>NW_027468689.1:20771157-20856157 GCF_046254945.1 Alosa pseudoharengus | reverse complement strand
GAGTCATCGGCCATGGTGGCGAGGGCTGGCACGTCACAGTCCACTGCCTTGGAGCTCAGGAAAGTGGCCTTGGTCAGAGTCTTCTCCCCTGGAATCCACTCTCCATTCACATACTGCGGACGCACGGGACAATACAGAACGGCGTTCCTGTCAGAGCATACAGAAAGCCTCCCTCCCATCCTCCCTCTCCCCCACCCCACGGCCGCAGTTTGTGGCCATTGTATTGCCCCCTCCCTCCTCCCCAGCACTATGTCAGGATAATTGCATTAAACAATAGAATTCTCGGTGGCCTTCAATGTGGTAGAGGGCTGGAGAGTCATTATACACACAAGGTGTCTTCAATTATTCAGGGTCTGTAATCCCAGTGCCAACATTTTGTGAGAAAGATTTTTTTCCTTTCTTTCTTTCGTTCTTTTTTTCCTTTTCTTTCTTGCCAAGGACGTTTAATGACACCTCATGATAGATTCACGACCACACGCCACACTTGGCGAAGAGGAATAGTGTAATCATTAAATCAATTCTCTTTCACTTTGCATCAATGCACAATTTAAAGAAATATATACACGCAGCTCATTGTTGGGTCCTTGATGAATATTTTTCCGAGTCTTATTTATGTATTCCTGAAAATGAGAGTATAAATCAACAGCTCCGGCACACTCCGACTTTTACGCACGAGAAGGTTAAGAAAAAAAGAAGCAGGGAAAAAGAGAGAATGTCAAAGCTATTTCCTTTACACTGAATGGCTGTCCTCTGTGGGCAAACAGGCACTGAGAAGCAAAGGGGACGAGGGGGGAGGAAAAGCGTTGAATGTATAACCGACAGAGGATCCCCACTAGCTTTTTTTTTTAAATTGAAAGTAGATGATTCTCTGGGGGTGCAGATTTTAATTCCAAACAGGCGCAGAGGAGGAGGTGGAGGGGCAGGGGAGAAAGTGGGTCCCCTCTCATAACCATTTCTTTCAAAGAGAGAAGGAGAGAGAGAGGGTGTATGAGAGAGGGAGAGAGAGAGAGAGAGAGGGAGACAGAGAGAGAGAGGGAGTGAGAGAGGGAGACAGAGGGAGAGAGGGAGGGAGGGAGGAAGAGAGAAGGAGGAGAGGAGGCGGATAAAGCACAGGCTCTCGCCGGGACGTCCCTCTCTGGTCCCGCGAGGCCAGTGGGGAAGATGCATGTCAGTATGTGGTAGCGCATTAAAGCAGCTAAATGGCTTATCTCACAGCATCAGTTAAACCGAATATTATACCGTAAGGCCTGCTGGACTACTAAAGACCAGAGCATGCACAAACACACACACACACACACACACACACACACACACACACACACACACACACACACACACACACACACACACACACACACACACACACACAAACATAGCATCACAGCACATAAATGCACCACACAGCACAGCCCCAGTGAAGGATGCAGCCTTTACATGTAAAGTGGAGACCTGCTGCTCTGATCTATAGGGTTTATTTTCTATAGGCTTGTGTAGGATAAGGAGCATCAGTAATCAAACGCCCTGCGTGTCTGTCGCTTGCTCCTCCGCTGCTTTAAATATGCATTAGGACAGATGGCAGGTGCATATTAAAGCCTGCCTTAGAACGACCAATAAAATCCGCTTAATGGAATACTTCGCTACGCAATTCAAGTAGAGGCAATATCGTCAGCCTGAGTAGTGTCAGTGCATGGAGTGCAAGCTCAATAAAGGCCTGTGTATCACAAACAGAAATTAGAGACAGACTATAGTCAAAGTCATTGAAGTCACAACTCGGTAGATTAAGTGAGAAGTTAGCCTGATATAAACTAGCGCTCCATTTGATCATACAAACATTATCTGGACCGCTGCTCTGAACTTGACTAGACCAAAGAAAGAACAGCTCCCCCTATGTGGTGGAAGGAGGGATATCTTATCATGAGCTGTGGCTGAGGGGGCAAACAGGCCTTTCTACATGGGAGAACATGTCAGAGGTGGGGGAGAGCGTCCATGAATGTTAAATGTTAATGAAATTCACTGATTACTAACAATTACAGGCAAAATAACCTTTGACAACATGAAACGTCATGCAAAAAGTTAAACTAATTTAAACTTTTGTGGCAACAGTATAAGTATAAGTATATATACTCTTTTGATCCCGTGAGGGAAATTTGGTCTCTGCATTTATCCCAATCCGTAAATTAGTGAAACACAGAGTGAACACATAGTGAGTTGAAGCACACACTAATCCCGGCGCAATGAGCTGCCTGCTACAACAGTGGCACTCGGGGAGCAGTGAGAGGTTAGGTGCCTTGCTCAAGGGCACTTCAGCCGCTTCCTACTGGTCTGGGTTCGAACCGGCAACCCTCCGGTTACAAGTCCGAAGCGCTAACCAGTAGGCCACGGCAGCCCCCTAACAAGCAAATCTCTGTCTGCTTTGCAAAGAGTTGACGTGGTGGGAGTATATTTGAACTAGTTAGTCATGAGGGCAGAATTGATACTTTACTCAGCAGGGCTTAGGGGTTTGGTGGGATGGTGGTGTGTGTATATGTTTGTGTGTGTGTGTGCGCGCGTGTGTGTGTGTGTGTGTGTGTGTGTGTGTGTGTGTGTGTGTGTGTGTGTGTGTGTGTGTGCGTGTGTCTGTTTTACCATGAGTTTGGTGGCATGGCAGCTGAGGTTGGGTGAGTCGAGGAAGCCCAGGCCAAAGACTCGCACGCTACTGCAGTCAAATGCCCTGAAGTCACAAAGGCCACTGTTCTCCAGGTCCGTTACCTCTACCATCTGACCTGCAGGGGTGAAGAGAAGCGAGGGAGGGAGGGAGAGAGAGAGAGAGAGAGAGAGAGAGAGAGAGAGAGAGAGAAAGAGAGGGGTTTAAAACTCTTTCATTAAACCATTATCAGACGTTCTCACAGAATTACATCAGTATTACCTTCAAACCCTCAGTCTCAAGGCTTACAATCCCCCCACCCACACACATTTAAAATAATACTCCCCTTATCAAAGAGAGAGAGAGAGAGAGACAGAGAGAGAGAGGTCTGTATTCTGTATTTCCTACATTTTAATGCTTCAACTGGCAGCACTATTTTTCTCTAAATGGTTATGCCTATAAAGTGTAGTGAATTGAGAGGTATGAAAGAGAGAGAGAGATAAGGAGAAAGGGACCATGAAAGAGTCAGATAGATTGAAAGAATGAGAGGTGGGGTAGACAGAAATATGACAGAGTAGTGAGAGAGTGGGAGAGAAGTTAAAAAAGAGAGAGACACAGAGGGAGAGAGAGAGAGAGAGAGAGAGAGAGAGAAAGAACAGGGGAGACTCAGAAAGACTCAGAGAGTGAGAGAGTTTCATCATTAACACACATCCTCACACACACACCTCCTGTCAGAGATCAAATCCTAATGAGAGCCACTCTCTTGTTGAAGCAAAAAAGATGACTAACGAAACGAAAAGAAAAGAAAAGAAAAGAGAAGAAAAGAGAAGAGATCTCTGGTGAGATTTTTGATCTCTTGGTAATTATTACACTCTACACCTCTGAGGAGGCCTGCTGATTTCTCCCTTTGTCTAAAGCCTTCCACAATGAATACTGAAACATCCTTACACACACACACACACACACACACACACACACACACACACACACACACACACACACACACACACACACACACACACACACACAATATCAGCAATTTCTGGGGGCTTCAATTACAGACGCACACAAAGGATGTTAGCGCCGTCACCAGACAACACATCCCTGAATGGAGACTCCCATCAGCACCACATCCGCACCTCAGCTCAGCCTCACCTGGGCTCAAAGACAAAGCAAGCGCTGGGAAGAGAAGAACGCTCAGAAAGGGGTAGAAAGAGAAACATGCTATTCTTTTCAAGCATGAAAACGAGGGGGGAAATAGACTCTGGAGGATAATAGATTTAGCACCCAGATAAGACAATAACAGGAGTCACATTTATTCAAACAGATATGGGCTATGGTTCAAGGGTATGTGAGGATAATGTGATATGGATGGGCTGAGTGAGGGGAGGGGAATGTGTGTGTGTGTGTGTGTGTGTGTGTGTGTGTGTGTGTGTGTGTGTGTGTGTGTGTGTGAAGGGGAGGGGGCAGTGTTGTCTATGCTGCTGTCCTTCCCTGTAAAAGCATGCCAATAATGGGAACAAATGCAGAAAGATGCAGTGCATTAAAACACGCCACTGGGCTTGTAGCCACACTGGTGGAGAGAGAGAGAGACTTTCAAGAACACCGTGGCATTAACAAACAGTGTGACAAAACTCACACTGCCATAAATCACTGCGTGTTTTCAGGGGAGGGAGGGCCAGCACTGACCTTGCATACATCTCTAGGAGACCATTAGCAACAGCATGAGATGACGCAAAGCAATTAGTGGAGGAATTCTGCCTTTTCTCCATAATTGGGATTTCTCTACTTCCATCAAGTCTGCATTATGCGTTGTGCAAATTAGACCTTAAATAGGGGTTACTATGGTTTGAGATCTACCAGCCGCGATACTGCAAATCGGATGCGGAGGCACTGACGGACGGGCACTGCCTGTCGTAGCTGGCCGAAATTAGTCATGATGAATGCCCAACGAAGGCTGCACCAACCATGGTTGGCCCTCCTTAAATCAGCCATTTTAATTTCAAATGGCTCCTTGTGATTTCCTTGGAGACAATGCCACATAATTCACATCTCTGCTCGAAAACGCATCCAAATGGTAGGCCTACACTCACTAACAGTATGTAAAAATATGCTGAAAAAGTGTCATTAAAAATGAAAACAAATAAATAAATAAACAGGGAACGCTTACATGTGATGCCAAGATGCAGGAGCGCAAAAAAAGAGGGGACAACACTTAAGGAGATGACAACTTATTCTAGATGTGCAACTCAAAGTAGCCTAGTCTCTATCCTCCCAAGAAGATTCATCCTCATTCATCCTCATCCTGTCCAGACTCTGCCAGCTGGCTTTTGTTCAACTTCCCTGTGACGGATAAAAAGCATGGAAATGAGCCTATTGTTAAGTCTAGATCCTAAGATTCCTTGGCTGCTGCTCATTGGCCGTGTCAGAATGCATTTCAGTGGCGTAGCGAAAACTGTTTTTAACTTGATTCGGAGCTCTGTAGGACAGTGCTAGACAGGGGGGGTAAAACGATTATGTTCGGATAAAATATTTAAACCCACCCACGAGCTGGCACTGTCAAAACAAACCGGCTCTGACATCACACAAGCACGGCTGTATCTGCGGCATAACAATCATGTCTGCCTGCCAGCCTGGCAGAACACTCCCTTTTCACAAACAACACTCGCAAATAACATTACATTTACATTTATTTACTTAGTGGTCCAACCCACAGTCCAAGGAAGGTCTGCGGTGAAATCAGTGGGCACTTCCTCAGAGAAAATGACTGGCATCAGTGTGAGGCTGGATCTAGTATCTGGGACCAGCAGAGACGTCACAAACAGTATCATTATCACCGTTAGCTGGAGAGCAGCAGGGCCCATTAATGATAGATGGGGAGAAAGGCAGGCACCTAGGAGGCAGGAAGAGGGCTATTTTCTCCTATGGTGCAGGGCAGTGACTGGCCCCCCTCACCCATGGAGAGGATATTGGAAAAAATGCCCACCAGGGGCAAAGGGGCGCGAGTGCAGACACACACACACACACACACACACACACACACACACACACACACACACACACACAGACACACACACACACACACACACACACACACACACATGCACACACACACACACACAAACACACACACACACACACACACACACACACACAGACACACACACACAAACAAACAAACACACACACACACACACCCAAACAAACACACAGCAAATCTCTCATATGCTGAAGCAAACTACCTGAAAAAAAATTCAAATAGAAAGTCTGAGTGTCTGCCAGAAGAATGAGTGTCTGCCAGAACCAGGCTAAATGACATACAAATGACACAGAAGCCCATACAGTATATGCTGCCTGCAAGAAGCTGCATGCAGCCTGAACATGAGCTAACCGTCAGTCTACAAGACTGTCCTCATTAGTGGATAAGTGGGAAGGACCTTTAAATAGATTTCTCTTTATGCTCCTCTGTCCACTAGCTGAAATGTGAATCACATAACAGACCCTCTCTATTGAGGAGCTATTGTGCTGGCAGGGAAGGAAGCTGAAGGTCCAAAGCTTGAGGATGTTATTTCTATTGCACATTGCATTGGGTAAATAAGGACAGCCTGAATTAGGAGGTGGTCATTAGTGAAAGTGAACGCAGACCTTGCATGTCCTCACAGCAATGCCCATTCCCTCATCTACAAGTTCTCCAAGACCTTTGTGCTTTAGACCAGTATCCATAGATGAATGGATGTATACAGTAGATCCATCTAATCTCTCTCACTGCTCCCTTCAATTTATCTCTCTCTCTCTCTCTCTGGCTTTCTAAGCTCCTCTCTAACCCCCTCTCCCCCCTGTGGACGGTGGGGCAATTAGGGTGGATTTATTCCCCTGCCCTTCACTCTCCCCTCCCGTATGTTGATCTCTCTCTACAGCGTCCATAAATCAGGGTTGTAGAAAAGACGGCCGAGGTGGAGTGGAGTGGCGGTGGGGTGCGGTTGGGTGTTGTCATGCCCCACAGGCGCCTCTGATAAACACCACACTCTGTACCCCCCCCCCACACACACACACACACCCGGCACTCCATGCCACCCCAATCCCCGTGTTAATCTGCACCATAATTTGTGTTAAACCCCCACCGAGCGCTGCACGGTCTGGCCCTCAGGGGAGTCCAGGCGTCTTGGGCACCAGGAGTGCGATAGCGAGCCGCCGCTGCCCCCGCTTGCCACGCTGATTTCTGCGCTAATCGGCAACGCATTAATGCCCATTTGGCACACGTCCAAGCCTTCGCAGCATACCTGCATAACAAACACACACAGAGATGCAGAGAGAGAGAGAGAGAGAGGGAGACAGAGGGAGAGAGGGAGGAAGGGAGGGAAGGAAGGAAGGAGGAGAGGAGAGGGGGAACAAGGCAGAGCTGGAGCTGCTTAGGCATCTCAGAGGTGCTAAAAGAGATCAGGCAATGGTGCCGCTTTATCAACGAATCTGACAGTTACGGGGATACGTGGTGATTTTCCTCTCGTTTTGTGAGAACGATATCTCGGCCGAAGGTTTCAAAATAGCACACGGCGCCAGTGAACAGAGGGAGGGAGTGAGAGAGACAGGAGAGAAATAGACCATCTGTGCTGTTCCTGGGAGAGGTGAACTACTGAGACTTTGCACAGTGTGGAAGCACATGAAATGAGCTCTGGGAGAGAAAATAAGACTTCTCTAAAATGAAAACACGATTAATACAACTTTGCAGACTATGAGGTAAGAGAGAGAGAGAGAGAGAGAGAGAGAGAGAGAGATACACATAGGAGATAAGGAGACAGATAGACAGAAATATAGAGAGTGAGAGTGAGAAACAGAGAGAGAGAGAATTCTCCACCATGCTGGACCAATCCAACTAGAGGACCAAACGCATATGATTTGATCGATTGCCACCCAGTTGCACAGGCCTTTTCGACGACCATCTGTTAGAGGCAGCTGCACAGAGAGGCTCCTTTCCAGACCAATATGATTTTAATTAAAACCCATTCTGGCGATCAGCAGGGTGAAAGTCCTGTCCCTAAAGCACCATACACAGGCAATTAGATCAGATACCAACTTCATTATCTCGACTGGGACACTGCGCGCAGTTCAAAGGCAATAAGTCATCAGTCGTCCATTTCAGACTTAGCACAAATTATTTGACCTAATAGCTGAA
This sequence comes from Alosa pseudoharengus, assembly GCF_046254945.1. Taxonomy (NCBI): domain Eukaryota; kingdom Metazoa; phylum Chordata; class Actinopteri; order Clupeiformes; family Clupeidae; genus Alosa; species Alosa pseudoharengus. Next base: position 20,848,364 of record NW_027468689.1, on the reverse strand, counting down.
TATTTAAGCTCATGATGAGTGATTAAGCTGCTTGGGGGATGATATTAAAATGTATTACACCCCCTGAAAAAATGAAGAAATATATTTATTAGTTCATATTCATTCATATCCACGGCCTGTTCTTCAACCTTTACATTCACAATCTATCGGCTTCAACTTTATTCAGACGGAAAAAACATGTTCTGCTGCCAGGTGAATAGAACAACCTTACATGATTTCCAAAGAGGGCTGAATACAAAGTAACACAATTGCATTTCAATCTGACTGAGATTTCAACTCCCCGCTGAAGAGTTGTACTTACCGATGGGTATGCTGCAGTCGTACCGGCTGTGCCCAGGGTGGCACTGGCACCCAGACTCCGTGCAGTGCCCGTTGCCGCTGCAGAGGTTTGGGCAGCGCAGGGCAGTGACGACATCTCCAGGTGCGCCTAGGGTGCTGTCAGTACCACCACCACCACCACCAGCAGCTCCACCGCCGAGCTGTAGGGCTCGCTGGGTCCGGTTCCGCAGCAGGCGTCGTTCGCACTCGTTCTCCAGGAAGGGCAGCAGGGCGTCCTCCCAGGCCAGATCGTCCTTCAGCTGCAGGTCCTGGATGCAGAGGTCCACGGCCTCGTCCAGGCGTCGGTCCAGCAGCCCGCGGCACGCCGCGCCCACGGTGGAGTTGGCCAGCGCCGCCTGGCACAGCTCCAGCGCCTTGGCTGAGGTGAGGCCGCTGGGCGTGGGCCACACGGGCTCTGGAGCCTCACGGCTCTCTGACAAGTGGTCCTCCGGGAAGAAATAGGCCAAGCTCTCCAGGTCCAGCTGGCTCAGGCTCTGGAAGGACAGGATGGGCTGGAACTCCGGGTCCGGGCCCTGGTGGTGGCGGCTACCACTCGGGGGGAAGTCATATAGACTCTGCCTCTTTCCCCTCCGCTCGTTTGCCATTGACCTTCGACCTGCCGAGCCAGGTGGCTGAGCCGAGCTCGTCTCGCTGGACAACAAACTGGCCACAACAGGCCGCTCCTTCTCCTTTGGTGTCTGGACGCCATCTTTGCCGGGCCCAGTAGGCGAGTCTGCTGACGTAGTGGAGATGTGACGCTTGCGGACGCTCTGCTTGTGTCTGGTGTCGTAACCGTGCACGTAGTCTGCAGTGGCGTCTCGGAATGGGAAGAGAGACGTGTAATCCGCGCTGTCATAGTCCTGACAAAGGGATGATGGGACGTGGTTAAACAGGAAGTCCGCCACCCCTGTCCCGCGGACCGACGCGGTGTAGCCTCTCTGACAGCGGCAGAAATTCCTCTTCGTCTCCCCCTCGAGCGCAGGTGGTGTGCTGTCAAATAAGCTCTCCCCAGGTGCTATCCTATCGCAGGAGCAGAAAGGGGAAAAAAGCATGAGATATAAATATGCCTGGGAAAATGAGCTATCACTTTAGCCTTTTGAGTTAAGCCCTGAGACATAGCATCTGGGGAGGATTTAGGATTTGATAAAGGTTAGCCATTCGATTAATTTCTTTTTTCTTTTATCCTCAAGATAAAAAGATGTCAAGGTTACAGATGAAAGAAACAAATCCCTCTTTTTTTACTTATAGATTGTGAAACGTCCATTAGAGAAGAAAGAAAGAAAAAAACCTCACTGACAGAAGTGACCGTGTTATAATGAAGGACATGAACACTCAGTCAGGTGATAGCATGTGCCATTAACAGTTGAAACAATGTGCTGGCACAGAGAACCACCCTATTAATGTTTGATAGTAGGCTTCACCATTAGCTATGGAATCAGGGACAGACTACCAAAAGCCAATAATGACTCCCACCGCCACACACACACACACACACACACGCACACACGCACACATGCACACAACACTACTTCATTTTACTCCCAGACGTTACAGATGAGAGCCAGTGACAGCACCTCCAGGTGTGGATGAAGTGCTGGAGGTCTTCGCTCCTGCTAAGGGGGGAGCCATCGGCATCGTGCAGGTCATTGTGGCTGTTTCGGTCGAAGGTTCCACAGAGGCCGCGGGTGCGATTGAGGTCTGACCCCGGCGCCCTGACTGCTAGACTCATTCCCCAGTCACTCACATCAGCGCGCACAAACGCCCCCGACGGAAACAGCACCTGGAGGAGGAGGAGGAGGAGGAGGAGGAGGAGGAAACACAAAGATGAGCTGGCTAAAAGGGACCAGCAAGGTCCTGCTCTGACTTCTCACTCTCTGTGGAGAGAATAAAACACTCAGAGAAGTGCTGAGACAGTGCAGTGCCGAGCCACTTTCTCTGTCCTAAAGATGAGATATTCACAGAAGGACGTTTTATATGTGCTGAAATTAGATTCACTCTGCAAAGGTGTTTATATGTGCACACACCATGGCCTTTCAGAAGGTATCGCTTCCAGAGAGCTGCGGAATGGTCAGATGAGGTTATTCTTTTATTGCAAGATATGAGTGAGTGTGGAAATATGCTTTTACCCCTGGACGTAGCCAGGTGAGAGAGACACGGAGGTCATTCTTTCCTTTCCTCTCCTTCTATCAGAGTGAAACTGCATCAACAACTCCCAGTGGGTGAGAAAGAGCGGCCCATTACTGTTATGGAATCCCTTGACCAGCTAAACACAACTCTCTGCTCTGCTGCATGTTCTGTTATCAGCACACGTTTTTTTCATTAGCAAGGCAACAACCTTTTAAAATCACAAATTTGTCTGGATTTATGAAAACGTTAGGCTGTTCCTGTTTAGAATATATACTGATGGCTACAGCAGTTGGTTTCACAGATGCAAAATTGACCTTTTGGCCTTTTCTTGATTACATTTTTCTACTGTGATAAATACCACTGGCATTCACGACTAGGTCCCACTAAAACCCTGTGAAATCATGTGGATTTGACTGGTGCTCCCTCCTAGCAAACATGGCAGCCATGTGAAAATGTTTTAAATAATTTAGCTGTCAAAAAAACACACTGCGCCTGAGGTAATTCATTTCCATGTTTTGATCCAATCTAATTTTCCTCATGTCACCACATGTGAGAACAACTCTGGCAAGGCACGAGCTTCCTCTCCACACAGATGAAAACACTGTTTACTCCCCATCGCATTCCACACTGAAATACACACAGCGCCACAGGATTCAGGCTACACGGTGTACAGATGCTAGTGCTTACAGCATGATTACACGGTACGTACTGTACTGTACGTTAGCATGAAAAAATACATGTTTTTGAATTTTGTGAATGTAGGGAATTTAGTTAATTTTACTGCTCATCCTTGGAGTGGCTTTGAATTTGTTACGTGACATCATCAAAGTTTCAGTATGTTCCATCCTCATTGTCTAAATGGGATGATAGACATGTGAATGAGATATATCTCATCTCAGTGAAATGTTACTATGCATGCTGAATTAGATGCAGCTGTGCAGCATCAACTTATAATGTGGGTTAGCAGGCGCTAACTTTTGCACTAATGATCATCCACATAGACTGATATGTCTGCACTGCCCCTTTGCACATTTTTGTACTCTTTTGCACAATTGAATGTAGAGCCCTGAACAAAAATACAAAAACATTTAAAATATTTAAAACCAGATACCATATTTAAAACCAATATATGTCTCTCTGTGCACAAATCCACTTTTGCTCTTCTGATTTATCAGGACGCCCACACACTGGACATTCAAGGACTCCCAATGCCAAATTCAAGGTTATTATTGTTATACAGAATTGTTATGATGAGAACTAGCAGGTTAACAGAAGCACAGAGACTACAAAAAAGAAAGTTTTGAGTTCAGAATTGTACGGAGCCCTCCGGGTGACATGGGGGAAAAAAAAACATGGGTTAGAAAAAAAAAAAAAAAAGTAGTGGGGAAAAAAAACATGAGGAAGAAAAAAAAAACAATGCACTTTTGCGGGATCTCATTGCGGGATCTCGCAAAGTTTTGCGAGATCTCGCAAAAAGTTTTGCGAGATCCCGCAAAAGTTTTGCGAGATCCCGCAAAACTTTTTGCGAGATCTCGCAAAAGTTTTTTTCTACTTTTGGAACTTGCTGGGCTTCCTACTTGACCCCAATAGGCCCACAAACCACTACCGCCAGATGGCAATCGTATCATGATACTATGATTGCTCTATCACTGTTGCGTGTTGTGGGTTTTCTGGACACATTACATAGGCCTATGACACGGGAGGGAGAGGGAGACACCTGCGTGCAGACACGCACACACGCAGGCGCGTAGCAAGCGTGGGGGATGTGGGTGTTATAATGTACACAGTTTTGCTGGAACACGATTATATCCCCCACACTTTTTGTCAGATTAAATTGAAAGTAAAATATGGAAATAAACGCTCCCGTAAAGAGTTGGAACCGTATCTATAACGAACACACAGAGACACAAATAGGTCTGTTGATTTGATTGAACGGTCATCCAGCCAATCACACCAAGTTAGGTGAAGAACCAGAGCCGCTCTGATCAAATTCAAAGTGTACGTCTTTCAAGGCTGCTGCTTGGGTCTGCATTGTAACGTCTGCAGTGAGCAGATTTCAGATAGGATAGAATTGAAATGATAATTGTTACCGCATTATGCTAATTTAGTCAATCAAAATTCACTGTCTGACTGACAGTTTTTGCCACAATGCAGGGAGTCAAAGTGAAAGCGGGGTGCGTGCACCAAGGCACCTGTTTCTGCAGGAAAACCTTTGGCTACTGTTCTCAGAGCATTATGCTTTCTCTGCCTATGATCTGCAGCTTTTCTCAAACTATGGGCCTCCTCAACAATGAACCTACTACTGCTCCACGTAGCCGCGAAATTAAGTTATGCCCGATGCTTCACACATCTGCTCATTTGCAGCATATAGTGAATGGCTACTTGCGAACGTTGTGGATTACTTGCGAACATTGTGGATTACTTGCGAACACTGTGGATACTTGCGAACTCTGTGGATTAGGCTACTTGCGGACTCTGAATTATCTCTGGACACTTACGGTCAGTCTCATAACGCTCCAGGCTGGAGCTGCTGTACGGACTAAACCAGTACTTTCTTAAAGCCGGTCATAGGACCCTGTGATCTAGCTCAGTCTATTGATTGCCTTGTTATTGCAGTCTAGTGTGGCCTACTGTGTGTGTGTGTGTGTGTGCGCGCGCGTGTGTGTGTGTGCGCGCTTTGAGTTTAGCCCCCGGCCGGGGTTAATGGCCAGTCCCTTCCCCTAGTTTAACTCGGCCATAGAGAGGGCTAGTTTAAGCGGGTTGTATGAATGCGGGGTGGTTGTGTGTGGGAGGTAGTGGTGTATTAATTAATTCTTGTGAATAAACTGTGAAAAGTAAATCCCGAGTTGTGTGTGTGTGTGTAACTCCTCCTCCGACTACCAATAACATAATTACAATACTTATTCATTTGGTGCCATCAACTATATAGACATAGCCCAGTCAGCACACATACAGTACGTCTCCAAGACGCTTGGAAAGGAACAGCTTACATCGCGTTCCATTTAGAACGTTTTATTTGATCTGATCTTACAAACGGCGGCGTCAAGACACATTTGAGTTCTACATCGGAGATAGAGGGCTTATGATCGATCATGCGATGTGTGCGTCCATGCAGCAAGTGAAACTGGAGGTAACGTGGGCTAGAAGCAACAATAGTTTAAACAAAACGTGGCTTCCTGTAACTATCAATGGAAAAATGCATAGAAACTGCTAATCATAATCTTTAAATTGACATTAATTAAGCTGGCTATATGCAACACAATTTATATATATTCCCTTTGCATATGTTTGGGTAGACTTCAAACGTTTTTGAATTTGAGCTTACAGTTCTGTGTCCTTTACATTTATTTAATAGGTATTAGTGATACCCAGGGTGCGATTTTGTGTAAAAAACAGAGGGGGGGATTTTGAATATGTTTGTAACCCCCCCCCCCCCCAAAAAAAAAAAAAAAATGAACGAACGAATAATTTCATAGCTAATAATAGCCTATATTAATTTTGCCAACTTTGTAACATTTACCTTTAGCTTAGTTTTAGTTTACCGTTGTGTATGACTTTAAACAGCGATTGTGCTCAGCTCCTCTAATGCAGGGTTGGACTACGTTTTGATAAACATACAAATTCACCTTGTTCTTGACCCATCTGAAATGACTCCTCTACCTTTGCTGCCTCCATCCTTTCTGTATTTGTTATGTAAAATGTTGTATATGATGACACTGAAGTCTTGAGTTAGTGAATTGGCTAACAGTGTTAGTTGGTATACAAATAGCCTACACATTGCGCTACACGCTGCGTAGGCTGCGTGCATTCTCTCTCCTGCAGATTTGCGTTCAGTAGCCAAGTGCGTAATATTGTAAAAGTTGAAAAAATAAATGTGTTTATTGAAGCCTACAGAAAATAAATAGCTTACTATCATACTGTCAGTTAATTGGCTACAGTGCAGTGAAGAGTTTGGAGAGAAGTTATAGGGCAACTTGAAGTTTTATGAAAATAATTTACGAACCAGAATATATGGGCCATAAGCTTCTATTTCTTGCAGCTGTTAAAACACCCGCTAGATAGTTTAAATACCCGCCACCAACATTTGTTTTTGCTGTACAGATTATTTCTGTAAGTTATTTGTCTACTAGGCCTAGCCTACTGGCTGATTTATCAAACGAGTGCTTTCTCGTTCGTCCTCCGCAAACTAGGTGTTTAAAGTAAGACGATATGCTGCTCTGAGCGCGTTTCATGTTTGGTTCAGCGCTGTTTTCCCTGCGGAAGTTCCCGCACTAAAATGTTGAGAGGGACTGAAAATGTTACAATGTTTTTGTGTTCGATGACGTTCAGAAATGCCGTCTGCCCGAATGCTACTGAATAGCCTACTCTGATGTATTGACACTGAAGATCGCTAGATTTCAAGAGTTTAAGTAGGCTAGCAGTTAAGTTGCATTCATCGCTATCAAGGGGTTTAATCCTTGTCCCCACCAGAGATAAAAATAATTTAGCAGAGGTAGGGATAGGAAAACCAGAGTTGGGGAAATCCTCACCATCCCCCCCTACAAATCGCACCCTGGTGATACCTCGAAATTAGGCTGCTGTCTGTTAGGCAATTTATTGTAGCCTGCTGTGTGTGCGTGTCTGCACTCAGGTGTCTCCCTCTCCCTCCCTTGTCATAGGCCTATGTAATAGACCTCTGAAGTTCGCCTACAAAAAAGCTGCCATCTTTGACATCCGGTATCTGGCGATTTTTCCTATGGGAAAATAACATGGGGATTTTGAATTATCGCACCTGCTAAACTCTCGCGGGGATGAAAAAGTCTGAAATGCAGACGTTTTCCTGAACACACTTTTGTCCTCTGCCTTTGAGTGGATATTGTGATCTCCGGTACGTGAAGGCGGCACACTTAGATTTTTGCTACCCCAGAGCTAACTTTCAATGCAACTTGCCATAGGTAGTTAGCTTCAATTAAGAACCGGATCTCCTTATATGGGCAAAGATGGCCGTTTTGGTTCTTTTTTGTAGGCGAACTTCAGAGGTCAATGTGTCCAGAAAACCCACAACACGCAACAGTGATAGAGCAATCAGAGTATCATGATACGATTGCCATCTGGCGGTAGTGGTTTGTGGGCCTATTGGGGTCAAGTAGGAAGCCCAGCAAGTTCCAAAAGTAGAAAAAAAGTTTTGCGAGATCTTGCAAAACTTTTGCGGGATCTCGCAAAAGTTTTGCGAGATCTCGCAAAAGTTTTTGCGAGATCTCGCAAAACTTTGCGAGATCCCGCAATGAGATCCCGCAAAAGTGCATCGTTTTTTTTTTTCTTCTTCATGTTTTTTTTTTCCCACTTTTTTTTTTTTTTTTTTTCTAACCCATGTTTTTTTTCCCCATGTCACCCGGAGGGCTCCGTAGTATTTTGCCTTTTCTAACACAGAATTAACATTTTAATGACCCATGTCTATTTATGTCTTTTTTCAAAAACATTCCAGGCCTTGAATTTTTCCCCCTCACATTTTTCAACTTCTTTCAAGGATTTCAAGGACCCATGGGAACCCTGCATCATACATACACCCACACCCACACCCACATACACACACACACACAGGCAGACAGTATTCCGTACCGTGACTTTCCCCCCCTGGTGTGACTCATGGATTTTGACCTGTGGGGGCATGGTTTTAGACAGACTCTTGATGGACATGTGTGGCCTGGTCTCCTGCAGCTGCCCGTTGCACATGTCAAAGGTCACCAGGTCGTTGCCCTCACGGACCGCCACCCCACAGTTGCAGGCCACGGCGTAATGGCGGCTTCCGCAGTCCCACTGCCGTGACTGCACCTCAAAGACCCGACTCAGACTTCGGTAGAGCACAAACGTGCCTGTCTGGTGGTTATCATACCGCCTGAGAGGGAGAGAGAGAGAGAGAGAGAGAGAGAGAGAGAGAGAGAGAGAGAGAGAGAGAGAGAGAGAGAGAGAGAGAGAGAGAAAAGAGGGAGAGAGGGTGGAGGGAGAGAGAGAGAGAGTATTAGATGGGATGAAAGGCAAGTACTATTAATACCATGGACATTATCTGGGGCCAGGTTTAACATTTTTCTTGAGATTTAGGTTGTATCTTACTTCGGTTCATTTACTCAATTTTGGCCACTCTGCCCTCTTAACAAACATTTTGTTTTGCATCTCTGTGACAAAGATCAGGTTTTGAAAAATGTTGTTTGTCCTTGTTTGACAATTGGACTTAATTAACTCTGTGTGCAGCTATGGAGAAGTTACACTTTTTACTACATCCGCCTTCCTGTTCCACTGTGCACACTACAAGATTACTATGTGGTGATCAAGCAATACCAAAAACACACGCAAATTGCTCAATTAAGCACTCCTAAAAAAAAACTACGCCCCCACTTTTGATCCATGAAAAGCCATCTGTGGTAGGTGTGTAGGTGTTTTCTTCAATTTGAGGAGAATATTTTCACTCTTATGTTCCTGAATCCCGGACTGGTGACCATGAAAAATACTCACTAAAAACCTTAAAAACATCTTACTTGTCCATTATAAACCAATAAACACAGTGGAGGTTTGAACTATGGACTGGAATGAAAAGCACATAATAATCAGCACAGTTAAATACTAATTAATACACTAGCAACCAAAAGGTAATTGCCTACATACTTAGTAATTACTACAATCTTTGTCCAGCAGAATCATTTATCCTTGAAAAATATTGGACCTGCAGTGAACCTTTTCACTTTTCCCTTTCCTTTGCTTTTGCAGAGAATCACTCTTAAGAGAGTTTTTCCATCAGACCTGCTATGTGTGACCACACACACTTACACACATTATCTCTCTCTCTCTCTAAACACATGTATTGAGGTGTAATAATCAGAGATAAAGTTGCCCTGCCTGATTCATCTTGTGTGTTATAGTTCTTATGGCACAATACTGTATATAGCCTGTGAGTATGACTGGCAGGTTTAGCATGTGTGAGTTAGAGTTTGAGGGTGTTTTAGCAGTTGTGAGTATGACCGAGGGTGTTCTAATGTTGCCAAGGACAGCCAACTTGAGGAGGACACAGCCCATATGTTTTGGTGATGGAAGAAAGGGGGACAAATGAGTATGGTTATTGACTGCGCTATGTACAGATAATGTCATGCCAGTTTTGACTTTCAGAGCTGCTGCGCTGCGTTTAGTCAAACTGTGTGAGTGATTGAGAGAAATAGAGACATGGACAGGTGTGTGTGTGTGTGTGTGTGTGTTTATGTGTGCATGTGTATAGGATGTGTGTGTGTATAATCGGTGTGTGTGCGTGTGTGTGTGTGTAAATATATGTGCATGTGTGCATTTGTGTATGGGTGCATGGGTGTATACATATGGGTGTGTGGGTGCAAGGGTGTGTGTGTGTGTATGTGTGTGTGTGTGTGATGTGAAGAGTGGGTAAACATAGCAATCTGGAGTGTCCTATGGTGTCAGGGGCTTTGCAATCATTACTTGCCATCAAACATAATGACATGTGCATCAGTCAGACAGTGGTGTGTGTGTGTGTGTGCATTTGTGCATGTTTTTGAGTGTGTGTGCTGTATGTGTGTGTACATGCCCTCTGGTATCTGGGCCTGATGCCTGCCATCAAACGCAATGACGTGTGTATGAGTCAGAGATTGGTGTGGTGTACAGGGAGTGTGCGAGCATATGCCCACGCATGCATGCATACGTGTGTGTGTGTGTGTGTGTGTGTGTGTGTGTGTGTGTGTGTGAGTGTGTGTCTGTGTGTGTGTTGGTGTCGGGGGCCATTACCTGCCATCAAACGTAACGATGTGTGGATCAGTCAGGGAGTAGCAGGTGGCGGTGGGAATGTCCTGAACCATGACCTGTGAGAAGCACACAAAACACTGCTTAGCTCACGCTGATTAAAAAGCAGGCAGCAATGAGGGCAGTCCCCTCCGGGTCCTGATTAAAGGGTAAGATGCCGGCAGGCAGAACACTGCAGCCTTTTCATGTTTACACTAAAACAAAGATTTAGGCCCCGGCTTGACCATCCACACAAGGCTGGGAAGTAACAGTGTGTGTGTGTGTGTGTGTGTGTGTGTGTGCATGTGTGTTCTCTGTCCACTTTGAGTCAGGTCTAATGACTATCTGTCACCCACGGCAGGAGCTGAGTTATTGTATCCGAATCCTCTGGCTTCCAGCAGAGGATCATTAGAGACAACCTGTTTATCTGGAGATGAGCTTTAAAAAGTAGGGTGCACAGGGAGGGACAAACAGGACTCACATGCATTATGGGAAAACAGAAAACAATTTGTGGAACTGCATACTTTAAGGGGTCCATCTCACGAAGCTCAAGAAGAATACTACAAAGCTACAGACAGTAGTAGGAACATACCATTTTTGGTATGACCATTAGTGCCCGTGTTTAACCAGGAACTCTGTAATTGTGTTTTCAGTAGGAAACCTTCCCACACTATTGATGAAGTGTGCACCACACAGCCAGATCCGCATTTCTGGAGCTGCTGGCAAGAGACTGCTCTAGGGGATGTTTCCATTACGTTTATTCATTTAGCAGACGCTTTTATCCAAAGCGACTTACATATGTCAACTATATTGCAAGAGCCATTCTCCTCAGAGCAACTTGGGGTTAAGTGTCTTGCTCAAGGACACAAGGCTGTAAACTGGAAATTGAAGCCACAACTTATCAGGTTACTGCATGCTAGCCCAGCTCCTTAGCGACTATGCTACCACCAACATGGGCATATGTAGCTCTCTGTGGAAAACACTTGACTATCATGTAAACTTGCCATGGAGAGGACAACTAGTCAGTTGTGTTTGTAATGTATGGTTAAATTACGTGTGGAATTTATGTATGGAGTCTTCCGTTTTAATGTATGTGACACTGCAACTGGAGCTGCTGTTGATCCAAAATAATCAGACTCCATCTAACAATAAAAGCATCGTCATCATCATCATCATCATCATCTTCTTTTTCTTCATCATCATTAAAGCTGAGAACAGACCGAAGTCTGGGTGGTGTTCAATCAGATTTCTACATCTGCATCAGAATCAGACCACTGAAACCACTTAGAAATCACCGAATGAACAGCATAAAAAGGACTGTGGTGTAGGTAAAACCAAATGGCAGAACAAGACATACTGTAGCAAAGCACACCGAGAATAGTGTACATAAGAAGGAAGACAGAAAGTTGTATGGTAATACATGTGCATCTAAAAATAGAACATCATGGAAAGTCCATTTCCCTGCACAAACTTACAAACTGAGAGATTAAAGGCTCAGGAAACCATTGCCGGTGTTAATTAGCTGATTAGAGCTCATCTCAGGTTAACATTTCTGTAAAATCTTTATTGTAATATTTTGAGATTCTGGATTTTTGATTTCAATTAACTGTGATCCGTTATCATCAAGATTAAAAAAAAATAAGGCTTTAAATATTTCACTGTAGCCTATGTGTAATACATGTGTAGATCATATGAAAGTTTCACTTTTTGAATTAAATAATGGGAAAAAATGAATTTTTCCATGACATTCTAATTTTCTGCGATGCCACTGTAACGTCCCGTGGCCCACTGACCCTGAGCGGGTCTGGCCTGTAGCTCCTCCAGGGCCGCGGGCTGCCTCGTGTGGGCTGTGGTGTGACCAGACTCGCCCGGTTCCCGTCGCGGGTGAAGTCGGTGGTGGCCGTGAGCAGCAGGGTGCCCTGGGCACAGCCGTCTGGGCCGCACGTTGTGGGCAACAGCTCTAGCTGGCACGATGAGAGAGCCACGTTAGGGGCATCCTGGACTCGGCTGTCTGGGGCAGAGAACAGTCAGGTTAGGATGGAGGTGATAGATGTAGAAACTTGTAATCCTGTAGTCCTCATGTTTTCAATTTGTTTGTTTGTTTGTTTCTTTCTTTCTTTCTTTGTCTGACTTTTGTGCAGAAATTCCTGACCCTGTTTTCATGAAAGGTGTAGCATGACCCAAAGACAAGCCCGTTAAAGTTTGGAGCAGATCCATACATTTGCAGATCCACAAATGGTCACCACCACATTGGGCCTTGGTGGAGGTCTGAGCTGCACAAGGGCCTTTCTAGCTTTCAGTGTTATCACAGTGCAATTACATAACTAATAGATTATACTATGTGCTTCTCATGTATGTTCATTTCACTGTATGCACATTTAACTGTAGCATAACTACAGGCCTAAACCATTTTAGAGTTACTTTCTAGCTATGCAGTAGTACTCTAAAGTGGACTATAAGTGACCTGGCATGCCTGCTTTGCTAGCTAAACTTCACATGAAAGACACAGTAGCATGTGCAGAAATGTCCAGCACCACCACTTCATGTAGACAAATAGATCCACCAGTGGAAGGTGATGCTAGAAAACACTGTGATGGAAGACTAACTCCCCCTTGCTTCGCCACACTTCGCCTTCATGCTCCTGTGTAGAGTAATGTCCAATATATATGCACTTTCATGCTTGACCCTGCAGCTACAGACATCTCTCCATGCAGGTAGAGGTAGAGGCTCTCTGACATTCTGAGGATGTGGTACCTTGGTCATGGACGCTGACGGTGAGGGTGACCTTGCACTGGTGGCTCTGTGCGGCTCCGTGACACGGGATGGGTACGGTGCTGTGGACGGACACCTGATGCTCTTTGCCGTCTTCCCTGATGTGCAGCGACTCTGGGAAAAACTGCAGGTACAAGAGAAGAGGTTTGCAATGGTATGGATATCATTATATCAACTGCAGCTCACTCACCCTCTACAGAAACTACAGTCAAGTCGAGTCAAGTCAAGTCAAGTCAGGTTTACTTATAAACCACAACAGTTGACTAAAGTACTATAAATTCAAAATATTAAGACGTGATAGACAAAACAGTGAAGGTCAGACAATACAAAACAATGTTTGGGAAACATTAAGGTTGATAAAGACGAGAGTAAGAGCAAACAAGAGCATGGTAGAATAAAAAAACAACATAGGTTAAAGCAATAAAAGCTATAATAAAAGTAATACACAATAAATAAAAAAATATATTTGTGAGTAGTGAGTTAAAAGCCAGGGAATGAGTTTTAAAGTGTGATTTAAAAAGCCTGCAGTAGCAAAGTTTAGAGGCAATTACTGCAAAGGCCCGATCTCCCCTCCTCGTCATGCTTTATTGAGAAACAACCAGGCGAAATTGGTCCACAGACTTGAAAACCCTCGATTGAGCATGCGGTGTTAAAAGATCTGATATATATCAGAAGGAGCACACCCATTTAAGGATTTAAAAAACAACTAACAGAATTGTATAATTAATCCTAAAATGAACAGGGAGCCAGTGAGGGGCAGCGAGCACTGGGGTGGTGTCAGCATTTCGCGGCAGCATTTTAGACTAATTGAAGGAGGAGAGAAGAACAGCTAATGGCTGCATACAGGGATGAAATGAAGGCATGTATAACCTTTTCAAAATGATTAAATGATAAAAAAAGGGCTTGACTTTCAATTGAGCCTCAAATGAAAGCTGGAAATTCGAAGAACCACATTAAGAAAGTGTCTGAAATGAATGGCTGTCATAAAAAAACAGGGGACTGTGTACATTCATTTAAAAGTAACTCTGGTCAGAGCCAACCGATTTTCTGTTTAATTACTACAGTATACATGTTCTGGTTCCCAATGAGCACCAACTGCACAAGACTGTGGCTCCAATTTCGTCAATGTGGTCGACCAGTTTCGGCTTCATTTCTTGCATGAGTGCATGATGCCACTCGGCCCCTGTTTCCTGTGGTCATTGCTTGAAGACTACCGAGCAAGGGAGAGGAGACAAAAGTGCTGGCCCTCCCAGGACCCCCGTAAATCTCCTTGCCAGGTTTATGGTTTGTGTGTGTGTGTGTGCGTGTGTGCGTGTGTGTGTGTGTGTGCGTGTGTGTGTGTGTGTGTGTGTGTGTGTGTGTGTGTGTGTAAGCCTGGGGTGAGTCATTTACCTTAATCCCAGCAAAGAAGCCATCACTCTCTTTGGGCAGGGACTGTGTCTTTGAAGAGTTACGCAGGAACGTAGACACACTGCAAGAAAACTGGGATTCAAAGCAAACATGATGAGTTCAGTTTTCATTTCATATTACAAATTACGGCATAAATATGTCAGTGTACATATACACTTCAACAACATGGATGACAGTGTAATTACCTAAAATAATATTTACAGAAAGGTCTAAAGCCATCATCAGCACGAGCACCAAACTTTAGGACTTTAAAACACTTTAGGCCATAAGCCCTTTTGGTTTATGAGTTGTAATGGATGAAACTGGTCATACTTCGTCCAACAGTCTGATGTACATTCATTCTCACAGTCATTGTCTGCCATCTAGAATGTGTATAATTTAGGATGATGTTCAGACCTGTGCAAGTATCAACACAGCTGGACTTCTAAAACATGTTAGAACAGGCGGCTTCTCTGTTGCCTTGAGTTCTGAACACCCTCACCATATCTACTGGTCAATATTTAGGCTTAAAATTACTAAAAGTCTTAGGTCATGGCCTGGATTATACCATTCCCCTCTTATCTTTGCCATAACACACACACACACAGACACAAAAAACTCAGGCTTCATTATTTTAAGTCTAAACTCATACAGTACATTTCCTGAATTACACATTTGCACAGTTTGGCAACTCTCCGTACTAAATGCTCTTGGGCAAAGAGATCCAGTCGCTTTGACTGTGCTCAGAAGCTGGAATAATCACTTGAACCAGTGCCAGCAATCCATAGCATGAAGAACATGAGGTAAGGGAGCAAAAGTAAAATGCTACTTGAAATTTCAACTTCTGCCACATATAATACTATGATAATACATACAGTTTCCCATGTTAAAGTTGTGTGTATGAGATTCTAATTTGTGTATCTGAACTCCTTTTCTGTGACTCAAGTGTATAATCACATTTTGCTGCAGACTTAAACTGAAAGTCTATCATGGACATGATGACATGCCACATGGGATTGCATTTGATTGGCCGCTTAGGCATGGTTAACTCAGTACCCCACACCTGCTCCATGTGTCTGGCCTCAGGGGGCAGAAGCCTGTCTGGACACTGTTACCACCCCCCAGCCCCCCAGTCTGAAGTTCCCTTCCCTCTCCACACCTGCCCCCCTTGTGTAACCCCTGTGGGGGTAGAAAGCCTGTCTGAACAGTCCGGCTTTACCGTCTCTCCCAGCCTGAAGTGGACGCCATCCATCTCCACAAGGGAGAAGAGCTTGAGGGTGGACTCCCTGCGGACCTCCTCCCTGGCACCGGAAGTGGAGAGCCGGTGCCATGCCACCAGGTAGCCGACAGGCAGGCTGGACGTCCCCCCTTGGAAGGAGCACCTCAGGTGCACACTGCTGCCGATGAGCTCTGGGGTGACCACTGGCTTGGAGGTGAGTGGGGACACGGTGGCTGGGTGGGGAATACAGTCACACAAACAACAATAACATGTTACCTTTAGGTAGTGCTTTATCAAGATAAAGGGGGGCAGCTGGGGGGCAGCCGTGGCCTACTGGTTAGCACTTCGGTCTTGTAACCGGAGGGTTGCCGGTTCGAACCCCGACCAGTAGGAACGGCTGAAGTGCCCTTAGGTATATATACTCTTGGCGGTGGTAGTGTAGTGGTTAAGGAGCTGGGCTAGCTGGGCCTGAAAGTTGTCGGTTCAATTCCCGGCTTCCACCGCTGTGCCCTTGAGCAAGGCACTTAACCCTGAGTTGCTCTGGGGAGAACGCCCCTTGTGGTATCATTAACATATGTAAGCCGGTTTGGATAAAGGTGTCTGCTAAATGAATAAATGTAAATGTAATACCCAAAGTGACAGGGAGGCTGATTCAGGACACAAATAGGACACAAATAGGAAGTTTGAGTCGGCACAGAAAAAAGAGAGACTAGAGATGAGAGCAGAGGCGACACCAGACAGATGTGAGAAACCCTTAAAGTGCTATTTTTCTTGAGATGAGTAGATTTCAAACAGCACAAGCAGTGCAGCAGTAAAGGCTCCTTGAATGACTTAAAGTTCGAAAGAGATGACTTTAAGTCCCTAATGTTGCTCGGACCATCTGGCTCTGATGTGGCCTTGATGTGGCTCTGATGCAGCTCTGCTCATGTGAGGTGCATATTTTTGCCTCTTACCTTTGCATACTCCATTAACTTCAATCTGTCCTGCTGGGCAAACCTTAGGTGCGAACTCTGTAATGACTGAAGAACAGGAACAGGAATCTTTTCAAAATCAGTTTAGACTCCATTAGACAAAACATTCACTTAACTTAACACAGATGTCACATACACATACTCTCCTTTAATTTACTAAGTGTAACTTTAAGGGCTCATGTTTTTCTATATCAAAAGAATATATAAGCGTTTCCATCCAACTGTTTAATGCATATTTTAAGTCAAAAAAGAGAAGTAACAAAGGCACTCTTCCCTCTTATATAACCACTGAACTGAGATCAGTGTAACTGTTCTGCACTACCATCTGGCAACCTGATGTTGCAGAACTTCATTCAAAACATCTGATGAGCCAACCAGAAAGTTGTCAGACAAGGAGAAAGTTGTAATGTACCAAAACTGTCTATTTAAACATAAAAGGCTTGGCTGCTTGCTATGTGCTTTGTTTTTAGTGGCACAAATGATGGTTCAGACCTTGCATCAATAAATGTGTAACAACACCCTCACACACCCTGGCTGCACGAGAACATCAGTGGATTCAGACATCTACAGAAAACCGTCGCTCAGACCCAGAGAATGTGTCTGTGGGGACGGAAATGCCAGGGAAACCTGAATAATAAAAGTCTAAAACAAGTGACTCTGAGGCTCTGCCAATGTCTCTTCTCCTAGTCGCAGACCTGGCTCCCAGTCATTTTCATTTGTTACTGTGGCCACAAACACTTGTAGATGGCCAGGGAGGCTTTTGTTGCATTTGCTTGTTTGTTGTTTAATTCAATTCAGTTCTGTTAATTTGTCTAGTGCCATTATTGGTGACTATTCTCTCTGCACTCTCCAGAACAAAATGCCTTTAAACCCCATATACTGTACAAGCACACTAGCTATGATGGTAATGAAATTCTCCCTTTCGGAAAAAAGTAGAACTTAGTTCAGCAGGGTGGGATAAGGGGTCTGCCTGCCTGGGTCTGACCCAGCAACAAGAACACTGTTGTTGTTTCTTGACCACAAATGAACTCCATTTTCAGACCAACGTACCAACCACAGAGTCTGAGCTAAAAGGGCTGTTCACACCAGGTGCAAAAACTATAAAGATAACTGTAAAGGTAACAACATAAGCGTCTACACTGACTGCTCTCTGCTATTTACTGCTGTATTTTATAGGTCAGCTGTGATCCTAAGCTACTGTTTACGGCCAGTGACACTAGAACTGGAGGGTCTTTGGAATTTACCTTTAGCACAGTATCCCATGCACCCCTGTGTGGGCTGCAGGAAGTAGAGCAGGAAGTCTCCGCAGTTGCGCACGGAGACGGGGATGCGGAAGAGGCAGCAGTCCTTGGTGCTGCCGTGGAAGAACTGCCAGGTGGCACAGGCAGAGAGCTGTCGCACCTCCCCGGGCTGGGGCAGCGAGCTGTCCTTCAGGGAGAGCCACACGGGGGCCTGGGTCCCACAGCGATTCATCTGAGACAGGGAGAGAGAGCATAGGGAGAGAGAGAGAGGGAGAGAGCATAGGGAGAGAGAGAGAGGGAGAGAGAGCATAGGGAGAGAGAGAGAGGGAAAGAGAGCATAGGGAGAGAGAGAGAGGGAGAGAGAGCATAGGGAGAGAGAGAGAGGGAAAGAGAGCATAGGGAGAGAGAGAGAGAGGGAGAGAGAGGAGGGGAAAAGAGAAAAGAAGGAGTGGTGAGAGGAAGAGGATAATAGAGGAGAGAAAATGAGAGTAGAAGAGAACAGGGGAAAAGGAGAGAAGAAGTGAGAGGAGAAGATAGGAGATGTAGAGAGGGGATGAGAGGAGGAGAGAGAAGGAGAAAGAGGGAGGGAGGGAGAGAGAGAGAGGGAGGGGAGGAAGAAGAGAAGAAGGACAATAGAGAGACAAGCAGCAACATAGAGAGAACGAGAGTGTGTGTCAAGGGTTTAAAGAGAAAGGGAGGGGGGATTGGAAGATGAGAATGAAGAAGAAAGTAAGTGAATGACAAAAAGAGTTTGACAGCATGAGTGTCAGGGGGGGTTAAAGAGAGAGACAGAGAGAGAGAGAGAGAGAGAGTTTTTCTCTCAGCACTGTGGTTTTACCAAATGTAATAAAAAATGAATTATGATGATCATTTTGTAATGAACAGCTCAAATGAGCCAGTCGAGACATCCATTACGGGCTCTGTAAAGTGCTTTGAGACGATGTCAGACAATACTGATAATGTTACAGGGATAATGACACTATATAAATATAAAATTGCTGTAGAGAATAAAAGAACATGAACACTACACAACCCAATAATGTTATGAAAGGTTATCTAATGTATCAAATATACTTTGTACATTTCCCAGTGTATGAAATGGGCTGGGTGTTGATGTGAGCATACTGCACCTCCACACAGCTGGTGGGCATCTCCGCTGGTTTGTTGTTGATGGTGAAACGGTACCATGCCGCTGGCAGCGAGTGGTCACATATCAGGTCCTGGATGGCTGTGTTCTGGAGCTCCGTAGAGTCAAAGTCAACGCTCCTGTACGGGTTCCGCAAGGTCCGATATCCGCTGGGGTAGCACTCAGGAGCTGGCAGAACAAAGAGCGAAGGAAGGAACGTGAGGGCCCTCCGTGGACAGCCAATTGTGGTCCACTTACTAACCTTTCACTCAAGATGGAGGTCAGAGCCATCATTGGAGAAGAAAAAAAAGGTCAGAAACTGTGTCATAATGTTGACTCTAAAACGCCAGTCAGTTCATTAAGAGCCAGAATAGGGGTCGACGCAACCTTCAGATCAGGGGGACACGGAGGAGAGAGAAAGAGAGAGAGAGAGAGAGAGAGAGAGAGAAAAAAAAAGGGTAAAAATAAAATGCTTTCGTGTCACCCTGCCCAAACGCTAACCTCGCCGCTCGGAAAAGGTCAAGGGAGGAAATGATGCGTGACTTCCTGCTCGTGCACTTCACAGTTCACCAGTCCACACCAGAAATAGGCTGATGACTTTTTCACGGCAAACCCCTCTAATCCCCATGTCATTTCCAATGCTGGGTTACATCTGTGCAGAAAGACACACATTTCCCCTTCACATGAGGTGTGAGGCAGAGATGAACTGGGTCAAAAGCCAGACTCTAATTGTTCACAGAAGCCAAGACCCGTCCTCCGGGCACCGGTCTATTCCACCAGATGATGCATAATGCATGGCTGTGGTCACCATGATATAAAAGGAAAATCATTTCTCAATCTTCCTTCCCTATATTATGCATGTGGCACTCCGTTCCTTAATCATTGATGTGCAGGACAGAGTTCTCATTACAAATGAAGGGCTCACAAGAGACCTCAAGAGGAATCAGGTCTGCTTATTCTCAAGAGGTTCACTGTTACAACATGTACTGTGTAAAAAACAGAAAAACTTTAGCAAATAATGAGCCAAATTGTTTTGTGATCGACACCTCAGAGCAACTTAAAATGGTCGTCATTCAACCTCATATACTGTGTGAGACACTGAGTCAATACTGATTCATGCAGCTACGTGATTGACGACGCATGACCTCAGAGCAACTAAAAACCTTGTCATCCGACCTCCATGAGAAAGCGCGTCGGACAACCCGGCCCGTAATCCAGCCGGCTCGGCTAAAAGGCGCGAGTGGCTCTAAGATCTGACGCTTTCTGCCCGAGAGGAGCTCGGATGAAGTCATGTCTCAGCTGGCCCTCGTCTCATAAAGCCTCATTTTCCTCCCTAATTCCCTGGTCATTACACCCCCGGCCCCGGCCCCGAACCCTAACAGCTCGTGCGCAGTGGCCCATTTCCCAGCGCTAGTTTAAAGTTGAAGGTGTTTAAGGGCCTCATTTGGAGCGGTGTTAACAACATGGAGGGTGTTCCTCGCATTAAATTCCATCAACTCCTTTGAGCCTCACTGCGTTTGCGATGTCCATGTAGATTCCCAAAGAATTGTGACAAGGTCACAGAGAAGTAGGATGTTGATTCTGGTGAAACAATGCAATAAAATACAATGACCCAACCTAAACATAAACACATGTACATGAATATATAAGACTTAAATCTTCCTTCAGAATTCTGGCACGTCTGTTTGGCTTGGAATCCTTGAAAGGGCAACACTATAAAAAGACTAAATCATATTAATTCCTCAAGACATGACATTTTTACGGAGTGTTTATGCATCTGTTCACAATAAAACACGTATTTAGCCAGTGCTTTATTTAGCTTTTTTTTGTCTACGCATGCAAACTGGTTGGTTGTGAAACACAGTCGCATTAGTCCGTGCAGACAAGGTCAAAGGTTTTCCAAACAGCCTTGTTTTCAGCAGGGAGACAAAAGGTCTGGCATGGCTTGGCTGCTGGGTAAACTAGTCAAATTGCCCATTTAATTTGTTTACTGAGAAGGGGCGAGGGGGAGGGGTGGGGGCCAGATAAATCTCCTCACCCAGGGAATACCAAACACACACTCATATTAGCCTTCAGGTGTGAGCACAGAATACTCATTCTCTCTCTCTCTCTTTCTCTCTCTCTATCTCATTTTGTAGTCTCTCTCTTTCTCCCTCTCTCACATTCAAATTCTCTCTCTCTCTCTCTCTTTCTCTCTCCTCTGTTCAACCCCTTTCTCTCTCTTTCTGTCACTCTCAATGGGTCCTCTTTCTTAATCTCTCTCTCCCTTACTTTCTCTCCCTCTCTCTCTTTCACTTCTGCTTTCTCTCTCACTCTTTCGGCCACCCTCTCTCCTCTTTCTATCATTCTCTCTCTCTCCCTCCCTCATTTTCTCGCTTCCTTCCTCCCTCACTCCCAATCTCTCTCCCCTTCCAATGAATCCTGCCATCACAGCACATGGGCAAACACATGCATCTTTGGTGCTCATAAACAGAGGTGATTGGAGACTGCCTGAGAGAATGACTGGCTATGGGGTGAGACATTTCTCCAAACGAGGAAAGAAACGGACCACAGGGACCCCGTCCTCTCATCTAATCTCTCTATGAGGAGAGATTGTGTGTGTGTGTGTGTGTGAGTGTGTGTGAGTGGGCAGGGGGAGGGCAAATGCTTTGTTGTCATCTCCCTGTGGTGAGGCAATGATCAAGGCTACATCCAGCCGAGTGGAATAGTTTATGACCCCACACGCCCAAACACACACACACACACACACACACAAACACACACACACACACACACACACACACACACCTGCACGCAAGGCCCACATTATGCGAGACAACAGGAAATGCCCTCGGGGTAAAGAAACTGCTTATTGAACACTGGAGGCAGACACAGCACAGAGAGAGAGAGAGAGAGAGAGAGAGAGACCCTACCAAACAACAGAAAACAAGACAAAGGAGGAAAAAACAAGATAATCTTATCCTTTTCATCATGGGTGCTCTTCCTAGTCACAGAAGTGAAGCATTGTATTGAGTCAACAATGACCATTATCTTCATCCTCCCCATAACCCATCAGTAAGAGCTAACTGTATGTCCCTATCCAAAGAGCTACTGCTGTTGTTGTTACTGCTGATCATCCTCCCAATATCAGTTACATTTAAAAGGGATACTGTGACTGTCTGCACGCAATAAAATATACCCATAAAAGTTAAGATGCATAACAGCAACTCAACTCAACACCCGTAAACTAACAGCTAATTATAAGTCAAAACAGCACCAGAGAGAGAGAGAGAGAGAGAGAGAGAGAGAGAGAGAGAGAGAGAGATCTGTCCAGGCAAAAACAACAGCAAAAACTGCCTTTTTATGAGTCCAGGTGGACCCAACCCCTCACCGACGTGACGAGAGAGACAGATGACAATGCTGAGGGATTCTGGAAGACTTTTCATTCCTGTCTTTGATCAAATGAGTGTTTGTACTTTCGTGTCCCCATCCAGTGTTTTACAGTGACAAGTGATGGGTACACCAGACACGAACCACAGCCATTCCAACCCAACAGCTGCCCCTTTCATATGAGTTTCCTCTGCCAGTGGCCAAGACACACAGCTGCTTCTTTGCTCTTGCTACACCAAGCTCTCCACTGAAATCAGTGAGGTTATGTATACAAATTATATGGCATTGACATTTCGGCACAGTTAAGCCGGAGGGAAACCAGAGTATCTCAGTCTGTGCCTTTTTATGATACACATAAAGTCTAACTAAGGTTTACAGTAGCCTACTACACAAAGTAAAGGCTGTGCAACCACAGCATTCTGTAATTGTTACTGTGACTTGAGTTTTGTGGCCTACTCCACTTCTATTGTAAGTCGTTTTAGAAAAAGGAGTCAAAACTGAATGAATAATAAAAATGAAATATAATGTGAATATAAAACAGAATCACCTCAGAAGGCTATTTTTACAATTAAGTAGCAGGTGAAATGTTGCGTTTTGGATGCACACTGGCCTTTTTAACTAGGCTCCATATCAGGAGGTTGCAGGCTCACGCTTGACAAATGTAACTCCTCACTGCAGTGGTGACCACAACGTGCTGACATGCAGCTCATTCAATCTGTCACTCACGCGGAACAAATGCACATGCCTCTGGGCTCGTGCTAATGGTTTTCTAAAACATCTGCCAGTGAGGGAGAGAGGGAGAGAGAGAGAGCTACAAAGAAAGAGGAAAGAAAAGGAAAAAAGACAAAGAGAGGCTGCCAATGAGTTAATGGCAATGGCAAAGTTTAACAAACTCAAGACCAGCAGGTTTTTTTTCTCTCCCCTACTTTTAACAGCTGTAAGCTATTCTCAGGGCTCCCATTCCCGCGGCCCAGGTATTAGAAAATAATGAAAGCAATGCCTCTGTGGTGTTACAGTCACGTCTGGCTCAAAATCATTCACCTGATACATCTGGACAGGAATTCTGGCCCGTGTCACACCAAAACAAAAAACACCACATCGGATCAGTGCTTGACTGTCCACTATTCCGCATGAAGAGATACGCAGAGATCCTCAAAAGAAGAGACGTTGAGTGTTTCGCCATCCACAGGTGTTTCTTTCATTAGTGAAACAGCCTTACTATTTACAATAGCTAGAGCGATAGCTTTGCACTGCAAAAAATAAATAAATAAATAAATAAAAACGACACAAATCAATAGCACAAACAATTTTACGGCATCCCATGCATGACTGGCCAGGCATCACAACATGGCAAAGGTTCAACGTTATTAGGCACTTTCAAACAAGTTTCTCAGATGTTGTAGCGGTAAAACTTTTGTGCAGCGCTGTTTGCATGCACTGGTAACAACTGCACTTACCTATCTGCGCAAACAATTCCAGTGGCATCAAACACAAAACGAACAGGTATTCTGAAATCGACATGCGGTAATGTGTCCAAATCATCTCCATATCTGAAAAAAATCGGACTTCTCGGATTCATCCACGTATCCTTTGCAAGTACTGGCAGACTAGTCCCATTTGAGTTTTTGTCTCGCTTTTCTTGTTTCCTAGAGCTTAGGAAATGTTTGTGCTATCCTGGTCATTCACTCGGAGTTTGACATACTGAATAAGACCGCGAACATTGCCATGTAGAGAACATACTTGTAGAAGTTTACGAACAGTTGTCTTTGACCGACTTTTTGCATCACAGGCGTTCGTACTGAAAAAGAGGAGGGGGTGCCATTCCTGGGTCCCCAATTAACTTCAAGTAGGTGGGCTTTCTGAGGTCTAGCAGGAAGGATGTCAGGAGGAATTTTGTTTTGGGTAAAGTCAAGTTCCGACTGTGTGTTAACAAAGAATTATTTCAACAACAGAAGTTTGTCGGAGAAAATAATGGAAAAAGGTCAAATGAAACCCAAACAAAATAACACAAACATATAATTCATATTTCATTATGCTATGATGTATAATGTTATATTATACAAGGCTTATAGATTATTTATTGAGCTACATGGCTATGGTACTGGGTGGGTGTGTGGCTTTGAGAGGGAGAGAGAGAGAGTTGATGCCTTTGCCATGTGTGGTGGATTCAGCTGGACAAGAGGACCAGCTGCCCCCTCACCTCATCCCAAATCCCCCTGTGTTCATGTAAGCTCACAGGCAGCATCCTGCTTTGCATACAAGAGTTCGGCTGCAACCCTTCACCTTTTTCCTGGTCAGTTTTGCCAGTGCCTGTGTGATCCAGCCACATGGGCAATACTCCAATGAGTGTGTGTATGTGTGTGTGTGTGTGTGTGTGTGTGTGTGTGTGTGTATGCGTGTGTATGTGTGTGTGTGTGTGTGTGTTTGTGTCTGCCTGCCCATGTGTCTCCAAGGCAGGGATAGTGGATTTACCCGCTGGGCTTTGAAGGTTGTGCCTGGCACGGATGAGGGCTGTGGCCCCATGAACTAGCCCCCGGCCGGCTGCTAACTCGTGCCCAGACGATGGCCTCCCCCCTCCCCTGACCATCTGCGTTGTTGATCCTGAGGTTCTCCGTCCCTCTGGTCCCCTTGGTCCACTTGGCCCGAGTGAAAGGGCTCAGAGCCGGCTGATCAAACCCCTGTTTTGGCCCCGCTTGTATCCTCTCTCTTACCTGCCAGAGTGTATGCATGTTTACACAGGCAACAACACATTCATCCACTCCTAGCTAGAGGCAGTGGAAGAGGAGCTTGGTGGCCATTTTTACTGGCCAGAGAGGGCCACGTTCTGGACCTAGTGATGCTCGCTTACCACACTGTGGCTTTCTCTTGACAGCTGAGACCAAGTGACGAGGAGTGAGGAGGGTCAAACAGACTCAAGGGAAGGAACCGCATCGACGGTACTACTAGGAACTATCTGGAACCGCTTTACAGTGCCGTTGCAATGTTTAGTGACACTGCCTCAGGCAACTGCTGGGACAGGTTATACCCAGCATAATTAATGTGGCTGGTAAGCATCCTGTACGGTCCTATCCTCACATACCATTAAAACAGCATGGAATAATGGGAGAGAGAGAGAGAGAATCTTGAGTTTTTCTAAATAAAAAAAAATGGAACATATATCTGATAATAAGGCTATTTTGGTGCTTAATTGCAGATCTTAATTACAGATCTAATTACAAAAACATCTGATGTAACCTACTTTATATTTTGTCCAATTACCTGAGTTTCCATAGCACTTCGTTATGGCTAATTATGGTAAAATCTCATGACCTTTAAGATCTTTAAAAGGAGCATAAAAACAAGACACACACACATCATTAAAATTCCATAAGCATGGCAGCATTCTATCATCTGTCCTTTTTACTTATGTGTAGTATGCAGTTCTTCTCCTGCCTATTGCATGCCTTAAAGAAATTATTGGAAAGGCTTGACAAAGTCTCTCATCCTCTTGCTGAAACATGCATTCTTGTAATGGTTCATTGCCACCAAAATCAATCCAAACTTGAATGAGTCATCAAAGCATTTTTTTTAATGTAATCTTCACAAAAAACATGTATGTATACTTTGATCCATGTTCATTGCATGCATTGACAGTACTGTATATGCATATACAGATCTCTGCAGCAATAATACCCGGCAGCATTCTTGGTTCATAAGAGTACAATTTCTTTTGAACTTTTGATCTTAGCACATTTGAGGAATACCAAGTATTAAAATCAGAGACAAGAACAGCAGGAATGCCTGCATATTGTCTCATTAGATTTGTGTTTGTTTATAAATTATGTATGTTTATAATTTAATCTTATTTATCTTTGACTACAAGTGCTTTCATAAGTACCTTATTTCCCCAAGTGACAGAAACAACTCTCCAGCTCTTTCCCAGATGCCCTTGCGTGGCACCACGCAGACTTGCAGACTGCAAAAGCAGGGCGAATACGCCGTCTGCACATGGCCACCTGTGACACGCAACAATTTTAGATAGCACATGTAGCGAGTTTCAAATTGAATACAGGCCCCTGTAGACTAGAAGTTTTGAAAGGGGACTGTGTGGGGGGTAATAATGAGTGGTTTGCACTATTGCAAGTCATACATTTGAGATGTTCTGGGAATGGTGGACGCTACCAGTGAATCTCTCCTATTCCTTTATCCAATTTACGCAGGCAGGCTGATCTTAAAGTAATTAAATTACATCCGACTTCAGAGCCTCATTCAAAAATTATTCATGTATTCATGTTTTTACTTGAGGAGTCTAAGCCACCTGCTCTTAGATCTGGGATTTTTCTTGTATCACAGGGAACGTATGGCAAAGCCCAGACCACAGTGGAAGTCTTAAGCTTCTTCACTGACACTTTGTGTTATCGGAATAAATTGTGTGTACGCTCCCTCGTAAGGCTAGATAGGGAGACCCAAAAGAGCAGATTACACAGGAACGGATCAGACCCAAATCTGAAGACAAAACAAATCTATCCCAGAGTAGAGTTGAGTTAACAGCTTTCAAGACACCTTTGCAGTTTGTCTACAATAACATCAATGCTTTATTTCTCTTGGTACTACTCCACTACTGCTGCCTCAGTGCCATTAGCTCAGTGACTTCAAATGAGAAAGGATGAGTAGAATAGACACAGTCAGAGGCTATGTGGCATCCTGACGAGTGTGTGAGACACCGAGAGGGGAGGCCTCTGAGAATGAAGACTTCAAAGGCAAACTCACTGCATCACAGAGCCACAGAGGAAACAAGCCTTAAGGCTCTGTCGTGTTTTCATCCCGTGTGTGCTTATGGTATGGACTGGCTGCTGTGTCGTGGTGCATCGTATAATCATTTAATAAAATAAATAAAATCAGTGGTTCTTGAATATTATATAAAAGAAACTCTTCTCCTTCTCTCTGCACAAATTCTTTTCATTTTTAATTTCATTATCATCCATCCTCCTGTGACATTTACCTAGATGACATATGCAATAACAAACATTGAGTCCTGAATGCTCTATTTTGGCCTATTTGTTTTGGAATTCTTTGATACATTACTATGGTCCTGCTAATACGTACATAAGGTAGACAAACAGTATAGTACTGTATAATTGTGGTAGTATATATCAAACAGTCTGTAAGCTCTGTACAGTATCTAGTTCTACCCACATGCTCTGTTGAAAACGAGTTTCATCCCAGCACGTTTGAAGTGACGCTGGCTCTTTAGAGAACATATAAACAGAAGAGCTGCTTCACTCTAAACAAGCCCCTGCCTGTGAGGTGAGGATGACAGGACGCCATGCTTGTTTACTCGGCCCCTTCGGGATATTTCACAGCGAGATAAATAAAAAAAGGAAATCTACTCAGTGGGGTGGCACACCAAAACGCTCTCTCTTTTTTGCCAGGAGCCTGTTTGCATCTGACATCTTGCAGCATGCTAGTCTCCACCATTATGACACCACAGCCCAGTGCATTAAAGCATAAATATTAGAGGGAAATCACAGAGCTGACATAAAACAGGCTTGCCGGTGCACTCTCTGTCAGCTGAATGTGTTTAACCAAGCTACGGTGCAGGCATGTAGCAGGCTTTTCAAGCCATTAGGAGCATTTTCATGAAACCTTGGTAGCTTGGTTGTACACCTCCTTTGAAATCTCTCATTTCTAATTAAATCTAAATAGTACATTTCTACTGTTCAGACATATTGTCAATACCATGACCTCACCAAGTGAAATGGTGCTCGGGCATGACAACAATATTTTTATTTTATTTTTATTTTTTCTTTCGCTTATTTCTGTGCCAGTGCACTAATGCGGTGGTGCTTGGATTTGTTCTATCTCATGTGCCAGATATAGCAAACATTACAGGCAGGAGACAGGCGTGAGTAGAACCACACAGAATGTGTGTGTCTGAGTGTGTGTGTGTGTCTGAGTGTGTGTGTGTGTCTGAGTGTGTCTGTGTGTGTGGCTGCCAGTACATGTATGTCTTGGTGGCATTCCTGCAAGCCTCTATGGGGTCCCCCCTCTGCACTCCTTATAAACCAAATTCACATATGGCCAAACAGCGTTAACTCACAGGGCCTCTTTGGTTTAACAGTTGCTTTACAAGACTACAAGTAAACAGAAGAGAGAAAGGGAGAGGGGGGTGGAGAGAGGGAGGGAGAGAGAGAGAGAGAGAGACTATCGGCAAGTTAAACGCTCCCAGGTTCCTCTGTCTGGTCTCTTCCCCGTGGCAGTAGAAATGCTGTGTCATCACTTCAAGTATCTCTGCTGGCCCTGATAAATTGCACACCCTCTCCCCACAGTTGGGGTTGCCGGTAAAAGCAACTCTTTTACAGGAGAGAAAACTGAGGCCTTTGAAGTCCACCCCCAGTTAGAGGGGAGAGCGGGGTATGGAGGGGTATGAGGGTAGGGTAGGTGCGGGGTGGGGTGTGGGGAGGGGGGGTTCTGAAGGGGGCAGTGGCAGCGACTGCCTGAGACAGTAAACTCTTCCAGATGTCACACACATCCGTGGAGTGTGAGAACACAAAGAAGGAACGGAGGCCGGAATGACAACGAAGCCAGACTGACAGACTTTAAGACCGGCGGCCGGTATCGTCTAAGATGGCCTCTGGTTCTGTGCTGACTCACCCAACACCATAATGACCCGAGACTAATCACACACACCCTGAGTTTCTCGAGTTCCTCCCACCTGAATCCACTGGGACAGGAAAGGAATGTTAGCTGTGATTGACATCAAGATCAACCAATAGATAGCGGGTGTCCTGACAAAATGGATATAACAATTTAAAAAAGTTATCATACCTTTTATTTAATCTCTCTGTCTATTCCCCACCACCACCCTATGGTCTTTCTGCATCTAGGACAAGAACTGTTACGATGGAGAGGGTTGTTATGAGGACAGGTTTTGTGTGTTCTTCCAGGGAGTTAGTGATGGATGTTTAAATATGATTAATCTCTTGGCCCTGAACTCACACTTGGAGTGGATAAATAATTATAGTTCAGTGGAGTCAAGTCAATTATGTGGTGGTTAATAGCAAAAGTATAAGCAACGCTGTCGAAACCGGCACTGAATCTGATTTGATGATAAAACAAATTTGCAGCCTGCCTGACCTGTTGTGTTGGTTGGCTATTAGAACAGTGTTAACCCTGTTTTCATGTTTCAATCTGGACAGACACCTAATTGATATGAAAAGGATTGCGTGCTGCCCATGGAATGAATGTCTTAGAGAGCAGCTGACTGGTGTTGATCTAGTCCCGTGGTGTGAATTTGGTTCTGTGGATTTGATTTGGGTTCTGCTGTGGACTGATCTGTTTTGTATCTGGCGCTGACTGATCCGGTTTGAATCTGATCCTGACCAATCTAGTTCCTGATCCTAACTGAACTGTTTTGGATTAGGCCCAGACTGATCTGTTTTGCATCTGTTTCTCTTTGAATCGGTGTGGATCTAATGGACCAAATGCCAGCACAGGGCCTGAGTCCATAACAGTCAGCCAGAGTCCGCTGAAGAAATACAAGTTCAAGTGACCTCTAGTGCTTTAGCTAAAAGAGAACAATCAGACCAACTGAAATTGCTAACCTCATCAGTAAGCACTTGAACCTTAATTGTTCTTTAGTGGACAAGCAAGCACTTTAAACACCTAAAACTAAGGACAACAGGGAACATACTATTAATCTTACAAGACAACATGTGAGGCTTCCACGTTAAGCATAAATGCTTAGGTGGGATAGCATGAACAAGCAAATGTCAATAATCCTGAGAAGGATTGATGTGTAGACTGAGGGAGTCACAGAACATACTGTAGCTGCAGTTAAGGGAAACCAGGCCAATTGAAATCACTAACAACATCAATAAGCATTCGAACCTTAATCGTTCCTTAATGGCCGAACACTTTAAACACCTGAGTCCAAAGGCAACAGAGAACATTCCAGCATTTATATTTATTACAGCACATGAGGCTTCTGCATTAGGCAGAAGTGCTTAGGTGAAAGGGCAAGAACAGGCAAGAGTAAGTATGCCCAAGAAGGATTGATGAAGGGCTGAAGAAAGGAGGAGAGGAATGATAGGACTCAGATAGAGAGAGAGACAGAGAGAAAGAAGGCAGGGTTGATAACTCTCATGCATCCGCGTGACACTCAAGCTTTCAGCACCAATCTCACGCTCTCACGCACACTCAAGAAATGTCACGCCAAATCCATTCTTTTTTTTTGCAATCCGTTCATTTTTTGTTGATGACTAGACTAGACCACAGCATTGTTTCTAAATGACAGGATACGAGTTTAAGGCATACATATGTCTAGACCAACAGCAGGTAGGTCTAATATCTGCCTACAACGTTCTCAGCGCAGTTTTCTCTGATTGTTGATTCGCTGACTAGGCTATTTTAATCCGGTCCGCGGCACCTTCATGGAACACGCTGCTTTAGGCCCTGTCCACACGTACGAAACCGATCTTTTTTTCCTCCGTCTTCCCTGAAACCGCATCAAGAATATTTGCGTCCAAACGGATCCATCTCAACACGACTCAACACGTTACTTCATACCCCAGGCCTATAGGTGGCATTGTTTCTTTACAGAAATTGACCAAAATTTGCGCTTTACAAACAGACAGAATAGGCTACGACCAAATGGCTAGTGCAAGGTAACCAGAATTGTTTGTGTGGACTGATGGTGAACTGTCAACTGTAGTCAACTGTAAAACTAATAAACTTTATTTTACGGTTTGTGAAGGGTGCATTCCCGTCCTTTATTTGGCTAATGCAGGTAGGCCTACTAATCACCTTTACTTTCTTTGGTTGTAGGATAGTCCGTGATTCACATTAGTTTTGGCCATCACTGCAATTAGGCTACTAAACGCAAGGGTTACCCAAGTTCTAGGCTATTCTGTCGCCACATGTATACTATTGCTATAAAACCTTCGTTAGTAACAGTCAATACTTTTGCCTGCATCAAATCGCGCATTCGCATTCAGTGTGCTACCATCGGCTTAACGTGAGTTCTAAGCGTCTTTGTATGCTGATTTCACTCGACTGTGAATGCATGTATATATGTTGTAAGAAATGTAAAATAAATGAATGACACTGGCACTACGCACAAATTATGTAGCCTAAACTTACATCGCACTTTCCTAATAACTTAAGTTCTCTCGCGTCACTGACAGTAGCTAGAATGCATAAAAAAAAACCCGGGGAAAACAGTGTTCAGTCCACCAAGTCGTAAGCTATCGGCGCTGCGCAGCACCATTTGTGATATTTATCTTACGGAGTGTAATCGTAGGTAATGTCATGTATGAAAACTAGTATTGTTAGGCAATACTACAAGTGCAAGTCCAGGGCAGCTGAGGTGTGGCAATGACATCATCGCAAGCAGGATGTGCGGTTTCACTGTCTAAACGAATTCAAACGGGCTACGGTTTCAGATTTCTCCACTCTGGGACCAGGTTTCAGAAAGGTGCGGTTTCGGGCAGTGCGTTTACAGGATTCGTTTGGACGCTCGGCCAAGACGAAGCAAAACCTCTGCGTTTAACCTAAAAAGCGTCTCCGTGTGGACGGGCCCTTAGACATGAGGCAGACCGACATAAAGTGTGGCCGCCCATTCTTCTCTAGGAACTACTGGCGAAGTAGCCTCACAGACATCACATGAAATAACTTTTTCTCATCTTTTATAAGGTGC
The DNA here is from genome assembly GCF_046254945.1 of Alosa pseudoharengus. NCBI lineage: Eukaryota > Metazoa > Chordata > Actinopteri > Clupeiformes > Clupeidae > Alosa > Alosa pseudoharengus. The sequence continues at coordinate 20,816,404 of NW_027468689.1, read as the reverse complement.
TATAGCTGCGATAAACGGTTCGCGAGAAAAATAAATTAACTTTCAAGAAATTATCATATTAGTCTACTATAGCTCTGCGCTCATTTCAATTCCTATAGGAGGAATATCTCACAAACTTTTCGTTCCACACATGACAACACGTAAACCAGAATAAACAGCAGACCTTACCGAACACAAAGGTGTAATGCAATCCCCTGTACAATAAGCCGTTCCAGTTCCGTTTCTATATGGTCTCCAATTTTGGGCTTTAAGTGTCTTAAAACTGAGCTGTGCTTAAATACCTACATATGTGTAAATATTAAAATCAGAGGATATATAGCTCATGGCTAAGAGTTTGTCGATGTAGCCATAATGATTTGTTTTCACAAAATGCTAAGCATGCATGTATTTAAGTGTCTTAAAAAGTGTGCTTATATTGGTCAATGCATAATTTCATAACAGGCCAAATAGAAAATAAATGTTAAATGTTAAATATAGCCTACTGTAGCCTAGACATAATATTAAAATCAGATGATGTAGGATAGTATAGAGTTAGATAAAGTTGGATGGCTCCAGAACTCACACCAGTGGATTGGGTCTTAAAGGAGCCACACCACCTTTATGACACTATAGCTGTTCTGTTGACCTTTAGATTTGTTGCTACTGGGCATGAAGGGCAGGCCAATTATGAGTTCTGTCCAACATTGATGGTAGGTTTAGAAGAAAAGTCACCACATTTTAATCATATTGCAATACCAATAACCGTGATAATTTTGGTCATGATTTTTCATCAAATGTTCATACTGTATCTCTAGTGGCTGGTAGACTTTGGAATCCACCAGCCACAATGGTAGGTGGAAAAAAAATATTTTAGGCTATTTCCATCCCTGATACATAAGTACACTCATACACACATTCACAAGTCTCAATCTGTCCATTTCTTTTCACAAAACTCACCAGAAGTCATCATTTAAGGGGTTATTTTTCATTTTTTTCTACTGAGCTACTACCTTTTTCAGGTGGGCAGGGGGGCCCTTTTCATGTCTGTGCCCAGGGGCCCAGTGGCTCATAATCCTTCCATGCCACAGGGTTAAAACACTGGTCTTGTTTTCAAGTGCAATCAATAATTTAATTGTACATTTTGAAGAAACTTAAATCATGGATTATACTGTACATAGCAAAAAAGTCTGGGGACAGACATTTTAAAATTAGGTTAAGGGAAAAATTTAACGCACACGCACTATGACTTCACAAAATCTCACTCCAGCCAAACACCCAAAGTTGGCAACCCTGAGAAGGTGAAGGGGCAGGTAAGAAAAGAGTGAATAATAGAGCCTCCAACTGAAGACACAACACTTTTTCTTTACTAGAGTTCACCATGCCCCAAAGCACTATGGATTTATTATTAACACTAGCAAATAAAGCACATTTAATTTCACTTGCATTTCTCTCTCTCTTTCTCTCTCTCTCTATGTATTTTATTCTCCCTCAGAAGCTTTCGACTGAAGGTTCATGTGCAAAGTCGATGAAAATTCACCACAAGGACACGAGAAACATGGAACGCGTCCAGACAAATTTCCGCGTCTCCAAGAACTGACAAGAGGTCGCCTGTCTTAAACCTCTCAGTGACCCTAATTCAAGAAGCCACGGACCACCCGTCCGACTACAAAGACCACGGCCATCACTCACCACAGTCCGGCGTGCTTTGTTTTGTCCGCACGCATGGTTTCTTTATCACAGTGGCCGCATACCACACATGCTCTGGACAGACTTGCCCAGCTTCAGAGTCCCTCTATGAGGAGTGATTCTATACGACGTCTTTCACCACAAACAGGTGCCATATTTCATAAAGGCTTTTTGATTTGTCCCATGGTGGCCCACTGTGATAAGAGCTGGGGCTTGCACAGGACTGTGTTGGTCTCCATTGTGGCTGACCAGTGTAGCCTCAAGTTTTTAGATAGGTGTGTTGACCGGTAGGCCGTTTCTGGAGGCACCAGTATAAAGTGGTCGAGAGGAGGATGATGTGAAGGTGAAACACCCAGCACTGCATACAGGTGTGTGTGAAGATAAGGGCTGAAATGACTCTCTCAACGAGTGCAGGGAACTCAGACTGACAGCAAAGAGGAACAGGAGAGAAACGGGACACAGTGAAAAAGGTACCTGTGTGTGTGTGTGTGTGTGTGTGTGTGTGTGTGTGTGTGTGTGTGTGTGTGTGATCAAACACACAGGTTTCTGTCATCCACAGGGGGAAGGGAAGAGCTTTGATATGCTCTCTTTCTCACGCTGGTGCACACACACACACACACACACACACACACACACACACAAACACACACACACAGCGAGACACTCAAATACACAGACACAGACAAACATACACACACACACACACACACAAAGACACACAGATGTGCACACACACACACAAACACACACACACACACAGAAAGACAAACAACACAGATCCTTTCAACCCCCACCCTCTACACATACACACACACACGCAAACCATTCAAACAACAAATACATGAACGCACAACAAACATCCCAAAACAAAGACTAATCTGAAGAGGACTAGGTGCTAGTGACATGGCGTTAGTCAGCGATGGGGAAACACAAAGCACAGAGAGTAAATAAATATACATAGCCTGTGACATTCACACCGCAGGGGTCATCTGATCTCACATTCCTCCACTGACCCACTGGGGTGAGGGGGAGCAAGTGACAGACCAATCAGCATCAAAACGAGGAGAGTGGAGTTTGACATGTTGTTGAAGGCCCTTGTTCAGCGGCCACTCTAACTTCATGTTTGGTCAAGCGTCTACCTGGATGATTTTTTTTATGTCCTTCAAAAACAACCTTAGAGGTATGTTTCTCAGACACTGTCTCTAATCTCCAAATGAGCATGTTTAACTTCTTTCAAAAAGTTGTGACTCACAAAATTGTGACTCTCCTGTTCAGCTGATGAATAGCTTCCAATGGAGTGAGAAAAATGGCTAACAGTTTTAAAGGCGCACTTTGTGTCTTTGTAATTATACTGAAGTGATGGCTGGTCATTTCCTGCAGGTAGCCTTTGAACTACAGTAGCACCGCTCCTTTGTGTGAGTATGCAGTTAGAGCAGCCCTTTCAGTTGCATGTAAGGTACAATTTACGGAAATAGCCAGCACAAACACAAACACAATCCCCACTCAAATAAATGGACATGAAAAGCTTTTGGTGATTTAGTTGCTACTTGACATTATTTATTAGTGAATGGAGCTATATTGGGTCAGGCTTTAGCTGCTCAAGTCATTGGAACTCACATTTGCTGTTTGTGGAAGAAGACACAGAGGGAAAAACATTTTGCATTAGCAACTGAAAGAGAAGAAAAGAAAAATCCGCCCAACATATTTTCCCTTTTGTGTGCTTTTTATAGACTGCAATACGATCTAAGTGTATTGGACACGGTTTCCCTGAGAGTTCATTACAGCCAGCGGCAGGGCCATTATCCTGCACAGCGAGAAAACAAACTCTAGGACTTCACTAAACATTCAGACAAAAGAGGCGTGGAGGATGAAGATCACTACTGCAGGGCCACCGAGAAAAAGCCACACCATAAAGAATACGGTAGCATGTAGAGTTTGAAAACACCACCTACACAACTAGAAGGATAGGAGTTGTTATTCCACCAATTCAAGAGAAACACACCGATACATGGCCATGTGAATATTGACTGGTTTTAAAAAGGAAAGAAAGAAAAACTCTTCTTTCATATTTAAACAGCTGTTCCAGTCTGAGCTGTTTGTGTTTGATTAAAGCACAATGCGTGTATAGAGTAGCAGTAAAGGTTTAAAATGTGCAGTTATTTCAAATGAAGCATCCAGCCATTTAGAAGCAGAATTATTTTTCTTCAGTTTTCTTTTTTTTCCAAACAGATGTTCCTTTCTCTCTGCTGCTTGGAGATCACATTAAGTTTGTTTAATTAGTGTGAATAATGTAACTTCTGTGGAAAGTAAGATTGTGAAGAAATAAGGCATGACTACAAATAAAATATCTGGTAATAAGTAAACAGGTGCTTCTGAATTAGTAAAAAAAATCACATGAGCGGTTCTTTTTAATCATTTCTAACATTACTAAACAACAATTTTCAGAGTTTGTGAAAATAAAATCTATGAAAAGGAATTTTCTCACACAGAACTATACACAAATACAAAGACACACCAACTCACTCATACAAAATACACAGACACATACACTGGACACATTCCTACTGGGTAACTGTTAACATAGTCTGTCGGAATTCTAGCTATCCTTACTGTGTGTGTGTGTGTGTGTGTGTGTGTGTGCGCACAGTTTAAGTTGTAATCACTGTAATAAGTGAAACAGTTTGGCACATCTTGGCTTGCCATGGCCACAAGTACGTGTGGAAAATGGGCATGTGTGTGTGTGTGATGTTTACAGCACTAAAGTAAAGCTCCTCTGTTGAAAAACAACCCCAGAAGTTTACTCGCCTATAGCGCCCCCTGCTGTCATCTTGACTTCTCAACCCCAGACAGCAGCAGGTGATTTTTAGAGCTTCATACAGTACATATTACGTTTTAAACAACTCACTGGTGCTGTGTTATGCACACAGTAACTATACATTCACCATGCACTCTCTTCATGTGCAAGACAAGGCTATGAATCGGAAGAGGGTGAAGACAGATGCTATCACTGATAACATTTTAATATGTGCGGAGCGTGAAGGGTATCAGCTGAGTGTGTCTTTATTAAGTTTATTTCCATACCTATGTTTGTGTGTGTGTATATGTGTGTCTGTGTACATGTGTGTGCATGTGTGTGTGTATGTGCCAGTTATTCACTGGCCTCCAGCAGACAGTTGACAGGATCAGGCCAGTCGAAGCCCCATGTCACTTCCTGTTCGTCTCCGGCTGCGTTCACTCTAAGCCTGGTGATTCGGACGTTGGCGGGCAGTGTGCAGGTGGCAGAGGTGACTTTGTTTGTTTCCTGATTGCTGCCAGTGCAGGTAATCCTATTAAATCCAGTTAGAAATCTCAGCACCTGCAATATCACACCAACACCTACAACCCCCCCCCCCCCACACACACACACACACACAACCTCACTGTCCCCTCACAGTTAGGTATCACCTCAATGTCATCACGCATGGACTATGGGCAGGCCCAAGTAGAGAGATGCATAGAAAATCCAGTCATCCTGAAGCATTTGGGTTACATACTCTCCTTGGTAAAAAAGAAAAGAAAATGACAATGGCAGAGCATGAGTTTTCTGACAAATGAAACTGCCTCTGATATCAGTGGCGGTCTTAGCTTGTATGATGCCCTGGGCAACCACTCCCCTCAGCCCTCGTGCCGCCCTCCGCAAGATGCCTGGGTGGCTGCCCATACTGCCCATATGAGAAACCAACCCTGTCTGATATTGTGTCCCTGCATTTAATCAAGAACAAATTCTACTTCACTTCAGTACGCTGGGTTGAACTTGGTACCAGAAACTTGACTTGGAGCTCTTTTTCATCTGTACTGTTCTGTTGCCATGGTGAGAGGCACTAGTAGTACAGATTCCACATGTGCTGGTAGAGCCATACTGTACATATTCATCCTTCATATCTGTGCATTTATCATGGAGTACAATGATAAAAGAGAGATCATTCTGACAAAAATGGAGAACATAGCCTAAGTTCATCTCAAATGGCAATAAAACCCTTTTTATTTTATACTGATGTACTGTACATTTCGTATAAAAGTAATACATTTAATACACTTCCTTAAAGTACAAGCCAACTCGACATATAAATCAAATACAAAATTATAAAACTTTGTAAATCTATGTGCGTGTAGATATTTTTTTTCTGTTAAAGATGGCGCAATGGTTTTGGTTCTTCATTGTCTCTAAAATAAGAATGTATGAGCCCATTTTGTTCCTCGTGTCCATCTTCATTCAGTCCCTTACAAACAGTCTGTGACCTCATCAAAATGAAATTGACCATATTCAGAATTACCTTTTGATTGTGACAACACACAGCTCTAAACCATTTGGTGACAGCTTAGTGACAGGTTAACATGGCTGTGGCTAACTGAAAAAAAACAACTTGTGTCTACAAGTATCAAGCAAAGGTGATGGGTGAAAGGAACTTGCATATGGCCTTCTGAACGAATGAAGAATGTTAAATCTATCAGTAATCAAAATCCTAACACAAAATTACAATAAATAAACGTAGGCTTCAACAGACAGACGCACACATATGTATACGACAAAACAAAACAAACAAAACAAATTCAGCAAACAGAAACTAATTAGACTGTGAAATTGAATTCATGTGAAAAGAGGTTGGTTCTTATGTGATAATCTGATATATGGGATAGGCAACTTGGGCATATAATCAATGTGTGTTGGTAAATTAGTTACCAAAGGCAACTGTGCACATATGAATTCATTAAACAACTCCTACAGAAATAACGATGAATACTGAATAAATCCTCTTAATCTTTGTTAACTCAAAGTAAATACAACAATATAATAATTGGTATAACAGCAGCATAATATCTTATTGTGGTTGTGGTTTGTATAGTGCACTGGCATATACTTTGTATGATATGCAAATAAAGCAACAGATATCCATGATTCTTACAACTGTTGGACCGGTGAGGTTGTGGTGGAGGAAACGGATGAAACATACAAAAGTGTTTCTTTGTCGTCGTTCATTTTTTTTTTGTCTTCTTTTCTCTTCTGTACATCTGTATAGGCATAGAAAAGCAGTGGTGGTAAAAAGGGTGCTACGCTGCCGTCTCACGAATGGCCACCTCGAGCCTCTTTGGGAGCAGCTCTCTCCTCTCGTCCATGGTTATCACCGGCTTTCGACAATGCTGTCCGTCAACGTACATCTTGGCATAGACCGGGTTGGCGTAATTTAGTGCCTACGAACAGCAATAAAAAAAAAAGATAATGACTTAAGGGCCAACGGGTGAGATATGAAAATATAAAATTGTGAACGCAACGTGTGACCTTTCTGAGGTCTTGTGAAATCAACAGGCATAACGAGAGCGAATTGTGACAAGGACAGAGACGCGTTGCCAGGTGACTGAGGTAGACGGTGACTAGTAGGGCAGAACAGGAGCAGATGCTACCTGCTTCCCCCGCAAAGGTAGAAGTCACAGCGTACAAACACTTAATTAAGACAACACGAGTCTTAACCACCAACACTACCTACGTAGCACAAATACATCCCCAACCACACACACATGCACGCGCGCACGCGCGCACACACACACACACACACACACACACACACACACACACACACACACACACACACACACACACACACACACACACACTCACAAACACACACACACACACACACACACACACACACACACACACACACACACACACACACACACACACACATAAACACAACATAAGCAAACATGCACATGAAAATACTATTCAGACCCATACTGTATATCAAAACCTCTGATACAATCTGTAAACAATCCTCACTGAGACCAATTTACAAAGACATCAAATTACTCTGTTGTTTGAACAACAGAAGAACACACCATTACTGGCATATAAATAAGCCTCTCGGGACATCCAGGTTATTTCATGCAATAAGGAACAGAGATTTCAGTAGACACACACATAGGGATTGGATTGGGATGGGATTGCTATTTGGAGGATTGCTGTGTCTGTCATAGCAATATGTATTTGCTATTTCCCCCTTAGTAATTAAATGGCTCTCTGTTAGCGTTCTACACTGGGGCGTGTATGGTGATAAATGACTGAAGCATGCAGAGAACAGAAGCTACAATGGTACTGAGTAACATGCCAGTATGTGATGTAAACACCGGAAAGATGATGCTGGAGGGAAGCTTAAGGCTACAGATACACACACACACACACACACACACACACACACACACATTAAGACACAAACATACACACACACATTAAGACACAAACATACACACACACACACACACACACACACACACACACACACACACATTAAAACACAAACATACACACACACACACACACACAGATGCAAACACACACAGACACAAAGTCACAAACACAGTGTGAGTCTCAGAGGAGTAGGTGAGAATCAGATCAAAGGTGTTTCACCTGTCCTGGAATCATCTCCTTTGGGACAGGGACCGGATGGACGGGGACACAGCGAGGAGGTTCACTGGAGCGCACACACCAGCCCTGACACACACACACACACACACACACACACACACACACAGATGCACACACACACCACACACACACACACACACACACAGATGCACACATGCACACACACACCTTGTTAGTTTGGCCCCAGGCAAGGCAAGGCAAAGCAAAGCTAAGCTCTAAGTGTGAAAGTTTAGGCATTAGTAGTCTGTTAACAGCAGGTGCAAGAGCTGTGTGTGGGCAGTGCAGTGGCACCACAAGAAACACATTCGTAAGGATGCTAACAGATGATGACGGAAGGTTTAGCATACGGTACGCAACTTAGCTTCATTTACAATGTACTGGAAATAAGTTAGTTACATTTACTGCATCCTGTGGGCACTAATTTGACTTCACAGGGTGATAGCCATACGTAGAGGCAGTAATACCAATATTTGCTCATTTACTGACACATGTCACAAATGCAGTGTTGCAGAAATCAGTTGAGTCATTTGTAGCATTTCATTTAACATCTAGAGAAACATGCCAGAGATTGACTGTAAATGATCGTTTATTGTCCATGATTTTCAGAAGTTTAATGGAACTTCCGCATCTGTGCGTTGACCCACCAGTGCTTGTTTGTAGCGTGGTGTTGCTATGATAACTTATTAAATGTTAATGTTGTATAGTTCATTAAATTAGCATTAGTTCATTCAGGTATTAACACACAATTAATTACACATTGTGTGTCATAAAAATCAGAGCCCTGAAAGTAAGTTACCGGTATTTAGATTTACTGTATACTGTAAATGAGTTACATTTAATTCATTAGTTCATTTGTCAGTGTGAGGCAAAAGGAAAATAAAATTCCCCTGTGCTAGTGTGTCAGACTGTGGTAAATAATGACCTTCAGCTAGGGTGCTGGGAGCTACAAAAACAAACCGCTGATGAAAGCTGAATAGGCCCATGGGAGAGTATGAGCAAACAAAATGACAAACTCTATCGAACAGACAGCAGAGATAAATAGCGCAACCTTTTAACAGACTTAATGGATAAAGTGCCTGTCTGTCTGTCCATCTATCTATCGATTGGAACTACACCCCTGATCAAAGGTGAATGTGGACCTGATCTGGGCCAAGGTTTTCGACACCATCGTAAGCCGAATGTCTTACAATTTGTGGAGCATTTCTCGAAACCATCATAGCTTACTGTAAGAGTATTGTCAAAACACTCACAGATGTGCATGTGCTCCAGAGAAGATGGCTAAGAGTGTCTTAAAAGAAAGATCCAGAGTTAACACAACCTGGGGTCTATTTCTGGACGATAACAAGTTCAAACTTTCATTTGGGAGCACAATGATGTTAATTGGGAGGAGGTTTGAACTAGACTGTTGTTTGCATTAGCAACAAAATGTTGCTAATCGATATCATCCATAAATATACCCCAGGTTGTTTTAATTCGGGATTTTTCTGCTGGGCTATATTCCATCCCTAACTACACCAATGGCTACAGCCTGGCTCCCTCAGCCCTGTACGGGCCTGTGTGTTTTTGTTCCGGCTGGGGTCAGCAGCAGGGTCAAACCTTGTGTGGGTCCAGAGTGAAGTTGGGGTGCAGCAGGTTCCCCGCGTCGGCATGATTGTCGTGGCCCACCTCGTACATGTTGTAGGACGGGTTGCCGATCTCCACATTCAGACCCCCGTTGGCCATGGGCTGCCTCTGCACGCGTTTACCCCTGTGTGTGTGTGGGGGGTCAAGAGGTCACTGAGGTAGACGGCAGCCAGGTTATGGAGAGCTTTGGTACAGTAAGAAAACTTTGAACTTGATACTATACTAGACTGATACAAATGTAACATGGAAAGAATAGGGTGAGCAAAGCCCTGGAACATGAATATCCATCAGACTCTAGTCTGTTTCTAATCTTCAGGAAAACAATCTAGAACACAATGTCTACAAACACAGATGTGCATCAGCAAGACACCTGAGTCACCCATTATCACCTTCATGAGTGTTGTGAAAAAAACTCGGTGTTTTTGCCATACCTCTGCCTTCTCTTGCAAATGAGCACCCCCACCACCACCGTCATGACGATAATCACCAGGAGAACCAAGGGCACGATGATGGCTATGCTTCCTGTGGGGTGTTACACACACACACACACACACACACACACACACACACACACACACACACACACACACACACACACACACACACACACATACACACACATACACACACACAAAGAAAGAGGACCTTTAAGAGTCATTGTTGACAGGCTCACATTCTGTCTGATTTCCAATTTCCCAGATTTCCTTAACATCAGCTTGTGCTGTTTCCCCCCTGCTCAGATAATAGTAATAAAGGAAAACAAAGCAGGAGTTAACGGCAAACTAAAGTACAGCCAAGCCAAGGTATAATTAACCTCCCCTCTCAGACTCCCGTGGACTTTTCTACTTTTCATCTTTTCTTTTTCAATTGCTTTACTTTTTTTTTTCTCACTGCGTTGAATGTACTTTGAGAGGGGAGCTCATGAGTCAGAGAGCATGACATTTCTCCATCAGCGCTGGAGCTCGGAGTCCTCGGGCGCGTGTGGGGGGAAGAAAGAGGGGACATTAGAAACAACCATCAGCGGCTCGCCATTTGCCTTTTTGATGATGCCATGAAGTCTCCTCAGTAAGGCTAGAAAGGCCATTCTTCAGTATGATAGAACGAAGAAAAAGGGAGAGAGAAAGAGCGAGAGAGAGAGAGAGAGAGAGAGAGAGAGAGAGAGAGAGAGAAAGACAGAAGAAAAAGGTCTCCCACACAGTGAAGTGCCCAAATCCACAGCAAAATGTCAGTAGTGCTGGCATGGGACTAAATCACATAAGTGCAAATGTCTGCTAGGCGATCGAGAGAAGGTCTCCAACCTGCCTGCAAGCGACAGCCTTCGGCCGAGAGAGGAGGACATTTTAGCTCAGACGGTGATGAGAAGTCAAGTCAGGGACAACACTCTGAGTCTTCACAGCATCAGTGCCTCTAGGAGCCAAGTATTGGGCCGTGTGTGTGTGTGTGTGAGAGAGAGTGTCTGTGTGTGTTTGTGTGTCAGAATGAGTGTGTGTGTGTATGTGTGTGTGTGTGTGTATGCTCTGCTCTGTGTCCTTTCCATACTTACTCCCACTAATGTTGTCCGAGCGGCTGCTCTTGGGGGCGGGTTTCTCACACTGTGTTCCTGACCAGTTGGCTGAACACCTGTTAACCAATCAGACACAGGAGTATAAAGATACAGTTTTACCTGTGTGACCCACCGGGACAGCAACCCAACACAGCAACAACATGAGCGTCAGCCTCAGTTTCAGCCCTCCGATCAACTCGGCTGTAGCATCCAAAAAAGATCATGCAATACAGCAACCTCATGAACAATCACATGCCTGTCCCATATTTACTAAAGCTTTCAAAAAGAATGTACTGAAACATGGTACTGAAAAAGTACTGGAACTGATACTGGAACATGCACGTGAAACATCCGACTAAACATTCTGATAGCACATTCAACAGAAGTACAAGCCTCATTCATAACGTCAGCATCTAGTTTGGCCTTGGAGGAAACCCACACAACTCGGACACTGATGACCCTTTATTAACTCATTTAGTCAGGGTGGGCACAGTGCAGCCACATCACAATGCATGTCTGGTGGGTTTGTTGTGCGCATTGAATGCTAATGTGTGTGGAAAATGAGATGTGATTATGTGAGAATGGTTAGTTTCTTCACACAGTGACCCAAGGATGGACAGCATGGTCCATTCCTTCCGGAGTGAATGTGAGGCCAGTGTCCTGCTCTCTGATCTCAAATGCACCTTGCAAGGCTGTGGCAGAGCTGGCTGGTGGCCACAAAACATCCTGGACATGGGGAGAGGGATGGAGGGAGCAGTGGGGGAGTTGTGTGAACAGGGATTCGTTGTGGTCAAACAAAACGGCCTTTAGCCAACTCTGCCTTGAGCAGGCCGGCATGTTGCTGCAGATGGTCCACACCTAAACGCATCCAGCCCACCCTCACTACCACTGAATGACATGCTTCTGACTGACTGTGCTTAAGATGACTAATCAGACAGGAGTCTGGAGTGATGGGCTAAATGCTAACTGCTAAATGCTAAAGGGGTAAATGCAGAACAGGCCCTTGCAGGAAGTTTCAAGAACAGCAGTACCAAAGGAGAGGATGTGAATAGTGTGATACTGTAGTGTGCCATACTCCCGTGGCTAAGAAATATCAGGTATGAGCTAACCATGCTGGTTAGCAGCTAACTGACACTGCAAGCAATGTGTGTGCAAGGGACAAGGAATTTGCATGGTGGTTATTTGCAGACAGACACACGCACACACACACACACACACACACACACACACACACACACACACACACACACACACACACACACACACACACACACACCTAGCTATACAAAAACACAATTAGCCAGACAGACACATTTAGTCAACAAACACACATGCACACGCACAGATATGTACACACAAGGAAATGCAAATGTAAACACTACACAAATCACAAACACAAATTAACAAGAGAGGAACTGGTGTGTGTCGGCAGGTGACCTAAGATACAAGTTGTGTGTTGGCCGGGCAGGTGACCCGAGATTCAGGTATATATGTCAGGCAGGTAACCTGTGTGAGTGGATGAGTGATAGGACATAGCATGAGTGGGAGGGGCTGAAAGGTGGGGGAGGCGGGGCAAGTGAACAAGACCCATGCTGATTGGATGTTTCCAGTTGGATATGGAAAGCAGGCAGAGAGCCTTTTTTACGGTACAGGGGATTCACTGGACTTTACAAGAGAATGAGGGAGGAGAAAAGATCTGGGAAATGAGATAGAAAGAGAAAGAGAGTAAGAGAAGGGAGAGAAAAAGTGTCCAACAGGAGGAGACACAGGGAGAGAGAGAGAGAGAGAGAGAGAGAGAGAGAGAGAGAGAGAGAGAGAGAGAGAGAGAAATAGGAAACGGGCAAGACAGTGACCTACTTGCAGCTGGGTTTGTTAAAGGCAGTTAACGTGCAAATCCCCTCATTCTGACAGTAGTAATCGCACGGGTTGGCCCGCTCGTCACAGCGCTGGTTTTTGAACGCACCCGTGCAGCTGCAGCAGAGATGGCAGTGAGACGCCACAGACATGAGCACAATACAAAAGACAACAGCAACAGAGGAACAAGAAAGAAAGAAACAGGAAATGAAAGAGAAATGACAGCACAACATACTCTAGCAGTTTGCTTTCAGTCAAGATGTAGTCTAGCTCACACACACACACACGCATGCATGCACACACGCACACGCACACACACACACACACACACACACACACACACACACACACACACAATGTGATAGCTACACACCCACTCGTCCAACCACCCTGCTGCTCGCACAAACACAAGCATGAACACACACACACACACACACACACAATCACAGGCACACCTATCCTTAAAATCAGCAGTGTCTGGCTGCGGTATTGTTTTGTCTTGTTCTATGAAAGGACTCTCGGGGTCACTGAAGTCCACCAGGAGACGCTGAGTGGTGCCAGCTAAGCAGACGGCGAAGAGGTGAAACGGACCCTGAGCGGACAGAGACAGAACCCAAGCCAGCGGCTCCACACTGAGCTCTGTCGGCTTGGCTCCGCGCTCCCCTCAGAGAACACACGCTATTAGCAAGGGGAAAGATCTCATTGGGCTTGTCCAAACAGGCACTCGAAAAAAGTAACCAAAGAACAAAACAAAAAAGAAAGATCTGATAAAAAGAGAAGAAAACGGTGGAGGTTTTTTTTCTCTCCACGAATTCTTTCTATTGTATTCAGGTCTGTGGGAGATCGAGGCATCGTAAACTCTCAACTCAACATGTTTTTGTTGTTTGTTTGTTTGCTTGTTTGCTGAGAGCTTGATGAGGGACGCCAGCTTTTGATGGGGGAGGTAAAGCGATGAGAATGTGACATGATTGAGATTGAGACATGAGAGAGACAATGGACGCATGGCAGGATTCCTCCGTCGAGATGGACGCAATGCCTGGCTGAGATGTGGAGTGGAGACACCACACTGAGACGAAGGCGAGACACTGCGGAGATTGAGTTGAGACACCCTCCTCTACTTATCTCACTGCAGTATGGCGACACTACAGGCCAAACAATTAAGCTCTCCCACAACCTTGCCGACAACAGAGCAATCTGCATACAAATGGATTTTTCCGTTGTGAACGCGCAGTAATTTATTGTCGTGCCCACGCGGCTGACCAAGGTCAGACAAACACACGAGGAACAAGAATAGAAAAGGTAAAAGAGCCAATTATCTAGATGAATGTAGATGTCTAAAAAGCATTTAGAGGAAGACAAAAAGACTCATCCTTTGTGGTGCGTGTGTGAGAGAAGGCAGCTGGCTGGCTAGCGGCCCTAACAGCAGGGAAGGTTCCTGGCTCTTACGTTAACACTGGGGAGGATCTCGACGAGTCGGCCACATCTGATTAGGGAGGTGGAGTTGGAAAAAAGTTGAGTTGTCTTAGCAAAGAACTGGATGGATGAGTGAATGAATAATAAATGAATGAAAAAAAAAACAGATAAATGAATGAATGAATGAACGAATGAATTAATTAATGAATGAATGAATGGACAGTGAATAAATGAATGAATGAATGAATTAATTAATTAATGAATGATCAAACAAACTACAAATTATTAAATTAATTAAATTAATTACAAAATGATATTGACTGAATATATGAATATATGAATGAATGAATGCATGAATGAATGACCATTTAGTGGCATGGGAGTTGTGAGCATCTTTCCTGTGCAACTCTGTAGGGAGAGTTAAACGTGCCTCTGAGAATCCCAGAGAATCACACTGGGGCACAGCCTCAAACACCTGCACAGACTGAGCAACTTCAAACCTCAACACACACCTGCTGCAGACGATCTGTTAGACTATGGAGAGGGGAGAGCTGAAGCTGATTAAGAGCTTGTACCAGCCCCGTTATGGTAGTTTGTGTGTGTGTGTGTGTAAATCTATCTGTGTGTCTGCATGTGTGTGTGTGTGTGTGTGTGTGTGTAAATCTGTGTGTCTGTGTGTGTGTGTATGTGTGCCTCCATGTGTGTATGAGTGTTAAATGCCCTAAATGTCTGTGAGCTATGTGTGCTCTCCTGCAGCAGTCCTCAGAGACCGGGTGCGTTCGAGAGCGCATCTCTGGGGAAGGCACAGGGTGCTGGCTGTGCAGGGCGCCGGAGTCTTGGTCATGCTCTTTCAAGTGCCTGCCCACAGCCCAGCTGCAGGTGTGGAATACTAATGCCCTGCCCCAGCCCTTTATCCTGCAGCTCCAGGTGGCTCTGAAGTCTCTGATGAGGAATCTCCCCCTCCCCCTGTCCATCATCACAAATGTGGCCTCTCCTCCCCTCTCCCTTCCACTCCTTTCCTCTCCTCTCCTCCCCTCCCCTCTCGTCTCCTCCTCCCATTTCCTCTCTTCCCCCATCTCCCCCCATCCCCTCTCCTTTCTTTTCTCACTCACTTTTCTTTTTCATCATCTATCTCTTCTTTTTGTCTGACCCTATATATTTCTTTTTTTGTTCACAGACAATTTAAATCCACCTCTCTTCTTCTGTCTTTCTTCTCTTTCTCTCTGTTGCTTTTTTCTTTCCCATTTATGACCCCTCCTCCCCCTCAATCTTTATATGGTATATATACAGATATAGTATCTCTCCCATCTTATCCTTTGTTCCTGCTTCTTCTCCCTGTGGGATACTGAGAGCTGTGTTTGGTGGTCTGAGGCTCCCTGCTGTGCAAGTTTCTCCCCTCGAGCCTCTTGCCAATCAAGCTGTCTCTGCTCCCATGTCAGAGACATCCTCACCCTCTCGAAAACGAATAGAGATGGAGGCCAAAAGGAGAGGATGTATTTCTGCCTTTTCTTTAGCAACAAATGGGAAAAGATCCACACATGGTCTTACATTTGCACAGAGCGATTAGTAAAGCACTTCAAATAAAGACATACAGAATGAAGATGAAAGTGAGAGAGAGAGAGAGAGAGAGAGGGGAGAGAGAAAGAGCTGTCTCCATGACGATGTTACTTACTGGCAGAACGGCAGGCTGGTCTCAGGGTCGAGGTGGCAGGTGCCCCCATTGTAGCAGTAGCCGTCACACAATTGACAGCTGGACGCTATCCTGCCATTGGTGCAGCTGGGAAGGAAAGCAGAGTCAGTCCCTCCAGGACCTTATTAGGGTTTGGTGTGGTTGTTTTCAACAAAAGTGACCGTGGGAGCTCTAAAAATTTCAATTTCCTGAAGGAATTCCTAATCACTGAGATCCTACTAGGATTTTGAGAGCTTTGTGAGATTCGTTTTGATTGCTGTGTTTGAGAGCTTTAAGAGATTTGTTTTGATTGCTGTGACCAAGAGTATCCGCATTTGCTGCAGAAAATGTGAAAGTGAATTGGGAGTGAATTGAAATCTGTTTGCTAAAAAAAAAAGTGTGTGTGCGTGTGTGTGTGGGGGGGGGGGGGGGGGGGGCAAGATGACAAAGTCCTGGAGGAACATCAAAGTGGAGGCAGCTGGATGAGGCAGGAGGAGACCCTGGCCTGGACGCCAGCCAGACCTGAGCCAGAAACGAGCCAGACCTGAGCCAGACTCCAGACCGGGGCATTGGTCAGAGCTAAGGGGGTTGTGCTACTGAAACCTGCTCAGTACAACAAAGGGAAGACGGTGCTTTAATGTACTTGTGATTCATGTTCCAACGCGCGTGTGTATGTGTGTGTGTGTGTGGGGACTGGCTGACTTATGTCCTGACATGAGTGCTGGTGTACGGACTAGGAGACCAGATGACGGCATGCATGTGTGTGCGTGTGGACTGATGACTGATGACATGATTCAGTGGCAGTCTTTATTTCTTAATGCATGCAGCTCTGCTCATGGTTGTATGAGCAGTCTTTTACATCCAGTCTAAGCAGGCAGGTGTTTATAAAGTATAGATGCTAAAAAAAGGACACGTGCAAAGGAATGCTCATGATGCACCATACATGTCAGCACACCGTCTTAATACTCATGCAAAGACACACACACACACACACACACAATAAACTTCCAAAGACTCATCAAAGTCAAGCTGAGTCAAGTCAAACTGAGGCCTCCATCTACACAAACACAAACACACACACTCACACACACACTCACTTGCAGGAAACATCTCCTGAGTCATGGTCGACAATACAGGGCGCCCCGTGGCAGTACAGACACCTGTCCACTTCACACCTGAGCCCCTCGTACTGCGTGGGACACACACACTCCACATGGCCCGTGCCGGACAGTGTACAGGCCTTGGCGTTTACGCAGTAGTGATGGCAGATATCTGTCCAGAGAAAGCACAGGTCAGAGTTTGACCGGTCAGTGAGTCTGAGACAGAATGCATGCTTTTTCTTTTCAGTCTTTTCAGAGAACCTTGTTATTTACTGATATATGGCCAGGTTTATTGCCAGAATGTAGTATTGCACATAAAGTGTAAAACTATATTTTCATTTCATTATTGTCATTTAAGTATAAAATGAACTTGACTAAAAGAGTCAAAGACAAGCAAGGTAAAGAAATCATTAGCAAAACAGAATTGGTATGCAATGCAGCACAAAACATATTTTACCATACAACACCATACAATGGACACATATATTACTAAAACAAACTACAGCTCCCCAGAAGTCCTAAACGACACAACAGAAATGATTTAATGTTTCCTCACCTACAACCCATTGGTAAATAATATATAATATTTAGGGCTGTCAATCGATTAAAGAAATTAATCTAATTAATTACATACTCTGTGATTAATTAATCTAAATTAATCGCATATATCATTTTTGCTGTGAAAGTATTTTAAATATTTAAATTCAAATTAATCATTGAATAATCAACATTAGTGACATTAAAGTTAAAAAACTCATTATTTTCACTGTTCAAATAATTGCCATAATAATCTATGATATGACCTAATATGCTGAGGAAATAAATTCAAATGTGCTTCGGGAACTTTTTTTCACTTCCCTCAATGTCAACACTTATTTCTTTGCATTGATGTGGGCCTATAGAGTTGATGAACTCCGGTGATATGCAAATTCCTTGCTGCAGACATTTTCAGGAATTTTTTTTAAAAGTAAATGTTCCAATCAATGATCCAGGCAGCACGTTTTCTTCTCTCCTTCATTTTACAGTCTAATTTTTACTGACTAGAACCGCTCGGGGTCAAAGGTCATACGGAATCGATTAATCTGCACTAATTTTTTTAATCAGTTATTTTTTCTCAAATTAATTAATCGAAATTAATCAGTTATTTTGACAGCCCTAATAATATTATAGATATGGAATATAATGACACTTCCATCCTTAGATCAGTGGTAGTCTTCAGAGTGTGCAACATGACAAGCATGGGAAATGTGGACATGTGGACGTGTGGACGTGATGGTATGCCAAGGCAAGGTCATTTCTAACACACTGACGCTGGCTGACACACGTCTGTAAGGTCATATCTCACGCCTGCAGCGTGGCTACGCTAGCGTGTCAGACAGCTGCTGTCCGAGCCGAGAGCTCAGGCCCAGCACAGTGCTGTTTCATTCTCCTAATGACAGAAACGTATAGAAACCGGGTGAGCCCTATAGAGCACTTGAAACACGTTTATGTCCAGTGTTACGTCCGTCTTACAGCCGTAAGCTGATTACGTTGCCCTGCCTGCTTTCTCCTGCTTTCTGTCTGCATGGCTGTTGTAAGAGTCACTAATTACTGGTGTGATTGCGGCTGCCTGTGGGCTCCTCCTGGCTGCCCTGTGCCTGTTGTTGAAGGTGGACAGCGGGGGGAATGGAAACAGGGTGACGTTAAGTAGAGGAAATTGGGAGCGGGCAGACACGTAGTGCAGTGGTGGTGTCAGCGTCTGGCACCGTATGAGGGTCCAGGTTCGAATCTGGCCTGGGGTCATTTCACCGGACCTACTCCCCAGCTCTCTCTCTCACTCATTTCCTGTCCACTCTTCACTTAAACAGGCAATTAAAGGCTTAAAAGTCCAAAATAATAACACAAATAGAGTAAATTGCAGACAGTCGGTCAGTCTGACCCTCAGGTCAATTGGTCGGTCAAAGCGGGACTCACGGTAACGGCAGCGGTCCCCGGTGTACTCGGCAAGGCAGCGGCACGTGGGCTGGTTGCCGAGGCTCACGTCGCAGGTGCCGCCGTTCAGGCAGTGGCCGTCACACACTGGCCTCTCGCACTGCGGGCCCGTGAAGCCGGTCGCACAGCGACACGTCGGCCTCCCTGCAGAGGAGGAGAGAGGGAGAGAGAGAGAGAGGGGGGGGGGAGAGGGAGAGGGGGAGAGAGAGAGAGGGGGGGGGAGGGAGAGGGGGAGAGGAGAGAGGGAGAGATAGAGAGAGGGGGGGGAGAGGGAGAGGGGGAGAGAGAGAGAGAGAGAGAGAGAGAGAGAGAGAGGGGGAGAGGGAGGAGGGGACAAGGAGTGGTGAGAGGAAGAGGAGAATAGAGGAGAGAAAATGAGAGTGGGAGAGGAGAACAGGGTAGAGGAGAGAAGAAGTGAGAGGAGAATATAGGAGATGTATAGAGGGGAGGAGAGGAGGAGAGAGAAGAAATGCAAAAAGGAGAGGGGGACAGAAGAGAGGAAAGGAGAAGAGGGGAAGGGAGAGGAGAGGAGAAGGAGGAGTAGGAAGAGAAGGGGAGAGGGAGAGAGGGGGAGAGAAGAGAGGGGAGGTTAGAGGAGAAGAGAAGAGGGGGGAGAGAGGAGAGGAGGAGGGGAGAGAAGAGAAGATGAAAAAAGGAGAGGGGTAGAGAGGAGAGGAGAGTAAACGAGGGTAAGGAAAGGACAGGAGAGGAGAGGTGAGGAGCCAAGGGGGAGACAGAGGAGGAGAAACAAGGGATTAGACTAAGAGTGCTTTCTGGCCCAGTAGGAAGGAAGGCCATTAAAATCGCTTGACTTGACCACCTTCTGCTTAAAGAGACGTTGATCTTGTTTGACAAAGTGAATGCCTTGTTAAAATCTTTGTTGCTTTCAGACCAAGAGCGGCTACCTCTGATCTACCTCCAGCCGCGAGAGCAGCATGGGGTAGTCCTTTGGAAAGGTTTGCTACGTCCATCAACTGGGGCACAATGAAAATAAATGGAGAATGAAATTCCATTAGCATCAGAATTCATCTTGCACTGCCTCGCTTGGCATCGTCAACTCTGTGGCATTAAACCAAATCGAAAATTGAAATATTGTACACATGCACCAAACACACACACACACACACACACACACACACACACACACACACACACACACACACACACACACACACACACACACACACACACACAGATTCACTCAGTCACTCACTTGCAGGAAACGTCTCCTGAGTCATGGAAACACACACACACACACACACGCGCACACATACGTGCACACGCACACGCACACACAAAAAAATCAATCTATCAGCAGTCTGGAAGCTGATTCCTCGCCTTGATTCTGGGTTCAGAGAAGCCAGGGCCTGCTTGAATATCATCCCAGAGTGTGTAATCATTTTCATCAGAGCTCTCCATTAACATGCCCCTGTGGAAACTTTATAGGCTCCCATCCAGACTGCAGCATCCACACCTCAGTATCAAACGCCCATTAAGCACTCAGTCTTAAACGCAACCCAGTATTCTCCCTGTGCATAATCAGACAGGATGCACATGGGATGTGCGTGTGTGTGTGTGTGTGTGTTTGTGTGTGGGTGTGTGTGTGTGTGTGTGTGTTTGTGTGAGCGTATGAGTGTGAGTATGTGTGTGCATGCTGATACAGAAGATGTGAATGTGTGTATCTGTGTATGTGTGTGTGTGTGTATGTGTGAATGTGCGTGTGTGTGTGTGTGTGTGTGCCGGCATAGCATTTGGAGGAAGACATCATCTCTGCCAGTCAGGGCTGAGATGCCGGTCGGTCACTTGGCTGTGTGCCAGCCACTGCCCCGCCACCATGATAGCTTTTATCACCAGGTCTGTCTGCAACCCTCCGTCTGACAAATTCTCCCTCCGCCTCCCAGCTAGTGTGAATGCCTGCCTGCCCACAAACAGGAGCTGGAAATGGATGGTCATACCCAATTGAAAAAGAGCCGGTCCCTTATGGGAGAAGTCCACACACACACACACACACACACAGACACACACAACATACACACAGAAGCACACATACATTCTTTCTCTCTCTCTCTCTCAAACACTCTCACACTCTCTCCCCCCCCCTCCCTCTCAGCCATCTTTCCACAATGGTCTGCTGGCTGCTCAGAGCCTGTGCTCTTTGAATCGTTCATTCCCGTGGTTGTGTGCTTCCCTCAGAGGAGTTGGATATGGGCTGCTCTGTCTGGAGGTCGGCCCTATTACACTAATACACCATTCTGAGCTCGCCACTCCAGAGGATACATGGAGGTATCCGAGAAAGCACTCCAATAGGCTGGCTGTGGGAGATGATGGCTCTCTCATCTCTGACACTGTGTTGCCAGCAACATATAACATCAACAAATACCAAAATATCAGGAATAAACAAACAGACAAAGAAACACACAAACAAAACTATTAAACCGAATGATTGTGTCTGTATTCTGCACGTTGTGCGGCTGATTTTCAGTGGCTCATGATATCATTTCCTCCATGTGGAACGCCCGCTAAGCGAAGCAGCGTCCTTACATCTGTCACTGCCGTCGTTCTGGACGATCGCAGACCAGCGCAACGTGAAGTCCACGTCCTGTCACACTGCTGGTGCTCCATCTGCTCGTTATGTTTTTTTTCGGTCATGCTTAGTGGCCAACTCAAATACGGTATCCGTGGTGGCCATCTCTTTCATTTCACTTCCAGCCTCCGCCAAACATCCCTCTGTTTCGAGACGTAAACGAACCAGAGAACTCCGTCCTCCCAAAAGGTTGCCTCTCCATTATTTAACTCTAAATGACTAAAGCAGTCGGACCCGAGCGCTTCGGCTTCAGGTTGCTGCTTCTATTGCGGAGAAATAAAGGAGGAAAAGGCAGGAGAATGACGCTGTTTGGCCCCCTTAAGATGTGTTCTGATGACTAATGAAAAATAAATATCAAAACAGTAAAAAGGATTCACTTGCATATTTATGGCTGTGCACATTTTTAGAGAGAATCGATGGGGCTCGCACTGAAAGAATAAAATAAAATCTACTCACAGGTGGCTAAGGATACAAAGTGTGTGTGTGAGAGAGAGAGAATGTTTATGTGTGAATGTGTGTGTCGTGTGAGAGAGTGTGTGTGTGTGTGTGAGAGCAAAGTGAGTGTGTGTGTGATGTGTGAGAGAGAGAGCGTGAGAGAGACAGAAAGTAAGAGAGAAAGATCGAAAGAGTGCATAAGTGTGAATATGTCTGCGAATGTGTGTGTTTGTGTGAAAGAGAGAGAGAAAGAAGGTGTGTGTGTGTGTTTATGTGTGCGAGAAAGAGAAAGAAAGAAAGAGAAAGAGAGAGAGAGAGAGAGGAGAGAACGGTGTGTGTGTATGTGTGTGTGTGTGTGGGTTTGGCGAGCAGAGCATTATGCATAATTCAACACTTTCTAAGGTAGTCTTTCTTTCTACACACACTCTCCTGGCCAAACCGAGCGCAGAGAGAGAGAGCGCACGGTGAGAATGTAGCTGCACTAGCACCAGCTGCCCTGTGTCTCTGCCTCCTGCACCCACCCGCTCATTCAGAGCCCAACTCTCCTGCCTCGCAGAACGTGTTAACTGCATCAGTCTGCACCCTGGCCCGAAAGAAACCCTGCTTAAAATACAGGCACACAAGAACACACACACACACACACACACACAGCTATACGCCGGATACACAGGCAGACCAGCCAGCGCGGATGACCTCCAAGGCCTGCTAGGCAGAAATGGACACCTGGTAGGCTCATCCAAAAACAACAACTGAAGTGAAGAGAAACACAGCATATATCACCTCACAGTGCTAGCGGCATAAAAACACAGCACACAGCTTTCAGCTACTTTCCATCATATAATTATGGCTACCTGCGATGACATTTTGTCCAAGCTGTGTGTTGGTGGACACTATACTTAAAACATTCTGCAAACACCTGTGCAGAAACTATTCAGAAAACACTGAATGATGACACATCAATACAAATGTTTGTATTGATTTAGAATATGGTTTAAGCAAGATACTTTAGCAACTAAGATGTAATCAGATGATAATCTCACCTTGCACAAACACACAATCCATCAGCTCTAATACCCCTTGATGATATCGGCATGTATCCACATTCACTATAAACAGCACCTAACACCCTATTCTCTCATGCCAGTCTCACTCTCACCCAGCAGTCAGACCCACAGATACCCTTACCATCGCCTCCGTAGCACTATTGAGAAGGCGTTGCTCTGCCAAGCACATGAAGAATTTGAGGGGCAGCCGTGGCCTACTGGTTAGGGCTTCGGACTTGTAACCGAAAGGTACCTAACCTTTCACTGCTCCCCGAGCGCCGCTGTAGCAGGCAGCTCACTGCGTCGGGATAAGTATGTGCTTCACCTCACTGTGTCTCTGTCTGACTTCCTGAGGCTAGCGGGCGCTGTGGCCCAAGTTCCCACCCCATCTCTCTCTTCCACTTGCTACCTGTCAGTCTCTTCACTTTCCTATAACAATAAAGGCAAAAAAGCCCCAAAAATATACTTGAAAAAGAATGACTGGGGCTAAGCAGGTGTGGGCTTTGGTTAATTCTGCATGGGAGACCTTCTGGGAAAACTGAGTTGCTACTGGAAGTGCTGTTGATGGGTGGCTAGTAGGTAGGAATCTTCCCTGTGGCCGAAAATCAATCCCAATACACCAGACCACAGGAGAGGACACACACCGCTGTAGGAGATGCCGTCCTTCGCAGGAGACGTTAAACCGAGGTCCTGACTCTTTGTGCTCACAAAAGATCAAAGTGTAGGGGGTTCCTAGCCCAAACTGGCTCATTCAATCTGCCCCCAGTGCAATGGGCTCTTTCACTCCACCTGATGCTGGTGTGAGGTGAGTGCTCTGGCACATGATGGCTGCCATGCATCACTAAGGTGGGTGCTACACATTGGTGGTGGTTAGTGCGGTTCCCCCTTCATTGTGAGGCCCTTGATAGTGCTATATGCAATGTGCTGTTGTTGTTGTCCAATGTGCCACAATGCAAAGCCCTTTCCATGTCTTGTGATCTGATCTTGTTGCTTTTCTGTTGCTGCCTGTATTGGATGGGAAAGGGTTGTGCTAGGATTTGCCATCGATGTTGTATGACCCTCCTGTCCCGACGGTCCTGTCTTGTTCTGGTAACGCTACTGTATGTCCCACCCCTTTCTGTGCCACTATGGAAGCCCATTCAAAGTAGTGTTGAATTTTTCTATGCACCACTACCAGATGTTTGTGGTATACTGACCATCTCTCCATTCTTTTGTTCTACTCCTTTTCTCTAAATTCTATCCCTCTCTCTCTCTCTCTCTCTCTTTCTCAGCCCTCCCTTTCTCTTTCTCCCTTCTTTCAATGTCATCTGTTTCTCTCTCTCTCTCTCCATCTCTCCTCTTTTCTTTGTACCCCTTCTCTTTCAAATCCATCCCCCTCTCTCCCTCTGAGACAATGTTCTCCCTCTCCCTTTCTATCCTCTCTCTCTCTCCCTCTCCCGCTTGTGAAAATTACATGAGATTGGATTCATTCTTGTGCTGACTCCCCGGTTGAGATCCCTGGCAGGCTCAGAGCTTGCACTTCAGTGTTTGTTCCCCAGCTGTCACTTCAGAGGATGGTGTCAGAAAAGCCTGCCCTTCTGCGCCAGAGTCACGCTCCATCCACTCTCTCAGCTCAACCGTTCCAGAGTGGCAGTGCCATGTTCTGTTCTCTTAGTTCTAGAGTTCTAGAGTTGCAGTGATGTGTTCCGTTCTGTCATTCAGCTCTACAGTTCTAAAAGCGCAGTGATGTGTTCTGTTCTCTCTCTCTCTCTCTCTCTCTCAGCTCTATGGTTCTAGTCGCAGTGCCATGTTCCATTCTCTCTCTCTCTCTCTCAGTTTAACAGTTCTAGAGTTGTAGTGATGTGCTCAATTCTGCCATTTAGCTCTACCGTTCTAAAGGTGCAGTGATGTGTTCTGTTCTCTCACTCAGTAAAAATTGACACATTCTATTCCTTTACTCAGCTGTACAATTCTGCTGTCCCAGTGCCATGTTCTGTTCTCTCTCAGTTCTGTGGTTCTACAGTTCCAGTGCCATGTTTTGTTCTTTCGCTTGGCTTTACGGTTCTATGGTCACAGTGCCATGTTGTGTTTCAGCCATGCACTTCCAGAGCTGCAGTGGCACGTTCTCTTCTCTTCTACAGCCAGAGACTTCAGAGCTGCAGTGATATGTTCTGTTCTGGTAGTTCAGCCCTACCATTCCAGAGAGGTGGCAGTAATACATTGTTTTTTGTTGTTCAGCTCTTTGGATACAGCAGTGCCCTGGGCTTTTGGGGAATCAGTTCTGGGCAGTGGGCAGGACAAGATTACCCTCCCAAGCCATGGCCACTGCTTCCTGCCAACAACTGGCCAACAACATGGTCATGGCACATGCCTTTGATAACATGGGGCCAATGGCACTCTTAACACTAACGGCATCTCCATATTCATGGAAAGGATGGTAAGATTTATTTTCCTTCTCAGTGCTTCTGTGTCAGAGTTTTCACATCATTTTATGCATTAACAAACAGTCCCCCACACTGGATTTGCGAGCAACAAGAAAAAAAAGTAGACCCTTCAAGAACCAACAGGACCACCTACAATGGATTGTTGCCAATCTTACACTTGCAATTTCATGGGTAGGAGCATATTAAATTAGATACTACATTACCTCAAACAATAATTTTCCCTTTCACGCCAGCCATTATTGTGCTTGGCTTTCCGGTGTAACAAATACACTGACAATACACACACTATTTCTGGGCCTGATTCTTAACAGGCCCGTGAACATAGTACTGCTGTTTAATCATACTTTAATGAGCTTCATTAAGTGCCAATCACCTCAGCACAGATGAGGGCAGGAAAAGAGTGTCCTAGGCAAGTCCTACAGTAGGCAGTAAAAGAAGTATGCTAATTAAATTATACTTTCGTCTCAGTATCCAATTACAGGTGTCTATGATCAGTGATCCTGAAGAACAATGGCTCTAATTGCCACTTTACATTCTGTTCAGAAATACGTTTACTTAGTGAGTGCGACAGACTCAGCTTTTCCCATCAAGCATTTGATGAAGTGGCAAATAATAACACATGTGGGTCTTTTTCAAAGATGGAAAAATGGTCTCTGTGATTGTTTTCTTTTGCGGCTTTGAACATGATGAGCACGGGACATAAACCAGTTGGTGAAGAATTGTGGAAAGGATGTGGAAAGAAATGTTTTTTTTTTTTGTGTCATCTTCTGTGTCATCATATTGTACTACAACATCTGCGTGTGTGTTGAAAATGAAAGTTTTCATTTAATTGTGTGTTTGTGTGTGCGTATGTGCGTGCGGGAATGCATGTGTGTGTGTGTGTGTGTGTGTGTGTGTGTGTGTGTGTGTGTGTGTGTGTGTGTGTGTGTGTTTGTGCGTGTGTATCAGGGACTGTTACTGAATGCTGTAACCCTCAGCTGCATCAAATTACTTCCAAGAGAAACATGTAGCAGCAAAAACACACATACACACACACGCACACACAGCCTTCCTTCAGTCCATGAGGAGTAGTGGAGTTTTAAAGCACACGCTGCTCTTTACAGTGGCTCACTTCAAACCACACACACACACACACACACACACACACACACACACACACACACACACACACACACACACACACACACACACACACACACACACACACACCAGCCTACCTAAGGGCGATCCAGAGCAGGTGCCACCGTTGTGACAGTGGTCTTTGCAGTGGTTCACTTCACACCTCTCCCCAGAGAAGTTGGGCCAGCAGTAGCAGCGAGACTCGCCCTTCTCATTGGTAACGCATCGGCCCCCATTCTCACACGCCGGCCGACACAGCTCCCCTGTAGAGGAGAACACACACACACACGCAAACACACACACACACACACACACACACACACACACACAGAGGTGTGTGAACATATGTTGTGTGCTGAGGGGCGAATCAGGTATGAAAGGCCTGACAGGAGGCTTAGTGGACTATGTGACAGGAGAGTGACCTTGAGCAGACTCTGCATGCATCTGCTGCTGTGAGTAAGGCCTGAACGCACCGCAGCCAGTTCTGAAGAGCCTTCATCCTCTCCACACTCAACAGGGATTTACAGGACAATAACAGACATTATCATAAGCAGGACTTAGAATAAAGCAGCACTGGGATATTACAGGAGTTGCACAGTGTGATGCAGTATAGTACAGTACAGTGGTGGCATGGTGTGATTACAGTGACATTTAAACAGTGCTCTTACTGAACAGTACATTAAATCAGATCAGATAAGATCAAGTTTATTGTCCCGAGGGGCAGGAGGCGCGATTTATCTTGGGCATCAGTACAGCTCACAGTTGCTTTCGATCAATACATACTGTACATTAGTGCAACTTAAGACACAGAGGAGAACAGAGAGAATAAGGAGACAGACCGTCTATGCTGTGCATTCGTAGGGCAGAACAACAACATTATCAGGCACAAAAGCGTAACATGGTAAAGCTAGTTCCAGTGGGCTCTTCTCAACACCATTCTCCTTTCCTTCCTCTCTTCCCTGTTTACATCCTAGCCCCTCCCAATAATAATAATTTGAGGATGGAGATGTGCGCAATGTTCTTGTTACAGTGAAAGTCATTTTCATAGGTGACAAATATCCTAAGAGACTAGGTCTAAGTCTTTACCGTTTATGGCGGCGTTGCTAACAGTTTGAGAGAAATCACTGCAGCACACAAAAGTGTTTTTTTCTCCCCCCCCCCCCCCTCTGGAGGCATACTGCACCCGCCACACCCCCCGTCACACTCGGCTGCAGCCGCTTCCAGAGATGGTGGAGAGCGGAGTGTGTGCGTGTGAGAGAGAAAGACCGTGTAAACACACTTCTCTCAAACGCATTGAAGCAGAGCATGGCTGGACAGGAAGGCTGAGCGAAGGAGAGTCGTCGTCAAGGAGACAACATCTTACAGTGAAAGGCCTGAAGTGGTGACAAATTTACCTGAGATGGTGTACTGTATGTTACAGGGCAGGGAAGAAGAGTGCAGCGGCTTCCGAGGGGAAGAGAGTATTTACCGGAGATTTACCTGAATTTTCCCTTAGATGCTGTAGAGAGAGTATTTAACTGAGATTTACCTGAAATTTACCTGAGATGCTGTAGAGAGAGTATTTACCGGAGATTTACCTAAAATTTACCTGAGATGCTGTAGAGAGAGTATTTACCTAAAATTTACCTGAGATGCTGTAGAGAGAGTATTTACCGGAGATTTACCTAAAATTTACCTGAGATGCTGTAGAGAGAGTATTTAACTGAGATTTACCTGAAATTTACCTGAGATGCTGTATGTTACAGGGCAGAGTAGAAGAGTGTAGCGGCTTCCGAGGGGAAGAGGGTGTTAAATTATTAAAAAATGAGAAGTTATAGCACGTGTACCTGAGGTGTTGGTGTCAGTGCACGTTCGGTTGACGAGAATCTTTCCCTCCGGGCAGGTGCACGTGGCACCACTCGGGTTGAGCAGGCACATGAAGTCACAGCTCATCTTCGCACACGGGTTGGAAACTGGCACACGTACGCAGGCACACACACACACACACACACACACACACACACACAAGCAGTAAGCTGCAGTCAGATATACAGTTTGATGTACTACTATGCATGATACAGGGGAATGCCTATAATGAGAGTTACATTCATCTACTTATCTACTGAACTAGATGGTGGTCTAGTTTCTGTTCAAAGGCACAAATTGCAAACTTGACAGTGGCCTACTAGTGTGAGGACCATACGTGTTTTTTTAGGTCATGCCATTCATAAAGAATGTGAAAAATGTATTTGAGAATGGCCATGCAGCACTATATTTTCTATAACATACTTAGCATTGGTGGGAGAATACGATTGTGTGGGGTTAGAAATTGTGTTTTAATGATTATTTAATAATACAATGTGTGCTCTATGGCAAACAGAATTATACACTATAATACATTCTATGGTAGGAACACTGTACAGATTCTATATACAATATGGATTCTCAGTGTATGGTTTTCATATTGCAACAGATAGACTATGAGAGGCACTGTTGAGTCACTGTTGCTGGATACATCTTGCATAAGATTAGCAAAATCTATTGGTTAACTTTACTGTAAATTCTTTGTTGCTTTTCCCCCCAGACAGTCTCCATACAATCAAATGAGAAGGCCGCTGCACTGTGTTAGCTTTCATCAGAGTCATCAGGACAGTAATGAACGGAACACTCCCTGTGAGTATGCTACTGTATGCTAAACTTTGAATGTCCCTTCAGAGCTTTGTCTAGAGTAAGACTAACTTTAGAGAGTGACGGAGAGAAAGAGAGAGAGAGAGAGAGAGAGAGAGAGATGGGGAGACACAAGGGGTTCTGAGGCCTGAGTCAGGACACAATCAGATTTTGCTCTTTTCTTCTGTCAGCTGTGGCACAAAACCCTTTGCTCACTCGCTAGCGCTAGCACTGAGCCAGGCACACAACTACAGAACTAATGAAGCGCCGGGGAATGGCGCAACAGGGGCCATTAGCGTGGGCTTAGCCACCCGCTAAAGATCCCCTGCGCCAGCTCTCGCCAAGCGTGTCGACAAACAAACCCGACTCTGTAGGTCATTGGAGAGACAGGCACAAGTGGAGCCAATGCTTGACTGAAAAGAAAAGAGAAGTGAAAAAAAAAAAGCAATTTGGAGGAGACGCAGCTTACTATATGGGAAGAGAGGGTTTTTCACTGCTTTCTCCTCTCTGACTGTGCTGTGCCAAGGTGTAAAACACACACACACACACACATGTGCATGCACACACGCACACACACACACACAAACGTGCGCATGCGCACACGCACGCACACACACACACGACACACACACACACACACACACCACACACACACACACATAGACACATGCACATACACACACACACACAACACAGATAAAACTCCTGCCGTTACAACAATGACTGCCAGCCGGTAGAGACAAAGCTCCTCTGCATGGCTGCTCCACACAGTGATCCTAGATGGCAAACAAGTCTACTGCACCTCTGGCCTTCATGAGGCACAGACTCCTCTGCAGACGAGGGGATGCAATTCCTCAATGAGAGTTGTGTGTGTACATGTATGTGTGTGTGTGTGTGAGCAAGTGAGTGAGAGAGTGAGTGAATTAGTGAGTGAGTGAGAGAGAGATATAGAGAAATAGATAAGTAGAGAGAGAGACAGAGAGAGAGAATGCTGAATGTGTGTTTGTGTGTATGTGAGAGAGAAAGATTGACTGTGTGTGTGTGTGTGTTTGGTGTAAGTATGTCTGATGTGAGTTGTGAGTGATCACTGGTGCCTGCGGGTGAGTGAGATCTAAGGCCATGGATGAGGCCTCAGGAAACACTGCAGGGTGTGTGTGTGTGTGGGGTTGTGCATATGTGTGTTCATGCGTGCACACCCACGTGTGTGTGTGTGTGTGTGTGTGTGTGTGTGAACTCGACATGTGTATGTGCATATCAGATACAGAACGATAGAGCTAATCTGTGGCCATATGCATTTGTGTTTTCTTGACAGCTGAAGTTGGTTGTTAGGTAACAACTCAACAAAAATCTCTCCATGATTGATTGTCAAGCTTTTTGCTGCATCCCATAATAAATCCAAACCAGCCAACCATTGAATCCTGTTGGGATTGGATTACACAATAAAAAAAGTCATTATTCAGCTCTGGGGAAGGGGGATTTTATCGTCTTGTTATTTCAAGTGTGTGTGTGTGTGTTTGTGTGTTTGTGTGTGTGCGTGTATTTGTGTGTGTGCATTTGTATGTGTGTGTGTGTGTGTGTGTGTGCACTTACCATCTTGTTGTTTGAAGCGATGAAAGACCAAGATGCTGGATGGCTTCTCGGTCCCCAGATGCAGACGCTCCACGGGGTGCTTGCCGTACTTGTGGACGCGGAACACGTCGTGCTTCACGCCGGTGCCATAGATGTAGTCCTCAAACAGGTCAATGCGGGACGGCTGGGAAATGCCTGGAGGACCAACACCCACCAGCGCGGAGCCAAGAGGAGACAACACATAGCCATGAGCACATTCCTGTGACTGTCCTGGTGATGCCGTGGCCAATGCAAACAGGGTGACGAGATGAGGCCACGGTCCAGGAGTGGGTAATGGCATGAAATTAACTCCAGCAGATGCTATTCTTACTGGCCCTTGGCATGGAGAGAGGATTGGTGTGGCTAATCAACAGAACTCTCTTTCTCTCTCTCTCTATATATATCTCTTTCTCTCTCTCCTGCTCTCTTTCCCTCCTGTTCTCTCTCTCTCTCTCTCTGTCTCTCTCTCCAGTCCTGTTTCTGACATGGTGGCTAAGCCCACCATCAGCTCACTGCAAATGGAACGCAATCCTGACAGCACCGCGGGATGTTACCGCCATTTCAACTCAATAAATTATGGGTGAATCAATCCAACACACGTATCGCTGTGGACAGAGCTGGGGAAAGCACTGCTCCGTGCCAGCCAGGTGCAGCCTGTCCAAAAAAGAGCTCGCCGTCGTCCAAAAGCACTGGCCGCATGGTGGGCCCTGATAGACGAAGTAAGCCACAAGGGCCACACTGCCTTTTCTTCTATTTAAATTCACCTCATCGCTGTTCAGTCGTGTTAGGGGCCGTTCAAGTACAGCATGCTGCTCCCGATGCGTAAGTGGTGAACTGCTGAGAACTGGGTACTACTCCCCGCTGCGAATAGCATACCTTTTGAAGCACACCTCCCTAATACGCTTGGCTTCACATAAAGAATGTTCAGCCGCGGTGTGGGTATAGTGCTTGTCAAGCTGAAGTGGGAGAACATGCTGTTGTGGTGGGGTGAGGCTGAGGAATTGTGGGAGGGTGAAGGGGGTGGGTGGGCTGCTGGGATATGTTGGTGCGGCGCGGGAGGACTCACCGTGTCGGCTGCTGGCGGCCACGACCACGTCCGAGCCGTCGAAGCGCGCGCTACCGATGATGGACAGCTCGGCGTCCGCCCAGTAGAGCCGCTGGTTGAAGTAGTCGATCGCCAGACCTGCAGAGTCCAGAAACACAGGCGGGGTGGAAGAACAGACCAGAACGGATCGGAACAGACAGTCCTGTGATGAATGTGAAATAATGGCACGGGAACTGACCACATTTTGTGCTTTTCGAAGAAATGGATTTTTGTTGATACTTTCATTTGCATCGACTTTGAAGCCAGAAAATAAATAGTTGCAGTCAAAGACATTGTATTGATTGTTCATTCGTTGGCATCCTGTAGCATATTACAGAGAGAAGACATGCTGAGCTTTTAGTCTGTCTGGTACACGCATGCTGTGAAGCCTCTTGGCTGATCCTCCTTCAAGCATATTTCCCAAAACATGGTGACTCTATGTTGAATAGCAGTTGAGAGAGGTAGAGTCTACCACAACCACAAGCGTTTGCTTGTAGCAAATATTCAGGCATAGACTGAACAGATATGTATGTCTGTGTATGTACACAGACCCAATCAATTTCTGTACAGTTAACAAGTAATTGTTACAGTTAATGCATTTGTTACAGAGCATCGTGGGAAAATACATATCATTATATCCACCAACACGTTTTTTTTATTTCTTCTCTGGAAGTGTTAAATACATATTAACCTCCATATCTCAAGACAGTTCCAACACTATGATCCTTTATATCCACTAACAAGCTTTGTTGGTTTCTTCTCTGCGAGTGCTTAAGCTCATTATTTTAGATGGCAGTAGAGGTAACCCGTCCAACGCAAGCCGTGAAGGAGCCCATTAAGTGGCATATGTGTGGCTAATGCACTGGGGTTTAACCTCCTGAGAGACTTTGGCTGCGTGCCGCGATGTACCACCTCTCCTCCTCCACCCAAAGCACCCCTGAAGAGGGGGAAACAGAGGAACAGGAGGATAGATGGATGGTGCTGTTGCCAGTGCAGGAAGAGAGGGAGAGGCTGTAGGTCTTGATATCTCACAGATGCTCACTGGGGTTACACTCTGGAAATGGAATAACTAAGGACTCACAATTAATCTGCAGTCAGTGCTTTCGATTATAATGGTGAAATCGTCAATATGACTGCTAGGGAAGATTAGCAAGGTACTGGACATCTTTTTTTATGTGCAGGTTATGCAAGAGAGATCTGAAATGAAGAGTGAATGTCACAGATCATTTATCTTTTGGCAGAAGCCAAAATACTGCTACAGTATGCCTCAATCTCGTTCTGCCTGGGAACGCTTTCAATACTTTCTATTGATTTGATTATATCTTATTCATGACATAACACACTAACTGACCCAAACACATTCAAATATAATCAGTATCAGCTTTCGTGTTTTGCTATCCCAAAGTCCACTGGGGCAGTCAGAGCATGATGAACATGATGAAAGAAGGTTAAGTCAGGCCGAGTCTGTTGCACTCTCTCTGACAGATCAGGGTTTATGATGTCCTGAATTTCCCCTTGGGGATCAATAAAGTATCTATCTATCTATCTGATGTCAGTTGATTTATAATAAACTGGCTAGATCAATCACTCTGAAACCTCCTTTAAAATGACTGTCATTTTACTTTTATATATTGTATGTTCATGTGAACTCTTGTTATATGCAGATGATTCTGTGTTTTTAGTTTCACACAAAGATAAGAACATAGTTGAAAAAACGCTCAGTGCAGAACTATTGAATGTCAGCAGGTGGATGCCAGACAATAGGCTAGCCTGCGCTTCACTTAGGGAAAACAGAAGCCGTACTGTTTGGGTCTAGATAAAACTGAAAAGATACCCTGGTTTTAAGGTTTTAGTTGGAGATAATGAGATTACTGTAGGGGACTCAGTTAGTTACATTGGATGTGTGCTGGACTGCTTTGTCTGGAGTGGGCCAAGCGAAAAAGATACTGACTCTGGCAGGTGCTCTAATTCAGCCTTATTTTGACTATGCATGCTGGTCATGGTACAATGGTGTCTTAAAGCGCATGAAACATAGGCTTCAGAACGCTCAAAATAAGGTTATAAGGCTCATTCTGAACCTCCCCATGAGATCTCATCTTGACTCTTCTCATTTTGAGACTATTGGGTGGTTAAAAGTAGAGGATCGAATCCCTCAGATTCACCTGTGCATGGTACATAGGACTGTGTACGGGGCTGTCCCAAAATATTTAATTAATGATTTATTATTACAGAGTAAGAGATGTGCACAGCTACTCCACCAGGGGCAGCTCTACAGATGTACCTCCTGGAGTTAAAGGTGCTCTAAGCAATGTTGGGTAATGTCACTTCTGTTCCTTCCCTCCCTCGCAATTGACCGTTTGCAAAAGTCACGCCCCCTAGTTAACGGAGTTGTCTAGAAATTCAATAGTACAGTAGCTGTTAAGACTGTAAAAGTTAGGGGAGCGCGGGGCACAAAGTAACACTTTTTGGTTATGGCTAAATAATTCTAAAATCATTTGAGTTTCACTAGTTATACTTTTTAAAAAGCAACATACATATCTCTGTTACACATATGCACTGGAAGTGTGTTTGTAGGAGCTGTTCTTTTACAATTCCACCGAGAGTGGCGATAGGTGAAATGTTACAACCTGCCCCATATGCGGGGTTAGTTGTAACACTCATCCAAACGGCTGTTTTTAATTAGATTAATTCAATAAATGTATCTGAATGTGTATGATAGAATAGGATCTGACTATTTATGATACATAAGTCATGAACTAACAACAGACGTGTGTCGAAAATTGACTTTATTTTCTATACGGAGAAATAACATGAGAAATATGCGCCAAAGGAAGCAAAGAGTCTAACCAAGGTCAATCCTGCCAAGAAAAGCCCTCAAACCTGAAAACACATGAGGCAAAATGCAAAACATCACAAAAACTAACTAAACTAACACTAATACGCGCATATTTTTGTATTGCAACATCATTGTACAGTATGAGTGGCTTAGTTGTAACAGCGCGTTACAACTAACCCCGCTGGGTCACGTTTGTTATAAGATAAGCTAGCTCCTGCTATGAGTTGGCTACATGTTTCAAAACGGTGTTCATTTTTAGCCTACAAGACGGTTATTAAGATGATAGAAGATTGGAGTCAGTGAGCTGCACCCACAACTCAGTAATGGAAAGACAAGTACCACCTAGACATTTAAGTTGATGTCTTCAAAAGGCGTTTTGCTGCAGATCTACGTGGAAACACGTCCATACTGACTGAAAATTTGTGGAATACCGTCTCATAGTAATGTGATTAACTGGCCAATAGCATGCCTCGATCAACCCCCTGCAAATAGGGAAAAAGTCCGTGTTACATTTAACCCCGCGTTACTTTGTGCCCCGCGCTCCCCTACAGCACAAGAGGCTCTTTTAGAGAGCCACAGACCTAAATTAATTTACAATCATTTACAATCGGTTAAAAGACTGCAGTATGACATTGGAGACACATGTATAAAAACTCATATCTAGCTTTTTTTGGTTACAAACTCAAAAATGGGAGGCGAGTGTGATTCACTGATATTAATATTAGTTGTGCTAGATAGACTGGCATGCATGTTACAAGGACACTGGGCCATGTCATGTAAGGAACATGGTGTTGCCAAAAAACGGAAACATAGCCTACATTGCAGAGCCACTTCAACTTTATTATTATATGGTGAATAAATGTTACACTACTGTGCACAGCCCACTAATCTATAAAGATCAGTGGCACAGCTCCATGCTTCTATGAAGTGACGAATCTAGCACGTTATTAGCAGCGGTTAGCTAACTATGCTAGCTGCTACAAGTCTCCTCCAAGTGACACTCATTTTATATACAATGCTGGTAATGCTGAAAACAATTAACATCTTTATTTATCTTACTTACATTGAGTTGACTGTGTGGCTTAATCCACAGATGTGGTGGAGCACTGTTTTGTTATGGTTTGCTAAGGAGTAAGCCTTTGCTTTAAAATAGTGGAGATCTGGGACGAGAGAATTTAATCTAATTTAACATAATTACAGAAAATGTAATCAAGATTGAAAGGCATTTTTCTGTGTATCGGTGTTGTGTTGATACCACATATGTCATTTGACTGTCCTTTTCAACTCATATCACTTTAAAATCCCATAAAACCGGACAAATATCAAGGCTCCCAATACATTTCTATGGAGCCGTAAGGTGAAGTTGACGGGCCATATCTGCCTGCACGGAGCTACTGGACTGCCATTGGCTCATCTGCGTTCGATGGGCGGGGTTTTGCGAACGGTCAATTGAAACTCTATTTGGTGATTGACTGGAACAGTTTGTTATGTTTTTATGGTCCAGGCTGGGCCAGATCGCTTTTGTTGCCGTTTTTGGAGCCTGGTCTGGTCTGTCCACAGGGGCCGCTTTTTTTACAGTGTACAGTATTCAGGGCACAGGCAGCTAGCGGATGATGAGGTGATGTTTGCAGTATGTGACAAAAAATGTTTTAGCTTAGAAACCGCATAACATCACTTAGAGCACCTTTCAGGTGTCATTTAGGTCTTTTTGGTATGTAGCAACTAGTCTGTGGAACAGGTTGCCAGTCAGAAGCTTAGGAGGTTTTATGCAGGTGCTGAAAAAATGGCTCAAATGCCAATCTTGTTACTACTGTATTGTCTTAAAATATTTATTTAATGTATGCATGGATTGGTGTTTGATCTGCTGCCACTTGCCCTTTCCCCCTCCCCCAAGGGACCACAATGGAAATAAGCCACTGGGCTTTATTGTGTTATCCTGACTCTGTTTTTTTTTATGTATGGTGCAAAGCTGTATCATATCTTAAAATTAGATGGTCAGATTAAACAAACAATCAATCAATCAATGCTCCTGGACAGATCAGACTCCTGTGGACAGTCTAGGACACCAAAGTGAGTGCAGTGGCCAAGTGGAGCCAGGATGTGACTAGGTGTATGTGTGTGTGTGTGTGTGGAAGATGGGGGGACTAGGTGGAGGGCCTCTGGGCGAAGCAGTGCAGGTAGAGGAGGGGAGGAGGGAACGTACCTCCGGGTTAGTTGAGAGAGGTGATGGGGGCCCTGTGGTGAGGATGAAGTGGTGGTAAACACACCTATGGGTCAGGTGTGTGTGTGTGTGTGGGAGGGAGGGGGGGGGTGGTGAGGACATACCTGTAGGCCTCCTCAAGTTCTTATCCAGCAAGACCCTCCGCATAGACCCATCCATAGCTGCCTCCTCGATATGGGAGTGGTCTCCTATTACAGTCCAGTACATCATCCTGCAAAGGTGTGCCACATGGAGACTCTGCTCATCCAATAGGGCAAATGAAAACCCTAAATATACTGGACATTTTAAGTATCAATAGGCTGCTAGGTAAGTATGGAGAAGAAACTAAAACAGATGAGATGGTGCATTGGGAAAAAGTGAATCAGAGATAAGCTGACTCAGCAGAGTTCTGAGCTGTGAAGCCAAAACCTCGACAGTAGAGAGAGAATAGCAGAGTTGGGAAACACAACAGAACAAGAAACAGAGGGAATAGAAATCAAATGAAATAAAAGAAAAAACGAGAGGAGGTAGAGAGAGAAGGAACAAAAACAAGAGGAGAAAGAACACAACACAACACGAACAGACGGGAACAGAAAACATACCAAGGCAAACAGAGACATGGTGCATCTTTCATACCCTGCTCTCCTATCCCCTGCATAGACTCCCGCAAGCCAGGAAAGATCAGGATCTGCCCTCTCTAAGCACCCCCGATCTCTCCCTCCTTCTGCCTGTTTATAAAAATGGCTCTTGCATCTGTCGACACCTCGTCACATTTAATACTCATAAGCTACACGAGTGGGACAGGATGCATGCATGCGTGGCTGATATTCTGAAGAATATTCTGAACGACTCTTGGGAGGGCAATATTCCTGCTCAGTATTCAAGTGCTCAGCAGAAGAGAGACAGAGAGCATTTGCCCATGAAATATAAACATCTGAGATGAAAAAAATTAATGTTTTGACTTCAATGGCAAATTAAGTAATTATATATATATATATATATATATATATATATATATATATATATATATATGTCAGAGTAAGCCAAGACATGGCAGAAAAAAACAAATAAGGGAAATACATAGGAGTATTACACTTTCAGACCCATGTGCCAGGAAAGACAAGAATACATATTTTATTCTCCATTCTTATTGTTTATATTTCCTTCCTGCGTTCTATTGAACTTTTAACTACACAAACACTTAACCTGCCAAAATCCGTCTGCATGGGGGACACTGTGGTGCCCATATTCAGGACCATGTGCCTGGAGGGACCTGCCCATTTTTTCAGACCAAGGACCACTTAACCAATAAAACAAAAACTAACAAAACAAAAGTAGACCTACTTCAACAGTATATTACACAATCGGCCTACTCACTGAACCACTTTGCTTATTGTCTTTGCACCTTGCTTGTGTCAGACTATGATTCATATGATTTAAACTGACATGTCTTACATAGGCAGTGTTGCAGAACTGTTTGGATTTACAAGTTCAATATTGCAAACAACTCATCTATATTATATTTTACCACGTCTGCTCGCTTGCGGACCACCAGTGGTGGTCCCGGACCACACTTTGAGAAACACTGGCCTAGAGGGACCTGGGTTCGAGTCTGACCTGGGTCATTTCTCAATCCCACCCCACCTCTCTCCCACTTGCTTCCTGCCAGTCTCTCCACTGTCCTATCAGATTAAAATGCATTAAAAGCCCAAAAAATGTAAAATAAAATCTGTGGGCATCATATTTGGAAGGAGATGAGATGAAGTTCCGTCGGCATCTCTCACCCTCGGACGGGGTTGACCGTGATTGAGTAGGGCTCGCCAGCGATGTCGGTGATGAGGCGTGTGCAGTTGGGTCCACCTAGCTGGCCCACATTGATGGAGTAGCGCAGCCTGCGCCAGTGGGCCGTGTAGTAGCTGAACCAGTGCATGCGGGAGTGGTCTGTCCAGTAGAGGTTGCCCGTTACCCAGTCGGCCGAGATATCACGTGGACGCCGGAAGTCTGGACACTGTAGGAAAGAAGGAAAGAATGTGTGTTTTTTTTAAAAGAGGCCCTATGCAACAATTTGAGCAAAAATGACCTTAATTATGCAGGTTGAGAGTCGTTGTGATGGTTCTACAACACTTTTTAGGTCGTTTGGTGAGTGCTTCGTCTCCCCCTAGTGCTTCTCCGTGGAAAAACCGAATATGCAACTTTCTGGTCGCGGTCCGAACACATCCGGATGTAACTCAGCGGAAATACTCGAAAATGTAGTCAGATTGTAGTTTCTAAGAAGACTGCAAAACGGACTCCGACTTGGCTTTTTTGCTGTTGAAATTGTAATTAGCCTACCCTTCGGTAAACTTCGTTTTTGTAATGTGATTTTCTCTTGAACAATGTGTTTGCTCGACCGTTTTATTGTGAGCCCTATGTGTTTAGCTTGGTTTATTGATGACTAGCTCGCTAGCTAGTGGGGTTTAGCGTAGCAGTCACTTGCTACCGAAGCTGCAGGGGGAGCTATGTCGTGAAAAATGCGAGCCCAAATCAGGCGAAAACCCAGAAACAGCGAAGGAATAACCAGACCTGCATAGGGCTTCTTTAAGTCTACAAGAATGACTTATCTTCAGGAAGGATTTGCTAACACACTAACACACACAGACACAAACACACGCACATCTGCAGTACACTAGTACACTTGAACACACACACACACACACACACACACACACACACACACACACACACACAGAGACACACACACACACAGTTCCACCTGCCACAGCCACCTTCAGAAGCGTTCATATCTCATTGTCACAGCAGGACTCTTTGAAGTCAGAGAGAAATCTTTGGGGGAGCAGGGCAGTGTTAGTGTCCCATCCCCACACTCCATCAGTGAAGTGCACTTCTCACACTGTATGTGTGTGTATGTGTGTGGATGTATATGTGTGTGCATTTGTGTGTGTGTGGACATATATGTGTGAGTATTTGCGTGTGTGTGTGTATGTGTGTGTATGTGAGAGAGAGAGAGAGAGAGAGAGAGAGAATGAATGAGTGTGTGTGTGTGAGAGAGAGAACAGAGGAAGACAGATAAATACAGATGGAAAGAAGAAGAGAGGGAGAGATAGAGGGAGGAAGAGAGTAAGGTGCAGAAGTAGAACGACATCATGAGTAAGAGAGGAGAGACAGAAAGATGGAGAAGAGATGGAGGAAGAAATACCACCTGTCGCCAGGGGAGTAGAACTGCTTTAATCTTCCTGCTAGCTAAACTTCAACTAGAATCACTGTAAAGCATGTCAGCGCTTCTCTCACATCTGCCTGTCCACCAGAAGAGGCACCACTCATCTCTCTCTCTTTCTATCTCTCTCTCTCTCTCCTTCACTCATTTCAGTATCTATTATTATTTATTTTTGTCTGGAGTATGTCAGAGATGGACTCTTAAAAGCCCAGGATATAGAGGGGTTAGGTGAGTGAGTCAGACAAGTATACTCTCGAAAGTCAAAGGAACGGATATAAGAAGTGTTTTTGTGTATGTGTGTGCTTTCAATTGAGGACACAATAACAGTCCCATTTACAGACAGAGATGGGAGGTTGGTGAGGGGTGTACACACACACCCCCCCCATCCACCTCCTGAAATGCCATAGTAATACACGTACCTCTATGGGAACACATGGCCTTGCAGAATCTGCTCGTTGGGACTTTGCTGGTCTTTATTGGAAGTTTGGGCATGTATTCATTTAGCATGCATCAGTGCTATTTTCTGGAGGTATCCAGTGGCATTGAACTACCACAGCCAGAATACAGAGGCTTGTTTGTGCCAACTTACGGACAAAAAAAGCAATAAAAGATATATTACATATTTACGTAAACGTGCTAATTACCAACAATTTCGTCCGAAAATTCTAAAACAATATTTTTTTAATACTTCAAAATAACATTTGATAAATGAACCTTACATTTTTCAGTAGATTAGAACAAAATCTAGTTGTTCTTACTGGGGCTTTTACTGCCTGAAATATCCGATTTTGTTTACCACGCTGGGAGTTTAGTGCAGGGCCTATTCCCAACCTTTCTCACTGCACATCAACAGTTAGCCCAAGAATTCTCGCTGCAAATCAAAATTCCACTGGAGCTCCAAGCGGATTTGTACAATAAATAAATAATAAATGCAATATGTTGTTGTTGTTGTTGTTGTTGTTGCTGTTCATACTTACAACAATCCCACTGCTGGTCTTTGAGGGACTGCGGTCCTGGGTGTCACGGTAGAAGATGCCTCCTGGGTTGAACTGCGTGGCCCAGACAAACGTGTGGCGGTGGAAAAGTGCGTCCATGCC
Source organism: Alosa pseudoharengus (assembly GCF_046254945.1). Taxonomy (NCBI): domain Eukaryota; kingdom Metazoa; phylum Chordata; class Actinopteri; order Clupeiformes; family Clupeidae; genus Alosa; species Alosa pseudoharengus. The sequence goes on along the minus strand of NW_027468689.1, from coordinate 20,774,817 downwards.
GATGATGCGCGCACTGTCCTCAATGCGGGCCACAAGCTTGTGGCCATGGCTGTGATGGAATGGGTACACAAAGCTGCGGATCTCTGTGTCGTTAGCGATGTACAGCACCTGGTCCTCTGGCCCTAATTGATGACATGAGGAGAAACGATGTGTAGAGAGAGAGAGAGAGAGAGAGAGAGAGACCTCTGTCAATATGGACATGATTGTGTGTCAGATGCATGTTGTACTATATCACTTTTGTCATGACGACTAGCAAGCTTTACGCTTTAGATGTAGGAACTCTTAAGTCTAAACTAAACTAACAACTCACACATATAAAAACAAAGTGTAAATATGAATCAATATGGGGATATTGTTACTCTATGTTGCCATGAGTTTTTTTTATACTAAGTAGATACTGTTTGATATCTGTTTCTTTCATGTGTCATAGTATGATCACTGCTAATAATAACTAAGGAACCCCTCAACAGAAAATAGAATAGAAGAGCTTGCGACACATTTACCTTTGGTGACACATTCGCCGTCAATTTCTTTAAAGTTCCTGTCACATGTACACTTGTAGGAGCCCTTAGTGTTGTAGCAGTAATGGGAACATGTGCCAAAGGCCAAGCACTCATTGACCTCTGCAGGGGAAGAGCAACAGAGAGGCAAGTCAAATGCTATGCTACAGTTACAGTACATGTATTCATGTAGCTGATGCTGTTGTCCTAAGTGACTTACGTAAAAAATAGGGTGCAATCAAGGCACTGTGCTAATAGGTGACAATAGTCACTACCTTGTATATCAGTAAAATAACAGTTCAAAATCAAGTTCAAAGTTCAAAGTTCCAGCTCAAAGTTAAGTTAGGTAATGATGTGAAGAGGGACCGACAGGATAAAAAAGGAGGTCATGGTAAGTGCAAGTTAAGTGTGTTTGGGTCTTCAAGAGGTTTTTGAAGATAGAGTGAACCGGAGATCACTTTGAATTTGATGCAATTTCTACTTTCTTACACATTCATTTTTGATAAAAAGAAAGAGGGATTGTTTCCCCATCTATCCAGAACGACTGCACTCTGACCTTCTGGCATCTGTCCATTTCCCTCAGGTGCTTTCTGGGAGCCCTTATTTCCATTAAAATAGGCCTGTAAAAGCACTCGGTCAACTCTCTCCCCCTCAGTCTCTCATCTGGCTCGAGGTTCACTGCGTCACCGCCTGTTCACTTCAAGGCATTCAGGCATTTTTACAAATGAAAAGGAGTGCAGGGAAAATAGCCTTTCAAAGCAGCTCAGGCTCATATGTTAGATTAGGCTCTACACTCTTAAAACGAGTATGCTATCAGTCTTCCACTCCCTCATCGTTCGTTTGTCCGTCTCTCGCTCTCTCTCCATTTTACTCTAGCTCTTCCATTTCCCTCCACCCCTTCCACACTCTCGGTTACTCACTCCTTTCACCTTTCACTCTCTCCCTCCTTCTTTCTCATATGTACCTCTCCTTGTCCCTCACTTTCCCCCATTCCACCACCTCTCCTCCACTCTTTATATCACTGTCTCTCTCTCTCTCTCTCCTTCTCCTTCTCCCTCTCCACACATCCCTCCATCCCAGCTCCTTCGCCCCCCTCTCCTCAGACCTTCGCATTGTTTGCTCCTCAGGTTCCTCTGAAAGCCTGCCTTGCACTGGCACACCGAGTTGGGCCGTGATTGATTGCAGACCGCGTCCTCGCCACACAGGCTTGCTCTCCCACGACACGCGTCCTCCATGACCACTAGGAGAGAGAGAGAGAGAGAGAGAGAGAGAGAGAGAGAGAGAGAGAGAGAGAGAGAGAGAGAGAGAGAGCATAAAGGGAAGCCCGCACAGTCAGAGACGCACGAGGCAAGGGACACATGGGCACACAGAGTGTCAGGGTGGATTACGCCTGGACCACACAAAATGGAGACTTTTAAAAGAAAGATGGAACATTTACCACACACATACACACATACACACACACACACACACACACACACAAACACATAACACACACATTATTTTGATCACAGTCATATTTCATCACAAATATTGGTATATTGTGTCACCATTTAAACTATGAATACTGGGATATGAATTCTGATATAGGCACTGCTGAAGTGCCCTTGAGCAAGGTACCTAACCCCTCACTGCTCCCCGAGCGCTACTGTTGTTGCAGGCAGCTCACTGCACCGGGATTAGTGTGTGTTCACTGTGTGCTGAGTGTGTTTCACTAATTCACGGATTGGGATAAATGCAGAGACCAAATTGCCCTCACGGGATCAGTATATATACTGTATATATACTTATACTTACATATATACATATATATATTGTATTGTGTAAGCAATTGTCTTGCCTATTATGAAGATTAATGTAAATTCCATAAAATAGAGTGATGTTATTCTGCACTGTGAGATTTTCGTTGTGGTTTGTTTGTTGTAGAGAGGAACTTACAGGCTTTGCATTCTTGTTCATCTGAGCCGCCATCCCCACAGTCGTCAAACAGGTCGCACTGCAGCTCGGAAGGGATGCACCGGTGGTTACTACAGGTGAACTCAGTCTTACCGCACGGCCTCGGCCTACGCACTACATTTTCTACAGAGAGAGAGAGAAAGAGAGAGAGACCACACACAAACACATGAGAGAGAGAGAGAGAGAGAGAGAGAGAGAGAGAGATTCTTAATGGCCCACCAAGAGGCACCGTTTCCCCTAAACAAAGCAGACATTGCCCCTGGCAGCAAAGCTGCAAACTGTTTCAGCCGTCTCAGACTGCACCTCTGAGCAGCCGACACCAAACGCACTAGCCCACAACACCACCACCCCTAGCATCACCACCACAGTACAAGACAGATGGGAGAGGAGAAGAGAATGAAAAACAGTAAAAAGTAAAAGAGCAGAAACAATGTGAATGGCAGAGATGACATAAACACACACACAGACACACACACAGCCTGCCTTATCAGATACTTTGCTTCCACTAATCACTGACAGCCCTGCGATCAGCAGAGTGTAATCTCGCTCGGTGTTAGCATCTTTCATCCGTCTGACGGAGAGGAGCGTGAACAGAAACAGACAGGGAACAGAAACAGACATTTCAACATGTCCTCTCTCTCTTTCTTTTCCTCTCTCATGAGCCGATCCCTCCTCTCCATCCTCGCTTTCTCTCGGGTTTGAAGCTACTTCCTTTAACCGTTTTTTTCCCACTCCAGTGAGCGCTGACTCTCTGAGGTTTGACACTAAAGAGGAAATGACAGCAGCTCCTACACTGGAGCTAATGCAGTAATATGACAATCAAACCGAATCCCTGAAGCTCCTCTGCTCCTCTTAACCGGCACAGTCCACAGTGGAGAACTTACCGGAAACCTGGCAACACTGTGCAATAGAGGGATTTGCTGAACGGCTTGTAGGGGGGCGACTTTGTAGACAATCGTCCACACTTTGCTTTGGAGAAACGCAGTTTTGCGAAAACCTGAAGCTCTCTGGAGTTCCCACATGACTTGGGAGTGTGTTATAAGGGTTGTTTCACAGTCTACACAAGCTACGCACTTGTACCCCCTTTGAAACGCATGGCATGGCACTCCTGCAGACCTGCCAACCTTGAAGTTTTTTTTTTTGAGTAGCACCTCGTGACGAGAAAAAATCCTCACATTGGCCTTCGTGCATGCAGCCAAAACAG
>NW_027468689.1:20751157-20766157 GCF_046254945.1 Alosa pseudoharengus | reverse complement strand
ATCACCGCATGGCCATGGGAGGAATTACAGTATCCCAGCATTTCATGGACAATACAATATGGCATATCGCTACTACACGCATGCAGAAGCTAATGACTGACTAGTGATGGTACCAGGCTCTATGACCTCACAATCTATCTCCATGAAGATGACCACGAGGTACCTAAGACCACTTTTACATGATCATGGCAGCGATACACTATCATCACACCACTATGTCACATATTAAAGATATTTTTCCTGTTTCTAGTCCAGGCACAATGCTCCAGCACGTGCCTCTCACAAGACTGAATATGGTGGATACAATCTAGCTACCTTTGGGGGGGGGGGGGGGGGGAAAGATGACAGGAAGAGAACACAGAAAAACCGCAAAGTGCTTGAATCTTTGATGACAGAAAACAAAATAAATGAATAAAAACCTGCCACACTACCCCACGGGCGAATTACGACTGACTCCACCATCCAAATGATCCGACCGGCGGCAGCAATTTCTCCAAACAGAGGAATTATGCCTTTTATGCGCTCGCTTGTCGAAAAACATCAAGTGGCAACATCAAGCTTTTCATAGCACAGCTTCAGTGGAACACACAACAAATGATCTCTCTCATGTTGACATACACACTGCTCAGATTGGCCTGGAGCTGAGAGAAAGACAGAGAGAGAGAGAGAGAGAGAGAGAGAGACAGAGACAGACAGACAGAGACAGAGAGACACACAGAGATAGAGAGGAGCGAGGAAAAGAGAGGGGGGGTTGCAAAGAGAGAGGGAGAGAGAGAGAGTTCCTGGCATACTGGGGTGTTTGTAAAGTGTCTAGGAGCAGCTGGAATATCTGCAACAGTAGTGAGCAGCAGAGAGATGGGATGTGGGTTACCATGGTCACAGCTGTCCTCGTCGCTGTGGTCCACGCAGTCATAGATGCCATCGCAGCGCCAACGTGCCGGAACACAGTGGGCACGGTTACGGCACAGGAACTCATCTTCCTGGCACTCACGAGCACAGTCCAGCTGCCAAACACACACACACACACACACACAGAGTTAAACACACAAACACACATCTACACATGAACATATACACACACATGCAAACACAAACAATTAAACAAACTTTCATTTTCAAATATAATCAGCTCACTGCCAATAGCAAACGGCCAAATTGGCTCACTCACAGAGTGAGTGGCAGAGTTCACCTGTTTGTTGTCCACTGATGCACACACACACACACACACACACACACACACACACACACACACACACACACAGTTAAAGAAAACACTGAATCCTTTGCACTTTCCACAGTCCACCTGTTCACACATAGAGAACCATCCCTCTCCAACACATACACACACAACACACACAAAAACACACACACCATCTGTGTGTGTGCCACCACCCACTGTCTACTGCCTATTTTTATGGAACCAGAACTGTTGAATTTATGAGCACATAATCTGAATGGCTGAGTGAATGCAGTCTCCCATTTTCCCCTGGTAGAGAGGTTCGTTCCTCTGCCTTATAGCACTGGGGAAATAGCTTTCCATACATATTACATTACAGCCTTGTGCAACAGACTCCCCCACCTCGGCCCACACCTATCTCTCCTGAGGCCTGGGAGAATAGGCCTACTTTAATGGAGCTTATTAGAGTCTAGGAACACTCAGGTGAACTCCTGACATTGAATTACGAGCGTGGTTTTAATTAAAACGCGCCCCGCCGGGACACGCAGAGCCAAAGCCCTGCTGGAGACCCAAAACGCTGCGTATGCGTCGCTCCGGCGCCTCCGAGCCTATTGTGCCCCCGCTGCTCACCGTTTTTTTTTGTTTTTATTTTTTTTCTAGAAAAGTCTCTGTTGAATTGGCAGCGTAAGTGCTACAGGTTGGGCTGAGGAAGAGAGAGAAAAGACATGAAAGGCAAGTTGAGCTGCCATGAGATTTGTCTGGGGACAGGTCCCTCTCAAGTAGTCAGTCCTGCTGATTCTCAACAGGGGAACAAGTCAGATCTCAACTTGGCTGATTGGCCATATTAGAATAGTGAGAAAGGAAAGGTTCATAAACCATACGGAGACCCACTGCTGAAGTAAAACATAATAGAACGAAGGAGTATTTCATAGCATATGTGTTTTAATAGTGGTCAATGAAAGGCTTATAAACCATATGGACACCCACAGCTGAAGCTATATATATAATGGAGGGAGTATTGCATGCACACTGCCCAGCAAATTTGGCTTCACTTGGCCAAAAGATGACCGTGATGACACTGGACAACAAACTGAGAGATGGCCAACACAGGAATGCAGAAGAGGAGCTTTTGTACTGGCTGGTCGAGGTTAGCCTACTAAACCTACTAAAATGATGTTAACCTAGTACACACACTATGACACAATTATAAAATGCACTGATTTGGTTCAGCATTAATTTAGAAGGAAAAGCAAAATAACTGTGAGGTTAAGTTGCCCACATTCAGTAACTGAATTTCAGTTGTGATGTGAGGTGTTTCACGTCCATGACAGCTGGCCAGCATGGGCAGTATAGCATGCTCTGAACACCAGTAGGAACGCATATCATATGCAGTAGGCTCTTACCTCGTCAGAGCCGTCTGAACAGTCATTGTGGCCATCACACCTGAGCATGGCAGACACACACCCACCGCTGGAGCAGACATATTCGCTTACCGAGCAGGAGGGAGATGCTAAGGGGAGACACACACACACACACACACACACACACACACACACACACACACACACACACACACACACACACAGTGCAATTAACACACTCTTACCTGCCAGAAAGTCACAATTGTCACATAATACTAAATAGAACTGCGAAAGAAGTGCTATGAAGCTAAATGATATTCACTGTCAAAGATCCATCCAAGTGAAGACTAACAGTGAGATTCCACCCAGCTGACTCAACAACACGGAGATGGTGAGTGTTAGCTGGGTGTCTGTGGATTTGTGATGTTTACATGACATATATCTGTATGAAGAGCACATCACTGGTTTTGAAGAGGAAGCAATAAATGCTTCTTGGATACCACTTGTTACCTCCGCCAACCTCACCTGTGTCTTTGTGTTAGTTGGCTGCTTGGTTGGGTTATTAGCAGGATTAACCTATGTGCCCAATTTTTAAACTTGGTGAAGAGTGGAATCATTCAATTTTGAAGCGGATCTGACACATGGGGTGCCTGCACAATTTTAGTTTCTTGTTTCTCTTATGCTAATGTTTAGAAATATGGTATTAGTTTGTTTCCGCTTACCTGCTGTGATGCATAATTAAAGGAACTGTTGGCCATTGGTGGAGGTGTGCGCTCTACTGAAAGCCTTTCTATTTCTATTACTGAATCCGCTGCAACTCAGTCATTTTTAATCTCCCCCATTGCTAGTGGTGAGTCAGTGCAGTTTGGGGAAGAGCAGGACGGCTGTCTGAGCTCTTACACAGAAAGAAGCTAAATGTTAGCCTGGGTTTCCCCATGCTGCCTTACGCACACAATTTTATTCACGCTGCTAGGCAGCCTGGAATCCATGGACTTTGTTTTCACCTCAAGGAAGGAACCAAGCACAGAATGGAGGGGGGACAGCAAGACGATGACGACACACCGAAGCGGTTATGAGCTTCGACAGACGCATTTGATAGACATTCGTAGCGGCTCTGGGCATTCGTAAACAACATTTCAAATACGAGAAAACGAATGTGTAGTTCCCAGACCCCATCTCAATGAGATGAGGTTTGGCGTTAGCCAGGCTAGCTAAATGCAGCAAACTGCAAAAATGTGAAAAGTAGAAAGCTATCTGGATGAATATTATTCATAATTTACACAATTGATGACTACCGTCAATACACTAAAACGTTTAAAATAAGAATATTTGGGGAAAAAATGTTTGGGAAAAAATTGACTTCTTAAAAATCTTAAGTACACAACTTCATGCTGTTACAAGTTGTTCTGACAATTCAATTTAGGACTAAGTTTAGTAAAGTGTAACAGTATGCACTTAAAAGTAAGCTGAATCACTTTGGCACATTGTACCTAGGATAGCTTAAAATGCATTGGGATGGAATACGTAATGGGATTTTCTTAAGCAGTGAATCGGATGAGGAGTAATGTTTATGTAAACTCCACTGAGAGGGGTGTCGTGGGTCCCACACGGCACTTCTGTAGCATTCTCTAAAACATCAATATTAACATCGAGATAAAACCTTCTCTCCTCTGCTCTGCTCTCCTCTCCTCTGCTCTCCTCTGCTCTCTCCTCTCATTTGCTCTCCTCTCCTCTGCTCTCTCCTCTCATTTGCTCTCCTCTCATTTGCTCTCCTCTGCTCTCCTCTCCTCTCCTCTCCTCTCCTCTCCTCTCCTCTACTCTCCTCTTCTCTCCTCTCCTCTTCTCTCCTCTACTCTCCTCTTCTCTCCTCTGCTCTCCTCTACTCTCCTCTTCTCTACTCTCCTCTCCTCTGCTCTCCTCTCCTCTCCTCTCCTCTGCTCTCCTCTACTCTGCTCTCCTCTCCTCTGCTCTCCCCACCCAGGTGCAGTTCCAGCCCACTCTGGAGCCTGGCTGTTCCACAGGGAACGGGAAGAGGGCTTTTTAATAGTCTCTCCATAGTCCCCACCATCAGAATGAGTTTTTCTGCGGCAACAAACATGCCTGCCCTCAAATGACTCCAGTGAAACAAATAAAATAAAATAAAAATAGAACCCAGCTACTTCAAACAAATTGGAGGTGGAGGTGGTGGTGGGTAGTGTGGTTGGATCACTTATGGATTTCATTTTAATACTTTTTCTTGTAGGAATATTAAAAATAAGATTATCTGACCCCCCTGGATAAAACCACCGCTGTGCGCTTCACTTTTCTTTTGTCCTGTTAGTACGTAAATTATTAGAAACAAGATAACCTTAGAGTGTGGTTCCATGAAAATTACTCCAAACCACACGTCACGGTTTGCACGGCATGGATGCTACAGGAAGTGGAGTCGATCGATACAGTAAAAGATAAGATTATTGATTTTCTCCTCAGAACAGCATTGATCTGCTTCCACACAAACACACTCACACACACACTCTCACACACACACACACACTTTCATCTGAAGGAGGACCATAAGGTTTGATAAACAGAAACAGTTTGAGGTTGAATACATACTTAAATAAATATACACACCTTGTTTGTGGTGTCTTAAGTAGGTTAGTGCATTTGATCATTTTTAACTGACTGACTAACTAACTTGTTACATGATAGTCAGTGTCCTAGTCCCCTTGTCTCGCTGAATTATTAATGGCAGTTTATTTCACCACATTCACCAGCACTAATCCAAAGTCCCTCCACTCAGTGGCCATATCATATTTTGGACACTTATTAGGCATCTATTTCGGGCAGAACTGCATGAATCACCATATTGGCGTTACGAACTAACCCCATGTCTTTCTATGGAGGATTTTTTGAGTGCTGTGTCTCCTCATTAGAAAGTCTCTGACTAATCTTAGTGATGTTCAGAGATCAGGGTGTTTCTGACTGAACCACTGAAGTTCTTTGCAGTAGGTGCCTCTAAAAACAGCCACTAAGTGATTTTGTCACCAGTCACTAACTGTACATGATAGTACATTGAGCAGCATTACGGATGATCAGTGAGGACAAAAAAAAAAACAAAGAAAAAAAACATTTCAGTAAAGCCAATCCCTATTTTTTCCCCTTTTAAAACCATACCATACAGCATGTTCTAGAAAGTGCTGTTCAGTGGGTGCCAAAGCTCTTCCTCTCTCCCTGATCAAACCTTTCCCCCTCCAGCTCTCTCTACTGTCCAGCCCAGCTGTTCTACTGTCCAGCCTGTCACTGGCACCCTCCCGGAGTGGCAGTGGTGCGGGACAGAATACACTCCTGCAAGTCTCTGTTCACAAACTCCGCTGGCTTGAAAATATGCTGGCATTAAAATTTGGGTAATGCTACTTCACACAGTTCTCAATGGATTCAGTGTGGCGTGAGGTTCCTGACAAGCTAAATCAAGTGTTGGTTTATTAAATCAAACGTGCCACTGATGATTACAGTCACTACCCTGAGAAGATGAAAGGGGGAATACTCTAGTCTTAGGCTACGTTTACACGTGGCCGGCTATTTTCATAAATAGACATTTCACCCTCTCCGTTTTCAAAAATAACATCATGCACACCTGTCAGTTTTCAGAAAAGTTCAGCCCGGAGTTTTTAAAAACGGGGTCAAACGCGGAAAAATATCACCGTTTGCATCGTTTTCGTTGTCGATTAAACACCACCTCAACAAGCATTTAAACTAGGGCTGTCAAAATAACTGATTAATTTCGATTAATTAATTTGAGAAAAAATAACTGATTAAAAAAATTAGTGCAGATTAATCGATTCCATATGACCTTTGACCCCGAGCCGTTCTAGACAGTAAAAATTAGACTGTAAAATGAAGGAGAGAGAAGAAAACGTGCTGCCTGGATCATTGATTGGAACATTTACTTTTAAAAAATGGCCTGATGGTGTTGTTAAAAATAAAGTGTTGAAAATAAAGTCCTCTGCAATGTCTGCAGCAAGGAATTTGCATATCACCGGAGTTCATCAACTCTATAGTCGTACATCAATGCAAAGAAATAAGTGTTGACATTGAGGGGAGTGTTCATTGTGTCCCCTAGGTCATATCTGTGCCCTGAAATGCCTTCTTCCCGAAGCACTGTTGAATTTATTTCCACAGCATATTAGGTCATATCATAGATTATTATGGCCATTATTTGAACAGTGAAAATAATAATAAAAGAGTTTTTGAACTTTAATGTCACTAATGCTGATTATTCAATGATTCATTAAAATACTTCCACAGCAAAAAATATATATGTGATTAATTTAGATTAATTAATCACAGAGTATGTAATTAATTAGATAAAAAATTTTAATCGATTGACAGCCCTAATTTAAACAATTAATTAAAACACAGATGAATTCATAACTTAGCAGATCTACCCGGATGAAGAGTTGTGCAAATAAGAATCAACTGGTTTAGTTAATGGTTGGAAAAATATGTTGTCAGGACTTTTCAAGAGTTTTCCACCTCTGTCTGGGATGTCATTCCTTGACCTCCTTACTGGTCTTCTGGACCACCTAGCCAAGAAAATGTGTGTGACCGTACCCGTGCCGTGGCAGTTGAGCTCGTCCTCTCCTGTCTTGCAGTCCTCCTGACCATCACATAGCCACTTGGTGGAGATGCACAGGTTGTTATGGCAACGGAACTGGTCTGCCGAGCAATGGCTCACACAGTCTTTCTGTAAAGAGGATGTTACATACACATAAAGGCACACACACGCACACAGACACACACACACACACACAAGTTGTCAGATTGTTATTTCAAGGTAGTATAGACAACTGGTAATAATATAGTATCACCCCACCTCCCCATATTCGTGTGTTACAGCACTATATATCAGACAGAATCAACCGTATCAACAGAAAGGAATTGTATTGAGTGGAATACCTCATCTGAGTTGTCCCCGCAGTCAAAGTCCCCATCGCAGCGGAAGCGTGCCGATATACATTCTCCATTAGTGCACATGAAGTCCTTAGAGTTGCACGTGACTGGCTCTGGAGAAAGGAACAGACAGGGAGGAAGGATAAAGCAAAGAGAACAGATGAATGGCTTTGTGCGAGGAAGAGGAGCAAGAGGACGAAAAGAGGGCCAAGGCTAATCGAATGGGAGTGGACATAAACAGGAGCACAGACCGTTCCAAAAAGACAGGGCTTTTCCTGCCTTGAGAATTGAGAGGTGGCCGCCTCAATCAAATTTGGTGCCGCCTCCGGTTCCAGAGAAATGTCTAGTACTTGTGTTCATGAAAACCATTATTTCTTAACAAGCATTGCACTCAGTGATTTGATAGTTGTAACTGCAATTGTGGCTCTACGATAACATAAGAATAAGATTTAAAGGGCGTGGTGGAGTGATGGTAATGCCTCCGGGTTCGATTCTTGCCATTGCGAGTCTGTGTTGCTTTGGGTAAAAGCATCTGCTAAATATCAGTCAACGTTAATGTTAAGATTTTGGTATATTGATGAATTATGGTTAATTTTTCAGATCGTATCCTTGGCCAGGAAGTATCCTTGGCCGAGCTCATCACAACCACCAGTGGAAGGGCTTAGTGGTGGAGATACGATCAGGAGTGGATGATCAGGAGAGGACGATCAGAGTGCGATAATTGTTGATTCCACCATTGTGTGTGTGCAAGAAAGAGAGAGCATATTCAGCATAGTCAAACTATTAATAATTTATTTGGAAACCAACAGTTATGTTCTCCCCACTCCCCTAATACAGAGAGAAAAAACACACAGAACAGAGAGAGGGAGTGAGAGAAAAAGAGGGAGAGAGAAAGAGAAAGAGAAAGAGAGAGAGAGAGAGAGAGAGAGAGAGAGAGGGAGAGAGAGAGAGAGAGAGCTTTAATGGGCAGGTGCAAATGTGGACCAGCTGTGACTTTTGATTGCACCGGCCCACTGCTTAATTAACACCGATACAACCTAACTTCCACCACTGTGTGTGTGTGTGTGTGTGTGTGTGTGTGTGTGTGTGAGAGAGAGAGAGAGATAGAGAGATCCATGGGTGACTTCTTAATTGGCGAATCATCCATTTATTCATTTCCTCTCCCTCTGCAGGATGCTTGCAGTGGGGCTGATGTGGGAGAGAACCCCAGCAGGTACGGGCGCATATGCATGCTTTATGCAACACGATCAATTACTCATACACGCATACATTTAAAGGCCGTCACACTACATGCTATATAACATTCAGGGCATGTATATGCACATCCTGCATGTAAATATGCATTCATACAGTACATATTCATATTCATACATGTATAAAATTTACATCCACACTCACTCACTCTCACAGAGAGACAGAGACGCACATAATTGGTGAGAGAAACACTGTGAACACGCATGGAAGACAATCGGATATGCAATACATAAACACAAGCATGCAGACACACACACTCACACACACTCACACACACACACGCACACTATATGGGGCTATGTATCACACATAATAACTGGTTGCATTTACATAACAATATATGTAGCCTGTCTAGTTTTTTTACGCTGCTTAACATTATCCCAGGCAGGCACACACCTCAGAAAGTAGAGCTTCTGTTTACAGTGCATATTTAGCAAGCCAGCTGATGATATAGGCTAATCCAGCTACGTCTGTGATCCATTCACCTACAGTTTGTATTGTTTGATAGATTTCTTTGTTTACTTCCCACTGCAAAACAGCTATCAATAGCTGTCTCATATTGTCACCAAAAGCAGCCAGAGTTGTCCAGTCAAGAAAGACTTTGTTCTGATGGGCACTGAGTCATGTGCTCTCAAATGTCCTGTAACATGGCGTGGACACTAAAGTGAGTTGTTGCCTAATATGACTAAATAGCTCCATTATATTAAAAAAGAAAATAACATATATTCAAAATCAATATGTACTAGAAAATTTGCAGTCCAATCAAAATAATGTCACAGCAATACAGTCCATCCTTTAAAATATCTACTTGAAATAGACTTGGGTGTTAATGGATTCGTAAAAGACAAATTAACTCTCAAATTAACTCTTAATTTAGGGTTTTCAATATTTGGTTTATATCATTTTTACTTTACATGTTACATGTTTACATCTCAAACATGCATGGTATTTTGATCAAAATAACAAATGTGCTTGTGGATGTCACGTTGTAAAGGTTGCCAAAATCACCTTTTCACATGGTTGTTTGTATGAAAATGTATTAGTATTTTCTCTCTGTTTAATATGCCATGTATGTAAATGTGATGTCAGCTGACTGTTGGACGCGCGTTTTGGGTAGGAGTGACTTTTATTGCACTTTGTTTAAATGGAGGCGCGAGGAGAGCGCTCACCCCGAGAGTTACCTGTGTGAAGCCGGCTGTGTGGAGTAACGCGCGTTAGAGGCCTTGCATGCTGAACTTACCGTGATTCTTCCTCTGTATCCGCGAGCGCTGTGGATTATCATTCTTTTCCGAAGTCATTGGATTACAGCAAGCAAAGGATCCTTTTCCTAACGCGCGTGTTTTGGTGACATTGCGTTTCGCAACTGTATAAGTAACGACTTCTTAACAGACTGTAAGCGCAATAACTTTTTCCTATTCCGGGGATCACGTTTGTGTTTTGGACTGTTTGAGTCATCTGATTGATGTCAGGACTATTGGGCACTGAACTCTGGGGGGTATTTGTTGGGGCATTGTGAAACTGTGTTGTTAATTATGTGTCGGGCCTTCAGTTGTGCGCCGGGTGGCCGCGAGTTCGTGCATTACAATACAGAGTGAATCAATCTCATATGTTGGGTTTCTTTCTGTAATATACACTCTTATCACTCTTATTATTTTGCCAGTTTAAGTTAAGTTAAACGGCCTTCATCTGCATTGAACCAGCACGATTTCCTGCTTATTGGATCTGCCCGTAACCTTATTTATGCGTAGTGGCAATCAGTCTTTTTGAATAAGGGCGATTTGTTATAGTGGTGGCCCGTACGGGGATCTGGATCGCATTATTATTATTATATTGCAGCTGTTGCTTATATTTTGTTGCTTATATTTGGTGCTAGCTATTGTACAAACATCATGCGAATTGTTTGTTCATTAAACTATTGGATTTTGCTGAGTGTATTAATAAGGCAAGCTAGGTAGCTACAGTAGGCCATTGAAAACACTCATACATCTTTTTTTGCATTACATACACATTTTGATTGTTTTCAAACATTACTAGAGTGCATTCAATACATTGCATTACATTACAGTATATTATAGTGCATTCACATCAGTTCATTACATTTTCCCTGTTGCATTACTATTCTACACCTACACTATGTCTGGGACTAACCAGCAGGGGCCAGCTGGGAGTAGTGGCACTGGTGATGCAAGCCCTCTGATTGTTCTAGCCGAAGAAACAAGCTCATCTGGCAATGCTGGTCGCTTCCAACACGTCACTACTAGGCACAATCGTAGTGCAGTTTCAGAGCTAGCCACCCGATTAGAAACCCTGTATATTGACAGTGAGGAAGAGGAGGCCCAATCAGGTGATGAGGCTGATGAAATGGCAGAACAACTCCAGGAGTTTCAGTTCAAAATCGAGGCTTTAGAAAACCGGCTCAAAGAAGCAGTAGACAGCACCCTCAATAGAGAAGATGGTCTGAGAGCTGCCATTGAAGCTGCAGTGAAACAGGCCACCGACTATGTAGATGAGAAGCTGCTGAGATTTGACGACGCTGTTGTTGGTTGTTTGGAGCGCAGGGATAAACAGTGGAAGGAGGAAGTGAAAAGGGCTATCAGCAGACATCGTCCAGCCTGGGGGCCTTCTGCCTTCTCCACCCATGCAACCTTTGTGCCCACCACTCTTACTCCAGCAGAGGGTAACACCATTACACATGTGCACACAGCCAAGGCCAAACCACCCATCAAAATGGAGTTTCCCCAGTTTGGGGAGTCAAGAAGCTCAAAAGATGTCACTGAGTTCATAGACCAGTGTGAGAATTTCTTCACGCTTCGACCGCTGTCTGACATTGAGCTTATTGGCACCATCAATTCTGTTCTAATGGGGCCGGCGCGGAGCTGGTGGATAGCTGCACGTGGCAAGATCACCAACTGGGTCCAGTTCAAGTCACCATGGGTGAAGACAGCAAAAAGAAGACCGCCATGATCACCCATCGAGGTCTCTTTCAGTTTAAGGTGATGCCTTTCGGTTTGCGCAACGCCGGCGCCACCTTCCAGCGACTGATGGAAACTGTCCTTGGAAGGCAAGATCTGTTTTGTTTACATTGACGACATAATTGTCTTTTCCAGGACACAGCAACAACACCTGCTTGACCTTGATGCCGTGTTTCAGAAATTGCATCAAGCCAATCTGACGCTCAATGTAAAGAAATGCCATCTTTTCAAGTCTGAGCTGACCTTTCTGGGGCACACTGTCTCGGCAAAAGGGGTTGAAGTGGATCCGGCCAAGGTTGACGCCATCGCAGCATATCCAGTACCCACTGACCTCAAAAGCCTCCAGAGGTTCTTGGGATTAGTGGGCTGGTACCACAAGTTCCTCCCCAGACTCGCAGACATTGCAACGCCGCTCAACAACCTCAAGAGAAAAGGCATCCCTTGGGAATGGACTACACAGTGTCAAGACGCTTTTCAACACCTCAAAGCCCTTTTGCAGTCACCACCAGTGCTCGCGCAGCCAAGGCTGCACATGCCATTTCAAGTTTATTGTGATGCGAGTGACGTTGGCCTAGGCGCAGTCCTGACCCAGTCCATTGAGAGTGTAGAGCAGGTTATCGCCTATGCCTCAAGAGCTCTCCATGGTTCTGAACTGAGGTACTCCACGTCAGAGAAGGAGTGCCTTGCAGTGGTGTGGGCGGTGGAGAAGTGGCGCCATTATCTGGAAGAGGACACATTTGATATGTTCACGGACCACAGTGCGATCCTGAAGAATGATATCTTCACCCGCTGGGGGGTGCCAGCCTTTCTGGTTTCTGACCGTGGTCCGCAATTCACAAGCCAGCTGTTGATCAGCCTTTGTGGATCCTGGGGCGTGACTCAGAAGCTCACCACTGCATACCACCCCCAGACCAATCTGACAGAGCGGGTCAATAGAACTCTGAGGCCCATGATTGCGTCCTATGTTGAAGACCACCATCAAGACTGGGACCGATGGCTGCCTGAGTTCCGCCTGGCCATCAACACCGCAGTCCACGAGACCACTGGCGTGACCCCTGCTGTGTTAGCTCTTGGGCGTAACATCAAAGGTCCCCTAGAGTGTCTCCTACACAAATCTCTTGTTCCTGACACACCTGCATACCATAAACTACACGCACACAATCAGCTCATGAAAGAGGTTAAAAGACACATCAGTGTAGCCAAGGCTAGACAAGCTAGGTACTATAATGCACGGCGCAAAGATGTACACTTTGCAGTCGGGGACCTAGTCTGGATTAGGACACACCTACTTTGCCTCCACAAAGTTCTCTGCCAAGCTTGCACCCAGATGGTCAGGGCCTGTTAAGGTAGAGAATATGTTGCGTCCCATAAATTACCGTGTTCGTTGGTTGACTGACAAAGTAAAGGTGGATAATGTAAATGTGGTAGACATGAAGCCCTACTATGGTCCCGATAAGCCGCTGGCTGGGGGGGGGGAATGTAAAGGTTGCCAAAATCACCTTTTTACATGGTTGTTTGTATGAAAATGTATTAGGATTTTTTCTGTTTAATATGCCATGTATGTAAATGTGATGTCAGCTGACTGTTGGACGCACGTTTTGGGTAGGAGTGACTTTTATTGCACTTTGTTTAAATGGAGGCGCGAGGAGAGCGCTCACCCCGAGAGTTACCTGTGTGAAGCCGGCTGTGTGGAGTAACGCGCGTTAGAGGCCTTGCATGCTGAACTTACCGTGATTCTTCCTCTGTATCCGCGAGCGCTGTGGATTATCCTTCTTTTCCGAAGTCATTGGATTACAGCAAGCAAAGGATCCTTTTCCTAACGCGCGTGTTTTGGTGACATTGCGTTTCGCAACTGTATAAGTAACGACTTCTCAACAGACTGTAAGCGCAAGAACTTTTTCCGATTCCGGGGATCACGTTTGTGTTTTGGACTGTTTGAGTCATCTGATTGATGTCAGGACTATTGGGCACTGAACTCTGGGGGGTATTTGTTGGGGCATTGTGAAACTGTGTTGTTAATTATGTGTCGGGCCTTCAGTTGTGCGCCGGGTGGCCGCGAGTTCGTGCATTACAATACAGAGTGAATCAATCTCATATGTTGGGTTTCTTTCTGTAATATACACTCTTATCACTCTTATTATTTTGCCAGTTTAAGTTAAGTTAAACGGCCTTCATCTGCATTGAACCAGCACGATTTCCTGCTTATTGGATCTGCCCGTAACCTTATTTATGCGTAGTGGCAATCAGTCTTTTTGAATAAGGGCGATTTGTTATAACGTATGAATTTGACTTACAACTGACCATCTAACTCGTTTCGTAGAAAATACCAGTATATATTGTGTATTGTCATTGACTATAAATATCAAGACATTAACTTTGGTGAGCGAAAGTTTAAAGGAATTAAAGGCCTAGCCCATGTAAATGCACGGCCCAAATATATGCAGGTTGAGTTTGGTGATTGAAGCAAATAAAAGCCTGGGCAATTAATCAAGGTTTTAGATTAAAATGTACATCACACACACACACACACACACACACACACACACACACACACACACACACACACACACACACACACACACACACACACACACACACACACGGCCAAACACACTGAATGTGAGCTCATACATAATGCAGTGTTAATTAATTTTGCTTTTAGCCTGCTGATCATAGATTTGGTTTAAAATGTTCCATCATTATACAGCATCAGAATGTCTCCCAGGAGAGAGGTCTACAAACATCCATTATGTTCTTAGAATATCATCATTTTTACTTTCAAGAGATGGGCTGCAGAACTCATATCTCCCTTTCTTTTATATGGCACACACACACACACACACACACACACACACACACAGAAAACATAAAGAATTCCCCTGCCCCACTAAAAACTCTCCATGCCATCTCCTTCTGTTATGGCGAATGGAGAGACTACACACACACACGCACGCACGCGCACACACACACACACACACACACACACACACACACACACACACACACACACACACACACACACACACACACACACACACACACACAGATTCCTTTGTGCACTCTCCATAAGGAGTGATCGTTAGAGTTCAGACACTGGAAGTGATTATCACAGAAAAGCCCACCTTTTGACTCTGTGGGGGCCAATATCAGAACAGCCCAGCACATCAAAGCTCTCAAAGTGATCATCAATCTACCATCATTATTACACACGGTGTTTTTAATGACTGTGCTTCAACGACTCAATGACTTGTTACTGTAAACTATGGCCACTGATTCCCATTACTAATAATCTAATGGCAGTTAT
>NW_027468689.1:20708657-20748657 GCF_046254945.1 Alosa pseudoharengus | reverse complement strand
TAAAATTGGAAGTGAACTTCATTGTTTCAGGCACATCTTTAGTAGTGGTGCAGTGTCTGGATGTTGAATATAACCCAGACTCCAATGGGACAGAGTGGAGCAGCAGGCCTAGTAATTAGGAATTATAATTTAAAAGTGTGCTGAACCATTTTTTTTTTCATTCTTAAACAATAACCCCCTTAATCTGAGCCCATCGGGTTGTTTCTGGAAAGCAGTGATGTTCTTTTTTCTTTTTGTGCCCTGTCAGATCCTTAATCCATCTATGAGGAGTGATGATAAATACGTACTACATTATTAATTGCCAATGTCGCCCATGTTTGAGTGCTAATTCCCTGACTGGATGTGGCATTCGAGGGCTGTAATTGGCAGGGAGCTGGAGAGGAATATTAAACTTCGGCTCTGGGGCTGGAGTCACCTTCTGTTAGGGGAGATGCTGGAGATTGGGGCCGGGGGGGGGGGGGGGGGGGGGGGGGTTGGGGGCACGACGTGGAGGTGGAGGTGGGTGGGTGGGGGTGCAGCGAGCCACAACACAGGAGGAAATTAACACATAAATGAGCACTGACCCCCCCATGGCACCTAAATTAAATTAGATGTTTGGTCTTTTGCTCAAGCCGGCACTGGTTGATCGGTAATAATAAGGAGGACGGTGGCAGTGGCCGCAGCAGGTGAAAAAAAAGAGAGAAGATATTTCTACCTCTCTTGGATTTTGTTTTCTTTCTCTTCCCAGGAGCCTTGCCTGCACAAACCTATCACAACTTTAATTCCATCTGTGAGATGTCTCAGCTTGGCTGCGACAATGACAGGCAGCATATATTTCAAGTGCGTTTAAATGACTTGACGCTTACAGAAATGCATGTTAGACTGGCTATGGCATGACAGGTGGTTATGATTTGCTTGCGCTTGATGTAGGAAAAGGTGCAAAAGGATTCATAGGCCGTCATGAGAGCTAGTCCATTGGATGACATCTACACTTAATTTACGAGGGCGGGGAAAATAAATAAATCTACATCAGCAATACAGGGACATATCAAATAAATTACGCTTAGGTCCACATTGGACTGTGACTGCAGCAAGACTGTGAATTATTGATGATAGCCGAGGGGGAGAAAAAGAGCCATTAAGCTCTGGTGACAGTAATGAAAGCTTCTGCTGTGACACAGTGAAAAACAATACCGTTGCTCCCATAGAGCCCCTCATTGGAATCTAAGTGTGCAACTTTAATGTCATCTGGAAAAGAGACCCTTATGACACGTGGAAATGAAACGCTTAGCCGTGTAGGCAGAGTGCAGCAAAGCCTCAGTATCGATCTGCCACCGCTCCAACAGTAAATAAATAAATAAATAAATAAATAAATAAATGCCATAGCCAGGGAAGGTTACATCTGTGAGACCCCAGAGGATGTGACAGCTCTCAACTAATCTGTTTGATGTATTGGACCCTGTGGGTTAACTGTGGGGGAAATCAACTAGATATTTCTCAGATCCACTGCACAGACCCACATATTTTAAAGCATGTTTTGGTGCACCAGATCTGTGCAAAATAGGTTTTTGTTCTGCGTTAAATATGGCTTTGAAAGCCAACACAAAGGACTGTCTCATCATCAGCTTTGTTAGGGAATAATAGAAAAAAAGAACGGTTGACAACATCTCAATCATTGAGCTGTGGGTAAGCATATTGTGACAACATCAAATTAAACTGTCAACTCAACTTCATCGTCAGTCAGAGAGTCCAGATCTCAGAAATTAACAGAAAGGTCAGATGACAGCTCTGGCAGTTATCAGTACATTTAGGAATAAAAAATAAACAACCGCTCAGAGTGCTGTCTTAAAACTTGAACAGTATCCTGAGAAGGCAAGTTAAAAATAGCGGAATCTGAGATATGTCCATGAGAGGATGAATGATGTGAAAATGATCGAGCCCTTCAAAAGTTCAGCATCTAAGAGAGAGAGAGGGGGACAGAAGGGAGGAAAGAGAGACACAGAAAGAGGGAAGGGAGAGAGAGAGAGAGAGAGAGAGAGAGAAAGAGAGAGATGGCTTTGACATAGCCCAATCAATGTAAGATGTGAAGCATGGCGAGTAAATCGGCTGGCAGCAATCTGCATGCTTTATTCTCAGCCCAATCCTTACCTGATGAAAAGTGATGTGCGTATGTGTGTGTGTGTGTGTGTGTGTGTGTGTGTGTGTGTGGGAGGGGGGGATTGGGGGGGTTTAGTCTGAATTGGAGGATGTCTAAAAAAGGCTGGTCTTATGCCCTGAGTCTCTATACCTCCTTCTCCTTTGCTCTCTCTCTCTCTCTCTCTGTCATTCTCTCACAGTAGGCACCCAAACAGTGGGCAATTTCTCTCCCTCTCTGTCTATTCCACACTCTAACTTCACTTCACTCTGTATCTTCCTCCCCAACTTCCTATGTCTCTCTCCATCTGTTCCCGACTGTTTTTAAAGAGTTTGCCGTGTGGCCAAGATGCCCTGCGTGCGCCCCAACGGAGTAGCTGAAACCTCTTAGCATTACCATTCGCATTAGTTTTAAACCTTTCTTTGGCTATGGCGGCCGTTTCCACAAACTTCCCCACTGCACTCCACCTCTCATAAATAAGTCACCGATACACCCCAGGGCACACAGGCATTCTACGTCTTCCTCTTTCCCTCTCTTTATTTCTTCCACTCTTCCT
Source organism: Alosa pseudoharengus (assembly GCF_046254945.1). Taxonomy (NCBI): domain Eukaryota; kingdom Metazoa; phylum Chordata; class Actinopteri; order Clupeiformes; family Clupeidae; genus Alosa; species Alosa pseudoharengus. The sequence continues at coordinate 20,745,988 of NW_027468689.1, read as the reverse complement.
ATATCACCCTCTCTCCCTCTTTTCCAGTCTCCCTCTCTCCCACTGCCTTCCTCTCTCCTCCTCTCTTTCTCTTTTCCCCTCTTCTTCTATCACCCCCTTTCTCCCCCTCTTTCTCTCTTCCACTCTCCCCCTCTCTTTCCCTCTCCCCCTCTCTTTCTCTCTCCCTCTCTCGCTCGGTCGTTGGGTGTGCTATATCCCATCCATTCCTCATGAGCTGCGCGAGCGTGTGACTTTTCCTGCAGCGGGGACTCACCTGATGAACAATTCATTGATTGTATGATGAATGAGCAGAGGCATCCGCGCAAAAGAGCTTAGGACTGAAACCAGTGCTACGTCTTCATTCAAAAATCGATGCGGACGGTTTTTCACCGGCGTTCATCTATTATCCAACCGCATTCTTCCCCTTACATAAAGTAGTGCTTTGTAAAAAAAGCCGCAGAGTCGATACTCTGAATCATAAATGCATGTGTGAGCCTAAATGAATTCTCTTTATAACCACTCACTTGGTGGGCCCTGAACACATCAATATCAATTCCATCGCCACCAGCCCTCCGCACTGCCACCGAAAGATGACGGCAAGAGTGAGAGGATAAAAGTTATTACATTTACTAAGGATGCATTCACACTTCAGGCAATGCAGGGGATTTGTCAAAATGGAGAACTCAAAATGGCCCCCAATATCCAACATCATTTAAATTCTGCGAGTTCTATTTGTCTTACTTTGACGTTATTGTTTACTGTTATTTTATTATTCTATTTCAGTTCATTTGCTACTCAACTATGACTATTGTCCTTGGAACACAATGGAAATATCTTTAGGGATTTCTATTGCATTGTTTGAGGGATAGCCATCATATTCACTGGAAATCCTGACAACATCACCTGACTACAACAGGTTGATTACTCATAGGGCTCAGTGGATGAGAGGTGCTTTCTAGAATGGTCATCAGCTTGACCAGCATCCGCCTCTCTGCAATCACCCCCAATAAGTCCAGCTGACATCCCCCTCCAATGACAGAGCTGGCTTTCCTACCAAGCTTAATCAGTTTATTAGCATCCTTTTCCACACTACACCTCCAGAGCTTTACAGCATAACATTTGACACTAGAAATCACTGACTGATGAAACATCTGTAGCATCTAATTGCAGATGTTCTTAAACGCCGTAGGAAATAAAGCCAACTCTCTGACCTTTCTTGTATGAAAGTTACAAGTGAGAAATGCTTTGAGCAACAATTCCCAGATCTCCATTTGGAAGTAGAACATATGCAGTGACACACACGCACACACATGCATAAACACACTCACACTTACCCACCCACGTAAACATGCTCACACACAGATAGATGGACTGAAACACACACACACACACACACACACACACACACACACACACACACACGCACACACACACACACACACACACACACACACACACACACACACACACACACACACACACATCTACACATACACATCTACACACACACCTACACCTACACACACACACACACACACACACACACACACACACACAGAAATAGAAAAAGGAGGTCAAATCCTGGTGTGTTGAATATTCCAGCAGGGCTACTGGCGGAGGAGGGAGTGGCGTTCTGAGAGGCTGGCTGGTCGGACTGAGGCGAGATGAAATAGTGAGGTCAGCGACAGGACAGGCGACCCCGCGGTCATCGCTTCCCTCCGCCTGAATGTCACCATTAGACGTGGTGATTGAAGCAGAAATGCCAAGGTTGCACCTCCACTCACCTCCCCCTCCCCTCCCCTCCCCTCCTCTCCTCCTCTCCTCCTTGCTGTCATCTCTCACCCGAGGGAGGGGAGGCAGGCGAGCGATCAAGCGAACAACGGAGAGGGGTGACTTGTGCGCACTTACTACAAATCACGACGCGCAGACATAATAAGGGCCTTTATGGGCATATTAAAGTCAGTCAGCATTAATGAGGGCATCGCTCGTAAAGCGTTCTGTTGATGTCTGCATAACGTTATCACACCAAATTAGCCATTTCAGTAGAAGTGTAGTGAAGACAGGAGAAAAAGCGGACAGAAAAAAAAGAAGAAAAAAGAGGCTGCAGTGTTAATGCTCAAAGAGTGCAAATAACGCAATTAGACAGGAGTCCCCTAAAGAGCAGAGCAACTGCAGTTGGGTGAGTGGTTTTATTGGAACGTCTCCCCCACTCATCACTCTCTCTGTCCCTCTTTCCCTCTCTTGCTCCCTCTTTCTTTCTATATCCCTCTATTCCTCTTTCTCTCTCACTCTCTGTCCCTCCTTCCCTCTCTTGCTCCCTCTCTTTCTATATCCCTCTATCTCTCTCTCTCACTCTGTCTATGTCCCTTCTTCCCTTTCTTGCTCCCTCTCTCTATCCCTCTCACTCTCTCTTTCCACCTCTCTCTCTCTCTATCCATCTCTATTCAAAGAAAACACTCTTTTTCCCCCAAAGTGTCCCGGCAATTTGAAGGTAACAACTGCACTAATTTGCAAATGAGGAAGGTTATCTGCATACAGAGGCTTAATGAAAAGAAATGAGGAGAGAGGGAACATGAAAGCACTGCTCATTTCACTCTGCGTGTTTAGCTCTGCCTCCGCAGCAGTCAGGATAAAAACAAGATCAGGTAATGTGGGAGGTGAGGGTTGTGTGTGTGTGTGTGTGTGTGTGTGTGTGTGTGTGTGTGTGTGTGTGTGTGTGTACACTCACCACAATTGGCCTCGTCCGAGCCATCGGCGCAGTCAGGGTCTTCGTCACACACCCACAGCTTGGAGATGCAATGCATTGTGGTCTTACACTGGAACTCGTTTGGGGAGCACGTGCTCTCAGCTGCGGTGGAAAGCAAACAAAGGAATAAGAAAGAAAGAAAGAAAGAAAGAAAGAAAGAAAGAAAGAAAGAAAGAAAGAAAAAAACAAAAGCCGGTTTCACACGAGAAAAGGCCAACAGAAGAGAAATGGGAAAGAAGAATCCATGTATCTCCCCAGCCTACTCCACCCACTCCTAATACACAACAGTGATGCAACAGTTAGAAACTACAGACGGTGACAGCAAAACCTCCAACCTACGCAAAAGTAACACATGAGAAATAGAGACAGAGAGAGACTTGGAGGGAGAGAGAGAGAGAGAGAGATAAAAAGAGAGGGAGAAAGAGAAAGAGAGACAGAAAGAGAGAAAGAGAGAGAGCAAAATATAAAAAAAATTCTTCGAAAGATGCTGCCGTCTTTCCCTGGCATCCCTCAGCCCACTCCATCTGACGGCACAGTGTAATCCAGACCCACAGCGGAGACCCACCCATTGAAGCCTAACCACCACCACCGCCACCCCCTCCACTCTACCCACCACCATCTCCAAAGCCTGCCCTCCCAACACGATTAGCCCCGGCTAAGCCCCCCCTCTGTCGGCCTAATCTCTCGCCCCAGGCCGGGCTCAGTTCCCTGGGTCTCTGGAGCTCTGTCGGGGCCCTGCGCACCCACTTCCAGCCCCGCCAGGGCCCCATGCTGGGCCACTTAGCGCCCGCTTCCTGCTCCGCCCTGGCTGCGATCGGAGCTCCCCGACATCAGGGGGAAAGCCAGGCTCAGAAAGGAGAGGTGCTCGGGGGGGGGGTGGTGGAGGAGTAACAGAGGGAGGAGGTGGTGGTGGTGATGGTGGTGGGGGCGGAGGGGATGGGAACGTCTCTCTAACATCTCTCTCTCTCTCTCCCTTACATGTTTTAACTGGAGCTCTCTCTCCTTTACGTATTTTAACTGGAGCTCGACTTCAACAGGTAGTGTGCTCAGCGGGGGATTTTGCCTGTGTGAAGTGCTGGGTTTAACCCCTCCGCCTCGGCTGTCTGTTCTGTTCTGGTGTGTTGCGGGGAGCGGCTCGGGAGGCTTTCTGGCAAGGCTGGCTGGCTGTGGCTACAGACTGCCGAGTGTCTTAGAGCTGTCAGCCTGATTTATGGAAATGAGACGGGGGCTCATCACAGATGCTTAGGAGAACTCGTGCGCACACCTACTCCTCACACACACCCCTCTCTCTCTCTCTCTCTCTCTCTTACACACACACACACACACCTCTCTCTCTCACACACACACACACACACACACACATCTCGCTTTCCCCCGCAGCCACTCTAGCTCTCTCTGATCCAGGGAGCAAAAGAGTGAGAGAATAAAAGAGGAGAGAAGAGAGGAGAGGAGAGGAGAGGAGAAGAGAGGAGAGAAGAGAAGAGAGGAGAATTCAGCTCGGCACACTCCATCTTCATCTGTCACTGAACATTGCATTCCACGAGCCCGATACCAGCTTGCAGCTGTCACTTGAATGCATGGTCACGCATCAGATGAGGGCCAGATCAGAGCCGTATCCGCGCCTGATGCCTTCCTGTCATGCCACCTGTACGGATCCCGAAGCCTGTGGAGGTGCTTCCCACAAACGCAGTGTACTTCTAAAGCATTGGGATCGACCCTGACGGCCTCTTTGGCCTGATAACCCCACAAACATACCCCACACGGTCCACGTGATGTCCATCCCTATCATCCAGAGCAGGGGTCTTCACCCCAAACCTATCCCACAATGCAACAGGACCACATGCGGTCTGTCTGTCTATCCAGCAGAGCAGGGCTCATTATAATCACCACTCTCTTTTTCTTCTTCTGTCTCCTTCCTAAAATGAAGTGAACTGCCTCTAGCCAACAGTAAGATAAAAAAAAAAAAAAGGGCTACCGTCTTCCAATTAGATGCCATCCCTCCGTTGGCAGAGTAAAAAAAACGGAGTGGTACCACTCAGCGCGGAGCAGGACATTGTAACCTGAGGGCTTTTTCTTCCCTCTGGATCTCTGCAGTCTACCTAGCTCAGCTGGAGCGCACTTTGTAGTCCGGCGTCGTCCGCAGCCCCTTTTGAATACTTCATCACAGGCAGTTCCAATATGTACAGAGAAATGTGACCCCTATCCCTCTCTCTCGCTCTCAACTTATCTCTCTCTCTCTCTCCTGCTCTCTATCTCTCTCTCTCTCACACACACACACACACATACACACACACACACACACACACACACACACACACACACACACACACACACACACACACACACACACACACACACACACACTCTACCTCATGCATAAAAACCCAGTGCATTACAATACTAAGTGGCACTGAGGTCGTGTGCAGTCTTACGGCAGTCGGTCTCGTCCTCGCCGTCTCCGCAGTCGTCCTGTCCGTTACAGCGCAGGTTCAGAGGGATGCACTTCTGCTTTTTGGTGCACTTGAACTGGCCCGACAGGCAGATGTAGGTATCTGTCAAAAAACACACCGTGCATGCACCGCATATCAATCCCCAGCAAACATCACATAGAGTGCAGTCAACGGCACAGGAGCACCGGGTGGACAACTCAGGCTTCAGGCGCGTATGCCATGTACTGTATTCATTTTGACTGTGCACTTAACACAGGCGATTTAACCCATTAGGTGTTAGGTGCCATACTGAAGAGCTGTGCAATTTAGGACCAGCTGTTTTAACGAATGGTTGGAAGTTGGAACAAATAAGTGGTTGGTCTTTAAAGCGCTCCGCACATCGGTGTCGACATTTTTAACTGACAAGTATTCAATAAACAATGAATTTTATTGAGCCGTGCCGACAAAAATAGAGCTGAATCATAATCGACACAGTGGCCGCGGCGGCACGGCTCGTGTGCGGGGCTGTATTGAAAACAATGGAATCTAGAAATGGACTTTCTGAAGCCGGTTTGTCCACCTCTGCCGCAAGTGGGAGGCAAGACTCCTCACCGCAGTTGGCTTCGTCCGAGTTGTCCCCGCAGTCGTTCTCTCCGTCGCAGATGAAGGGAGGAAGAGCGCAGAGACCCGTCCCGCACTGAAAACGACCCGGCTGGCACTTAAACTCGGCTGCCAACGCAACAAAAAAACACAAAAACAACACAGCACACACATGGACAAAATGATAAAACACACACAGTTCAGCTCAGCTTAGTTTAGAAATATAAGAATAAATACAAACATGAGACACATATGTGGAAATGATGAATGAACATGATGACATTTAAAGTTCTTTCTGTCTTTGAGAGTGAACATGGAGTGAAGCCAGTGCGGTAATCAAGCTGTATAGGGAGAAAAGGACCTAGAGGCGCTGGATTCAGCTCCTTTACTGAAGCCATTACAAGTCATCAGTATCACTGCAGCTGGTGGAAGGAAAGAAAGAAAGTAATAAAGAAAGAAAGAAAGAAAGAAAGAAAGAAAGAATGATAGATAAAGTGTACAGATGTCACTATACTGTACCCTGCAAATGACAAGCAAGCAAGCAAGGAAGGAAGGACGAAAGAAAAAAAGAAAGAAAATAAAGAAAGAAAGAAATAAAGGAAGGAAGGAAATGCTTGTGGAAAATTATATGGTGCACACTAAAGGTTACTATTGCTATAATATTGACGTAATTTGATGTAATTGACAATTAATTCTGATGACACGGAATGGACATGTCAACTGCTCCCCTATTGAGAGGAGCTCACAGTGGCTGTAGCCAGGCTGCCATGATTGATGGCTCTGCGGGGTCTCCCATTGTGTGTGTGTGAAGGTTTTACAACCCACTGGTATGATGACAGGTCTCTGGCGATAATCATGAAGTGACAAAAGGCAAAATGACAACAAAAGTGGCTTTAAAGGGGACAAGGGTACAGACTACTGTTGATGGTGGTGATCATGAAAATGCAGGAAACACAGTTTCCATCTCTTGGAAAATGAAGCCTTGAAACTGAAATATTCCAACAGTGAACTGAGTGGTGACTGTCTGGGGGTCTGTAATTAGAATCAGATGAAGCTACTCACCCATGGGGTTGAATGGGTAATAATGTGTGTGTGTGTGTGTGTGTGTGTGTGTGTGTGTGTGTGTGTGTGTGTGTGTGTGTGTCCGTGTGTGTATGTGTCTTTGAGTATGTGAGTGTGTGTGACTCACTGAATTGAGTGGGTGTGCATGAGTATCTCAGTGAGTATGTGTATATGTGTGTCTGTGTGTGTGTGTGTGTGTATGCGTGTTTGAGTATGTGAGTGTGTGTGATTGATTGAGTGTGTGTGCATACGTGTCAGTGAATTTGTGTATCTGTTTGCGTGTGTGTGTGTGTGTGTGTGTGTGTGATTGTGTATACGCTAGCCACTCACGGCAGTCTGCAGGCTCGTCAGAACCATCACCGCAGTCATCCACTGTGTCACATTTCCACCAGAAAGGAATACACTCATCTGTACCACAACGGAACTGGGGAAGATCAACATACGCACACAGACACAGACACAGACACACACACACACACACACACACACACACACACACACACACCACAACACACACACATACACAGACACACACACACATTAAACACACACCACAAAATATATATTACATGCACAATACACTAAGACACTTCATGACTACTATTAGTTATTTCATAAACATTATAGTTATTTCCAAAATCATCATTTTATATGTGTGCAAGCGAGAGTCCCTGACTGGTAGTGCAGTTGGTGTGTGTGTGTGTGTGTGTGTGTGTGTGTGTGTGTGTGTGTGTGTGTGGTGTGTGTGTGGTGTGTGTGGTGTGTGTGTGTGTGTGTGTGTGCATGCAGGTGAGAGTCCCTGACTGGCAGTGCAGTTGGTATGTGTGCTTGTGTGTGTGTATGTGTGTGTGTGTGTGCAGGTGAGAGTACCTGACTGGCGGTGCAGTTGGACAGACAGGTCTTGTTGTCGGCAGCCAGGTAGAAGTGGGTGGGGCACGCACACCTGTAGTTCCCCCCTGGCGCCAGCAGGCACAGGTGGCTGCACCCTCCGTTTGCCACCTGGCACTGGTGCTTTGGCACTGCCAACCAGAGAGAGAAACAAAGAGGGAGAGAGACAAAACGAGAGAGAGAGAGAGAGAAAGAGAGAGAGAACAGGTGAATGAAAGACAACACCGAGAAAGCACATCAAGGGTAGGCACCTGAAGGGTCTGTGAAATTCAGAATCATAACTCCTCTCCAGGCGCCGCGGCCATCAATTAGCTTTTAATTAGCATGCAAATCTAAAGAGGGCACGCCGACAACTCAAGGACAGGAAAACAGGTACGGAACTCTGGCAAGCATACACACACACACACACACACACACATACACACGCGTGCGCGCACACACACACACACATACACACTAACACGCACATACGCACACACACACACACACACACACACACACACACACACACACACACACACAAACAGTCTCTTTCTCTCTCTGTGTCTTTAACAGAACGACACACCCTTAACAAACACACATGCACATACACACAGACTCAGACACACAGAGACACAGACTCACACACTATCTCTCTCTTATTTGCTCGCGCTGTCTCACACAAAAGCCCATTCAAACAAACACACGCACACACACACACACACACACACACACACACACACACACACACACACACACACACACACACACACACACACACACACACACACACACACACACACACACGTGTGCGGTGGGGTTCTGCTCACCCTCGGGCTGGCGGTAGGGGTGGTACACCTTGATGTCTCTGATTGGCTGCCAAGAGCTGAGCAGCTCGGCCCTGTGCTCTCCGGAGGTCTTGTGCGCGCGGCTCAGGGACTTGGACTTCTCCTCCGTCCAGTAGACGTAGTCCTCAAACAGGGCCAGGCTCAGCACCCCGTGGATGTCTTGATTAGGGACTGTCAGGTCAAGACAGGCAATGAGATTAATCAGCGGAGCTGGACTCGAGCCAAGCAGGTCACTGGATCTCTCTGATTCACGAGACTGGGGCTTATGCTAGTGCGCCCACGGTCATGTATGCCAGCGTAAGCTAGCAGGGTAAGCTGTGCCAGCAGACCATATGACACTGGCAGTGAAACACAGTGTGGAGGAGACAGAACGGGGGTGGATGCTAGTGTTTGTGCTAAACAAACTGTGACAAGGGGGGAAACAGAGAGACAGAGAGAGAGAGAGAGAGAGAGAGAGAGAGAGAGATAGACAAAGAGAGAGGAAATGAGAGAGGGGAGAAAGAACAAATTATGGAGAGAGAGAGAGAGAGGTAAAGAGGGAGATAGACAAAGAGAGCGAAAGAGAGAGAGAAAGAGAGAGAGAGAGAGAGAGACCAGGAAAGAGGGGGAGAGAGTTGGTGGTTACTGTAAAAGTTAGATCAGAGTGTTTAAGGTTAACTTTTTTTTTGTTGGGGGGGGGGGGGGGGGGTAGTTCATAAGCCTCAGTTTGCAGGGCTAACATTTACTTACCCATCATCATGGCTGGTAAATAATGTCAGATAATGACTAAAGCTCTTTGATAGTTCAACAGTCTGATAGACACTTCAATTAACTCTTCCCCATTGCAGGGCATCAGAGAGACAGTACAGAGAGTTAGAGGGCCTCCTTAGCCTGGGACACCGGAGGGAGATGAAGGGGCTAGCTAATGTTTTAATACACACACTTGGTACAAAACTTAATATTGACTTTTGCCAGCAAAGACTCATGCAACTCCACATGCAAACAGAGGGCTCATATTGGTAGAAAGCTCTTTAGAAAATCAAGCAGGTCCCTTGTTTTTGTCACATGAAAGTTGACAGTGAGCCAACTTTAATTACAAAATAAAATAATAATAAAAAAAAGTGATGTGTTCTAATTCCACTCATACAAAAACAAGCAGCAGCAGCAAAAACAACAACAACAAAAATACAAATCCATCCTCCTCATTATTATGCAGCATTGTGAATAAAGGTTGAGATAAAAAGTGAATACCTTTTTGTCTTCTTGTGCCATCAGTGTTGGCAAACATGATGCGACTGTCGTCGGCCCAGTAGAGTCTTTTGTTGACGTAGTCGATGGCCAGGGCTGTGGGGTTGTACATCTCAGCATTGATGATTACATCGGGTTGGCTACCGTCTAGCCCAACACGACCAATGTATGGAGCTTCACAACAGTCAATCCAGAAAGCTTGCCTGTAAAGATATGCATGTGAGAGTTACTTCCCAAACAGGAAATAAACTGAATTAAAACTGAATTAAAGATGAAAGAAAAAACATGAGATATGAGAGAACGTGTTCAGTGATACATGACTGGATCTTTAATGCTGGCTGCTGGCCATCTTCCAAGATTCATGAATGCATTTGAATAATGCCTGGCCATAACAGTGAAAAACTCAAAAACAAAAACTTAACAATGTCTGAAAAGAGACAGACTACTTGTACCCTGTGTCATACTTTGTTATACATATGTTATATGTTATAGCAGATTACATACCATCATAAGCTGTGATCAGCAATCAGTGAGTGTAACTGAGTCATGTCACATGATTAATTGTTATGACAGATTTACTATATGGCATTATATTAACATGCAACATGGCTTGTAATGTAATATAAAAATCTAATTCTTCGCCATGGCGGACTAGCATGCAGTAGCCTGAAAAGTTGTAGGTTCAATATCCGGCTTCCACCGATGTGTCCTTGAGGAAGGCACTTAACCCCGAGTTGCTCTGGGGAGAATGGCCTTGTAATATAACTGACATAAGTCGCTTTGGATAAAAGCATCTGCTAAATGAACAAATATAATGTAAATGTAAATGTATAGCAACTTTTACATGGGCATTCTTTCTGAGAGCAGCAGACACTGCTTCCATGGTACTCACGCAGTCTGGAGGTCCAGGGCCAGGCTGACGGGGTTTCGGACCCCAGCACTGAGCAGGGTGGTGGGGTACAGGCCGTTAGCCTTCGACACCTCCAGGGACTTCTTCTCCGCGTCACACCAGTACAGGTTTTTTCCAACCCAGTCCACGGCCAGAGCACTAGGCACTGAGCTCCTGTGGACTATCTAGGCAGGGAGAGATACAGAGGGACACATGCAGCACTGAAAGGCTTTCAAGAGACAAGAGGCTATCAAGATATCAGTTGTTTGTGAGCTAGGCCTATATTTTCTGCCTGTGGCAAAACTCTCTATCAGCCATCTTTAGCCTATGCAAAGCAACCACCATTTAAAAAATGCACACAACAAACTTCAATAGGAAGATGGACTTAATTTCACTGTTGGGTCTCTAATATTTAGTGAAAGATAAATGTCACATTAATAATTCCAAGATAGAGATGATTGTCATCTACATCCACAATCCCTGCTGACATCAAAAGAAAAGAAAAGAAAAGAAAAGCAAAGAAAATTAAAAGGGTTTATGTTTCAAGTGCTCAAAATGGTAAACATTCCAAGCTGTCTTACAACTGTTCCATCAGTAATTCACTTCATACAAGCAAGACCTGAAGACAATATAGGAAAGAAAATAACAACAAAAACATTTGGTGTGCCCTGTGGTGTTCAAAAACTGGCTAGCTTTGCAAAAAAAACCTGAATAAATAAATAAAATACAACAAAGTAAAAAGACAAAAAATTCCCTGCTGTGTGATGAGCAGATTTTTAATCACTTTGAGCCTTTCAAGCTGACTTTAAAAGAAGCCCCAGACATGTGCTGTGCAAAGTAATGGGCGACATGGAGCTCTCTGTGAAGAAGATGCACAACCTCGCCAATTTAGAGCATACTTGTGGCAATTAATGAGGGATATGTTTCCACAGTTGTGGGTAAAAAAAGCTGTCTGAGCACTTCTCACTGAGAAGGATAGGGTCAACAACAAAACTCAGGAATGCTGAACTACACCCTTACACCCAACATTGTTTAAATCAAATCAATGTAGTTACCTTAAAATGATGAGTTCATTATTTACTCTGACCTATAATTCAGTTGTTAAGTCTGACGTCACGGGCCCAACAATTTTTTTGTCTTAGCTTAGCCTGACGTAGCCATACTCAATTCTAGTCAGAATATGAGTCTGATACTGCTCCACTGGGACGTAATTATGGGGCGTGTTTCAACCGATACAGGGGGGGAATGCCTCTGCACTCAATTGGACAGACCTACTGTAACCAATCAGAGCAACGAAATAGCTTACCGTGAGATGTAGGAAGAACACACAAACCAAATGCCTTAACACTGTTTTCTAGTCTTTTGTAACAGTGCAGTCAATATCTCCTACAACACTCATTAGCGAAATCTAAGAGATACGTAGTAGCCTAGGGTAGGCTATTAGGAAAAAACTGATAGCCTATATCCCCTCCGTTTTTAAAAATAATTCCATTGAACACTGATATGCTTCAAACATGTTATAAACAGCTGGGAAAGGCTGTCGCAAATCCCTTGAACAGGTGGTCAATCAGAGATTTCAAACGATCAAAAGAACAACATGTCACAACCACATCTCAACTTTTCAGAAATAATCGTTTTCAGTGATAAAACCTCATTGAAATAATATGCATTTTCCTTAGAAGCCATCTGTCTCCTTCTAGCCACAGCGTTTTTGTTGCAAACGTAATCAACCTAAGCGTGCTCAGATGACGTGATAGACGAGGCGCTGTTGCTCACCTGTCCATCATTGTAAAGCCCGATTTGATTAGTCCGTCAGCTCTGGGGCGAGCATAGTTGCTCCACAACGGAGCAATGCCAGACCGAACTTCCCGACCTCAAATGTTGTGGGCGGGGCTAAGTTCGGCTGACACCCAGGCTAGCCTTCACTTGCTATTTTGTTTTGAATGTTATATTTTGCCTTTATATGTTCTAGTTTAATTATAATAAATGATTGATTGTTTTCAAATTTTTCTACTGTTGCTGTGTTTTGCCCTTGCTTTATTTAGTTTTGTCATAGTTCCCTGACCCTAGGGGACATAACAAACGAACATCTACAGTAAAAGCAGGCTCAAAGCAGCTTGTGTAACATGGTTAATAATGCTTCCACTTGCCATTGCATCAGAAATATATATATGTGTATTGGGAAATTGTGTTCTGTCACTTTAAGTGACCAAGCTGGTTCTTATAATGGGAATGACACACTTTTTGCTCTTCCCAGTTTATCTTGCCTACACAAGAGCTGCAGCATTGCCGATCATTATTCCAGACAGTTGAATGATTGCATTGTTGTGTCTATTACCAGAATAAATATACTTGACTGGGAATCCTCATGTATGGTGCTTACAGTAACTACACAACGCAAGATCACACCTGTTACACTGGTGCCGTGACCCGGATGGGAGTGAAGATTTAGGGAGGTGAGTGTAACGGAGGCGAACTGAGCTAGCGTGCTAGTTGTCCGTGTAAATCCTCACACCCTTAACCTTAAGAACGCTTCTAACCGCTTAGTTGGAAGCCTTGGCTTTTGGCTCGGTGGTTAGAGCGTTCTACTCCCATGCCGGTGTGTGAAGAGGTGTGCGGGTTCGAGGGCCGTGATTGGCGGACGAATTACGACCTCGGTTACACTTGAACATTCAGTAAGATGAAGTGTCTGAGCACAGAAGGACATCGGTGAGAAACTCAAGATATGGATTCCAACCTGAGTTACCTTGGACTCACCTAGAACATGCACATTCTGTCTGAAATAAAAGCATTCCACATATCTCTCTATATTCACAGCATACATTCCAAAATGTTAGTTGGTGATGTTTTCAAGTAGTTTCATGAAAACATCTTCTCTCCCTTTCTACTTTTATTCACTTCCTTTAACAAGCAATGTTGTTTCTGGAGTTAAAAAACCTAGGTGTTTTATAATGTGTATAAGAGCTAGATGTCATCATTTAGCTAGATGTCATCATTTATTATTATTGATGTGCATTTGTTTGCCATTCTATTGCCAGATGATTGCATATAAAACACCTGAACGTATCTAGAGCAAAAATGCAAAAAAATAGTGAGACAATATAATTTGACCTCGTTATATTTTTATAGAATCACTCGTTATATTTATCTAGACAAGAGCAACTTACAATTGCACCTCTAGGACTTGTGGTATCCCAAATCTATTCTGAACCCAACTGCAAAGTATTAACTATACATCCTTCAGGCCAACATACAAAAAAACTGCCATTTCACACAGAGTGGCGAGGCCTCTCAACCCCTGCTTTGTCACTTCAACTGTTTGCACAGAGGCTCCTGTGTGTGTGCGTGCGCGTGTGTGTGTTGTGTGATTGTATGTGTGTGTTTGTGTGTGTGTGTGTGTGTGTGTGTGTGTGTGTGTGTGTGTGTGTGTGTGTGTGTGTGTGTATATGTATGTGTATGCATGTGTTTGTGTGTGTGTGGGTGTCTTCTGTGCGAATTGGCTGCCGTCTCTGTCCGGTGTAAATCAGAGAGGAGTCGTGTACTCACTCGGGCCTAATGAGCCATTATCCCCTCGGCTGAAACATAATGAGCTGAGAACTACCCAGCAGGTGCCAGGCTGGCATTGCTTGGCACAGCCTTCACGCCACCGCTGCCTGAGCCTGCAGGAAAGGGCACAGCTCACAGGGCCCGCTTGAGTTCTTATTTAAAGTGTGGGAATAGTACCACAGAGAAGCCGGTAGAAAGTTCCGCAAGGGCCCGCTTCTCCACACTCAGCCATGGCGGCTAAGAATGGAGTGTCTGTCAGGATCCTGCCTGGACTAGTGACTTTGTGCCACCCCGGTGGCCATTTTGTATATTGTTCATGTGTCATGTGCTCTGTGTTTACCTGTCTGGTCATGTGTCTTTGTCTCCACCCATTCCCTTATATGGTCTGCACTTCCTGTCTCGTTAGTTTCCCTCCGTTTCTTCTCACACCTGTTCCCTGTTATTTTTTTTTCTAGTCCACTGTCTTTCTGTTAATTGGTCTGTGTATTTTTTACCCCCCTGTTCCTCTGTTTTTTGTCGGTTCGTCTCTCTGTTTGTCCAGTGAGTTTGTGAGTTTAACAATAAAGTGTGTTTGTCTATAATTCTGCCTGAAAGAGTTTTGTGCTTGGGTCCTCCCTGACAGTTTCACACAAAGCTAATGGTGCGTTAGAAAAATACCATTAGTCCAGGCGACAAGGGTTGCTTGACAAATAAAAAAAATATTGTTGTTAACAGATTTCACAGTGCAGTAGGCATTCATAGTGCCGTGCCAGCGAGAAATTGACTCATAGAATGTCACCTAATGTCTATAACTACAGAATGTTGAACTCCAGTAGAACTTTGACTTGATCTAGAGTATGCCACATTAATACTTGTCACCTGGACTATAAATTGATAGGCTATCTGAGCATCAGTGCCCAAGCTCAGTCAACCAATGCTTGTGTCTGATGTCTGACTGTGTTCGCAGGCAACTGCTACTTTACAAGGGGCTTTGTAGAACTTTGAGTTGATCCAATCAGAGTATGCCATAACGTCTGTGCCAATTATTATTATTATTTTTTTTGCCGTATGCAGATGTATTAAGTGTCTTTTACGTCAGTCAACAGATGTTTGTGTTTGATTGAGTATTCTGTGTTTGTGGAGCTCAATTGTGTAGGCCTATCTGAAAATAAACTATTCCTGTAAAATGGTAGAGCAAGCTAACAAACATCATAACCATGAGCTCAATACCCTGATACCAACATGCTGATAAAATGTATTGCATTTCTCTACTGGGCTATGTGAAGGTACTTGCCTTTTCAGGGTATACAGCATCTATAGAGTATTTCTGCAGGAATGACAAGTTGAGAAGTTCAAGTTCAAGTTCAAGGACATTTTGAGCCTATGTGCACCAATCTGTTCAACCATGCTAGTCAACTGCTACTTTACAATACCACTTCAAGACAAGGACTTTTCACTTGGCTGGACAAGGGGCCAAGAGGTGCCAGCTATGCACAAACAATCAGGTGTGCTGCCAAATGTCTTTATTGTACCTTGAGGTCACTGCCATTCAACCGCATCCTATTTATCCTCCGACCGCTTGGCCGACTTGAATCAATCCAATAGATGAATTCCTTTTTATAGTCGAAGTCGATGGAGATAATGCTGTTGAGGCCCTGGAAGAAGAAGAAGAAGAAGAGAGCAGTAAAGAGCTTTTTCTTCAGTGCTTGTCTGATAATGTGATGGATCTTTTTCAGCATGTTTATTTTGTACTGAAGGCTAAATGCTTTTGCTGAACAATGGCTGCGAAAAAAAGGAGACCTGGCTAGCTGTGAATAACATCACAAATTCAAATGAAACTGAAAGACATGGAATGTAATTCAAAAGGAAATGTAGACATCAGCAAGGTCAGGTCTTTCATCAGTTGCATTGGGCATGAGCATGTGCTTGGGCATAGTGAAAAGTAAAGATTAGAACAAAAAAACTAAAAACATGTAACAATTGTGAATGTCGAGTGAGATGTGATGCATCTCCCAAAAGAGTTACATTTGGGAAATAACAACATAGTAACAACATAGTAATAACATATTAATAATAACGACCACAGTAATAACATTACTATACTATAACATTAATAACGACCACAGTTATAACAACAGGTTTGGGAAATAACATCACTTTTCCCAGCTACTGGGCACCCCTTGACTCTCCTAGACAGACCTGTAGGACCTGAGCTTGTGAGTAGCACTGACGTGCTGTAGGCTGTAGGTCTAATCTCTACAACTGCAATGGCAAAACGATGTGTTTTCAGCTCTGCAACATGCTCGATGCCTGACATTTACAGCTTCAGAGTTCAGATGTTTTCACCTTGTTTGGAAATGTCTAGCATTTTTTTAGATGGCCTTGAAACAAGGTCGACTACTTGATATTTTAAAAACGTAGCCACACACATCAGCACTGAGGTTTTTAACTGGCAAACCCTGGATGAACTATGGATTTTATGGAGCAGTGCCGACAACTGAGTCGCAATTTCCACGGTGGCAGCGGAAAAATGTGATGCTGGTGCGTGGGGCGTGATGTCGGAAGCAGAGTGTGCCATACTGAGTGTTAGCCCCGGTATACGTAACCCTTTACAGTGAACTAACTACAAGACAGTCCTCCTGGAGCAACTCAGAGGCAAGTGCCGTGCTCAGGGTAGTAGCTCCTGGGGTTGAACTTAATTAGGTAGTTACCCCACATGCAGTTGTTGATTACTTTAGGCAGGCCCTTACTAAAGAAAAGGCCTGGTGTGATTTTTGAATAGTGAATGGACAAAGGTAGCTCCTTAAATATAAGACTTTGGGTCCTTCCTGAGGCCAAAATGTGTAAGGTCTGACCACTTGGCTATGTGCTTTATGTACAATGCTGGGAGAAATACACAAATACAATACATATGCACAACAACACATAAAGCAATAATAATTAAATTAAACAGACACATGTGTGCATGAACACACACACACACACACACACACACACACACACACACACACACACACACACAGAGGAAGTAAATCAACCCAACCTGCATGTGTTTTTGTTTTTCTGGGAGCCTTTAACTAGCTAGCTGAGTCTATTTTTAGCACCTTAGCAGTGACATTAGGCCTTCCTCGACCATGGACCACAGAGAAGTAGTGCTTTAGTCCCACGGGGGTTTGCTCTTCTAGTTTCTGAATGTTAAGCTGCACCTGATAGTCATACCATAGCAGGGTTTACTTTAGCCTCTTATATCTGACAGATGTGTTTTCATATTATTTTTTATGCCACCCTGTTTTTCACATTATTAATCCTTCAGATGGCCATTTGCACATTGCCAGGTAGGTGCTAGTTTGTAATAGAAAAGGTGTCTCTGCACCTCGGTTGGAGATTTGCTGATGCCTGATTTCTGACACTCACCTTGCAGAGAGGAGTGTGGGCCTTACCTGTTTTAAGAGGGTGTAATTGGACCCGTCAACGCTGATCTTCCGAATCTCGTGGTGGTCAGCGAGAATGAGAAAAGGCTCTTCAGCTGAGAATATGGAGAGAGAGAGAGAGAGAGAGAGAGAGAGAGAGAGAGAGGGGGAGAGAGAGAGAGAGAGAGAGAAAGAGAGGGGGAGAGAT
Source organism: Alosa pseudoharengus (assembly GCF_046254945.1). Taxonomy (NCBI): domain Eukaryota; kingdom Metazoa; phylum Chordata; class Actinopteri; order Clupeiformes; family Clupeidae; genus Alosa; species Alosa pseudoharengus. Next base: position 20,728,198 of record NW_027468689.1, on the reverse strand, counting down.
AGAGAAAGAGAGTGAGAGAAAGAGAGAACAAACAGAAAGGAGATAATGATGAGGCAAGAAATAGGAAATGAAAGACAAACAAAAAAAGAAAAGAGAGAGAAAAAGAAATATAAAGTGTGAGAGAGGTAGAGAGAGGTGGAAATACAGAAATAAAACAAGAGAATGAGAAATAAACCAACAGGTGCTGCAGTGCCTCCTAATTACTAGAATGGACCGTAACAACTGACTAGTCATGCATGGCATGTGATATTTCTGGTGCTGAATTAGGCAGTGATGCCATGCCAACACGTCAGGTGCCCCGTGCCATAATGAGGGAGGCTAATGCTGTGCGCCATGGCATCGGCTGGACTGGCACTGCCATGCCAACACCTAAAGGTCGGCATCCTCTTAATGACCCAGCCTGTCAAACATTACTGAACACAGGTGCTTGAGTCAGAGAAGTTGGGTGTGCATGTCTATGTTTGAGTGTGTTTGTGTGTGTGTGTGTGTGTGTGTGAGTATGTGTGAGTTAGACAAACTTTTGTGTATGTGTGTGTGTGTGTGTGTGTATGTTTAAGTATGACACAGTTTCAGCATCTATGTGTGTGTATGTGTCAGCATCTATATGTGTGTGTGTGTGTGTGTGTGTGTGTGTTTTCTGTATGGACAGGTGTATGTGTACATAATTGGATGTGTTTTGGATTTGTGTGATTACATGCTCATATCTTGACCACATGTAGTGGGCAGTGATTACCCGGGCATCTTGACCTCCTCCCCCACAAGTGCTCATGACACCTGCACTGAAATTAGGAGCTTACTGCACTCTGACAGGCCTGCCTCCCTAAGTGAGGGTGGATGAGTGAAAGCAAGGGTGTGAGTTTATGTTTGTTTGTGTGTGTGTGTGTGTGTGTGTGTGTGTGTGTGTGTGTGTGTGTGTCTGTGTGTGTGTACATGTGTAGGGAGGAAGGAGGACACACACACACACACGCACACACAGACACACACACACAAACAAACATAAACTCACACCCTCACACACACACACACACAAATTCTTATATAGAATGTAACTATTCATGGTAGACACTATTTCCTGTTACCAAACTTTACCCTGGGAAGATCTAAGGCAGACATCAGAATCAAAACACCAAAGCAGTGGCAAAGAGCACTGAGACCATAATGACTCGATTAATTGAATGAAAGTTCTATCTCGTTGCTAGGTGACGTGAAGTACTAATTTCTGTGATAAACAATGCTTTGGTAAGAATGCCTGAAATGCTCTTATAGGATACATCAAACTAGCATCGATCAGCCTTGCGTTACGCTCTGAAAGTTGAACCAAGTTCAACGCTCAGCTCTTATGTCGCTAGCATAACGCTGGCGGTACTGACCACCGTTCCACTGCCAAATCATAGCAAACAACAGAAAAATCAGTGTGATTCTGGCCGTCCAGTAATATGACCTGGGTGAGACTTGAGCTGTGTGTGTGTGAGAGCTGACCAGTAGAGTGTTTGTGTTTACCTGAGGTGGACCTGCAGCTGTGTGGATTGGCTGCGGGAGCCTCGTAGCCGTCGGCACACACACACTTGTAGGAGCCGTAGGTGTTCACACACTGCTGGCTGCAGGGGAAGCTGAGCCCACACTCGTCTATGTCCACGCAAGTCTTTCCATCATTCTTCAGGTAGAAACCAGCCCAACACTTACACTACACACACACACACATGCACACACACACACACACACAGAGAAGAAAGAGAGAGAGAGAGAGAGAGAGAGAGAGAGAGAGAGAGAGAGAGAGAGAGGTCAAAGGTCACCTGATATCTTGACATGTTATTTCCAGATTTTCACAACAAATCAAACACAATGATGTACATTCCCATTCAAATGTGGTTCCCCACAGAGGAGTAAAAAAATATCAATAGTTATATAAAATAATAAACATTGTCATTCATATTCATAAGACAAGGCAACCCTACAACTCAGTGGAAAGATACATACTGTGAAGGCTACATAGTACAAGACAAACCAAAAATCTTTGGAAGCCTTTCTGGGTCCCCCAATACAACTTGCACAGGTTCCCCTGGATTGTATAAACCAGCAGGACTGTCTGCCTACAGTACTTTCCCCTTCTCATGCTCAGCTCAGCTGACTTAAATTCTTTCATTTTGAATGTGAACAGAGTACAGAGCACACAAATGGCTGTGGTGTGATGCAACCTGTACTATAGCCTCAGCAACTGAGCCTTCATGTACAGTAAGGAGCAGGGGGAGTGTGTGTGTGAGTGTATGAGTGAAGTTGCATGTGTGTGTGTGCATGTGTGTGTGTGTGTGTGTGTGTGTGTGTGTGTGTGTGTGTGTGTGAATATACTGTACAGTATGGGTGAAGTGTGTGTGAGTGTGTGAACAGAGACATTATAAAGGAGGAGACAAGTCACAGAGGGAAAACTGAATGGAGGAGTGTGTGACGTGATAGCTCGCTGATATGACACTAGACGTCAAGCCCTGTGCATGTGTAGCCTACAGTAAAAAGAGTCAGTCCCATTGTCTGAAAAGTGGCCCACCTGAACGCTCTGTTTATCTCCAGCATTACTACAGCAAAGGCCACAGTGAAATGTAAATTAAGGATTTGAGCCTTATTTTAGTGACTATCAAAACATTGTGTATGCCCTTGACCATTGTGTGTGGAGTTCTGAGTCTCTCCCTATTAAATCAGGTAGGAGGATCTTTTTGGCTCGAAAAAACTGTGTTGAGGCATTGCCAAGGCATTGGCAAGATGTGCCTATTAAGACGTTAAGAGTGAAGCTTGGTGTGGACATGCATATGGGAGCAAGGTGTGTAGAACCAAATTATGTAATTTAATAACTCATAATAATGTCATAAAATCTTCTCTTAACTCCTCTTTCCTAAATGTAATAAGGCTGGATAATGTAGTGACTTTTCAATGTAATGGTTTTATCTATGTCAACCGGTCATTATCGTAAAATAAGTCCCGACAGGACGATCAGGACCCCAATGCGAAGCGGAGGTCATTGACAGTGGTTATTATATATTTTCAGGGGTCATTATATGGATTTAACAGACCTCCAAATGTTGGAAAGGCCAATTAATGTGAATGAAACTTTCTGCAGCACTCAAGAACCAATACTCAAATATATTGGTTAACTTTGTTTTCCAGAACACAGTAATGTAATAATTTCCCTTTATTGTTATGACTTGCCAAATATTTTGGTAGCATGCCACCAATAGATGGGGGCCAAGCAGTGTTGCAACTGAAACAGAAAATGAACTGATATGGTCCAGACCAATACCTCTATTGAGAATCGGTGATCATTTGTAGCCAAAACTCTGATAACTGGTCAAAATCTGAGGCCTGCGAAAAACTCAAAATCACTGTTATCTCTTACTAAGCAACAGACACATCCAGTACGACAATCTCCTGTTCTGGAACTTAAAATCACTAAAATCAGATACATAAGAACTTAAAATCCAGCCATGTCAAGGCACAGACATGACACTTCATGAAATGAGTCATAACACTGTCCCCAGTAGGTGTGCCACATTTCAGAACTTTTTACTACATGGTTTTATAGACTGTTATAAACTCCAATGGCAAAGGAGGAAAGCAGATAAAGGAAGAAACACAATGGGTTCCTAAGGCGGGATCACATTGGCCAACGGCAAGCGGCAGCGGCAAGCGTACTGTAACACAACGCTCAGACCATGATAAGTTCTATCTCGTTCCTATGGTAAAACAAACGGTTTGCCTTAACTGACAATTGAATACGCTTGCGGTGCGTTGCGCTCAGCTTTTTCAATGCTAGCATTACGCTAGCACTGCCACGTTTCACTGCAGAAGAACCATAGACAACAATAGGAAAACCTGCTGCTTGCTGCTGGTCAGTGTGATCCCCGCCTAATAAGATCATGTACAGACCCAATTAGGTGCCGACGCAGCATCGCTACTTGTCCTCTAATAATAAAAAGTAGAAACACAATTGGCCCCCAATAAAAAAATAAATAAATAAAATATAGCCACTGTTTGATCGACAATGATTGTCTACATAAGTCTTCTGCCTGGTCCCCGGTTATTGGTAGAACATTGTCCACGTTATTACTGTATGCTATTGGAACATTATTACATTATTGGTTTCTGAAAAAAAGGTTAAGACCAATAATGCAATAATCCCATTAATGTATAAAAGCCATTTTTACATTATTGGGAAGTTATTACATTATCAGGTTCGACACATATTTGATGGAGTTATGAGGTGATTTGGGAGTTATTACATTATCTGGAAATGATTACATTATTGGGTTCTACAGACTGTGAATGAGTGTGTGTGTGAAGGTCGATTTTAAACTGGGAGGGGAGCAGGTGAGTGTGTCCTGGTTTGGCAGTCTCCTGTGCCATGCTGTTCCAAGATGTGTGGAGAGCTGGGCGGATGACACATGACGTGTGTGTGTGTGTGCGAGCCTGTGTGTGTGTGTGTGTGTTTATAAGCATACATGTGGGCATGTGTGTGTGTGTGTGTGTGTGTGTGTGTGTGTGTGTGTGTGTGTGTGTGTGTGTGTGTGTGTGTGTGTTTGTGTGCGTACATGTGGGCATTTGCGTGTGTGTGTGTGTGTGTGTGCGTACATGTGTGTGTGTGTGTGTGCGTGTGTGTGTGTGGAGAGTCTTGCAATGACACATGAGGCTTCATGGCCGGCACCCCTGCTGTCACTCTCCGCTGGTCTTAATGACAGCACTGTCACCGTGGTGACTGTCTGCTCCAGCAGCGTCAGCCTCTTGTGGCTCCCAAGAGGGGGAATCTGTGTGTGTGTGTGTGTGTACATGAGTGTGTGAGGAGGTGACCTGAATGACAGCCACCCTCACATCTGCTGGCCATCTGTGTCCCTAACTGCCACAACAGTGGCAACAGTGGACCAACTATAGTCCTATACAGGTGTGTATGTGTGTGTGTGTGTGTGTGTGTGTGTCCTAACCTATTATAACAACCCCAGAGTTTCTCAGGCTCTCTCAGCACAGAGGATTTCAGAAACACAAAACTACCAGTTAACTATTGAAAATCTGTGTGTGTCTGCCTGTGTATGTGCTGGAGAGATTAATGTGTATATAAGTGTGTGTGTGTGTATGTGTGTGTGTGTGTTTGTGTACAGTGTGTGTGTGTGTATGTGTCTTGTAAGTGTGTATGTACACATATCAGGCCATTTATTCTTGTGTTAGTGTGTGCAGACAGATGTGTTGCATGTACGTCAGCTGCAGGTCACAATGGCTTATTCCATTTGTTTTCCTGATACTTACGGGCCTGATAAGCGTGACCCAGGGGCAGATGTGTGTGTGTGTGTTTGTGTGTGTGTGTGTGTGTGCGTGGCCCAGGGGCAGATATGTGTGTGTGTGTGTTTGTGTGTGTGTGTGCGTGACCCAGGGGCAGATTTGCTGATCCCACCTCTGCTCTCATGCCGCCTGGTATTTTCTCAGACGGGAGGAATGTAATTGGCATTTACGGGGCTGCAGTGGGTGTTTGTTTGAGTGGCGCGCTGAAACACGGCACTTCGCCTCTAATGAACTCTTTAGCGAACACACGCTAAACACGCTAATCCCCAACCAAAGCAAACACACTCCCGCCTCTAACCCTGTAGGCTCGGCTTTCTTGTGAAAGCGATCGGGGTGACTTTGTGTCTGGAGGGATCAGTGGGACATGGGGGGATTGGAGGCTGTGGGTTTTGTGCAAGAGAGTGTGTGTGTGTGTGTGTGTTTGTGAGAAATAGAGAGAGGGGAATGTATTTATGTATGTGTGTGTGTGTGTGTGAGAGAGAGAGAGAGAGAGAGAGAGAGAGAGAGAGAGAGAGAGAGAGAGAGAGAGAGAGAGAAAGAGAGAGATAGAGAGAGAGAGAGGGAGAGAGAGAGAGAGAGAGAGAGAGAGACAGAGAGAAAGAGAGAGATAGAGAGAGAGCAGGAGATACAGAGAAGGTGAGACGGATAAAGTATTAATATTGTTTACAAAAGCATGTGAAAGTGTACAGTATCCCACAGACTGCATCACCAAACCCACAGGTAGCCTTGAGTCATGGATAGCACTGAAGCAGAGGGTATGTGTGTGTGTGCACGTGCATGTGTTTGTGTGGTTGTCTGTGCGTATGTGTGCACACACACACGTGTGCTTTCAGTGGTTAAATTGGGCCGGGGCTCTCCGGGGCTCAGCCCCAGCACATAAGCCTGCTCGTTTGTGTCCAGATGTGCCTGCTTGTTGCCTACTGGAAATAGGCCTACAGTATGCCGCATAAAATTTGATTAAAGTGATGCTTTTTGAAAACATGATATTTCTGACAATAAATTAAAGATTTTTAAAAACGACATGTCTATTTTGTCTCGGCGGAGCCGTATTCTTGTTCAGCTGCTTAATCTCGTTGACCATCACGCACCATTCGCGCATGCATTCCGAAAGCAAGTGCACAACAGCAGATAAGCTACCACAAAAAGGCAACCAGAACGACAGAATCCTCATCCAATGAATTTATCCCCTTGAATGAATTGCTAAAATATTAAAGTGATTTTAAACTAGTTTGTTCCCTGGCAGGCCATTTATTTTAATTAGCCTAATTTCACAGACCTGTTGCAGGGACATTTTCCTACACTTTTTCTGTAAACAACTGTTGGCCCGAATACAATGGCATGAATTATGATCATCAGCTTTGCATAATGACAAAACAAAGAGGTCTATCTAGGTAGGCTTAGGCTTTATTTTTTTGATGAATGTTCCTGGGAGGTCCTTAGTTGCGCGGGATGTGGATACGCAAATGTTCGAGAAGACCTACTGAAAAAACGAGCTGTGGGCCGCCACTGCTGCTGCATTTTTTCAATGTTTAATTTATTCATGAAATCGTTCAATATTACACAACAATAAAAATAGCTTGTGTAATGTTTTAATTGAAACATGCTTTGCGCACAAATGATAGTTGGGGCAAAGAGAATGGACATCTCAACATAAGGATACATTAGAAGATGATGATTGGCGCACTGTTCTTAGCAGATATGCATGGTGGGTACTACAGAATACAACTCTAGCGGACCCCCTACTCATATGCTGTCTCTTCTGTATGATTTACTGATGAAGCATCTCACTTTTCCTGACCTTTTTCACAACATGTGGCACATGTTTGGCACATTGCATGGGTCAGTTCTTATATCATAACAAAGTAATACAATGTGTAATCAAATGATGACTGATTAACAGTAATGTAAATGCTAAATGCCCTAACACCTGTAGATACTACAACAATGCAAAGTACTGTATAGGCTCTTAACCGTACAGTTTTGCACATATCATGTAAGACTTGGTTTCTCCATTTCTTTGCACAAAACTCTCCAGAAAGTGCCATTTTTTGGTTTAAAAACCAAACGAAGAGCCCCCCCCCCCCGCCCACATAAACAAATCCCAATTTAACCCCTGTGTGCTTGCACACCTTGTATCCCACAGGTAGGTCCAGGCAGTCCTGCGAGCAGCCGCTGACTCGCCGGTTGAGACACTCATTGACGTTGCAGTTCCTCTCATCTGAGCGGTCGCCACAGTCGTCACGGAGATTGCACACGCTGGCCAGTGGTACGCAACGGCCGTTGCCACACATGAAGAATGAACCGTTGCACAAACTTTCTAAAGCACGGAGCAGAGGGCCGCACTATCAGAGTTCATGGCAGGACAGGGAAAACATGCACACATACACACTCTTGACACAGGGAAAACATGCACACATACACACTCCTGACACAGGGAAAACATGCACACATACACACTCCTGAAACAGTCAAGGCCAAGCAACATAGACTTTAGCCAAGACAGACTATATACTTTCATGGTTAACTGTTTTTTAATGATCTGTTTTCACAGGTGGTAAAATATATTTCCTTCTCATTACATTTTCTTTCCATCCATTTTTTTTTATATATATCTCCCTGTCACACACACATACACAGATGATTCACCCACATATGCACACACACACACACACACACACACAGATGGACTTGCACTTGCACACACACACGCACACTCACCCTAACATATGCATGGACTGGCACACACACACACACACACACACACACACACACACACAGAGAGAGAGAGAGAGAGAGAGAGAGAGAGAGAGAGAGAGAGAGAGAGAGAGAGAGAGAGAGAGAGAGAGAGAGAGAGAGAGAGAGAGAGAGAAAGCAGTGTGCAGTGGAGCTGACTGAGGTGTGTGTGGGGCTGTGGGCTTGCCTGCGGCGGAGCACTTGGGGTTGTGTGGCAGCTCGTCGGAGTGGTCTGGGCAGTCTGAGACACCGTCACACTCCCACTGGGTGCTGAGCAAACATCGGCCGTCGGCACACTGGAACTCGCCCAGTCTGCAGGAACGATACTCTACACACACACACACATGCACGGAAAGGTGGAATAGGAGATAAGATGAGGAGGGAAGGAGAAGAGGAGGGGAAGAGTGCAGGACAGGGGGATAGAGAGAGGCAGGAAAGAGAGAAAGATGAGGAGGAGGAGGGGGAGGAGGACGGGAACAACAGAGGCAGAATGAGGACACAGGAGACATTTGAGGTGAAGAAAAAGAACCAGAGGAGAGAAACATCACATGAGTTGAGGACATGAGCACATTCACTTCCCACACAGCCTCTCCTACAGCCAGGCTACACCTGGCACGCACCTGAAGCATTCCGTTAGCGTTAGCGTATGCTACAGCAATTAGCTCACACTATAATCAATAGCATTAAATAGTAAATGGACAGCATTTATATAGCATTTATATAGCACTTCTTTATATAGCACTTCTTTACTCCTCCCAGCACATTCACTTCCCACACAACCTCTCCTACAGCCAGGCTACTACGGGCGCGAAGCTGAAGCATTCCATTAGCGTTAGCTTATGCTGCAACAATTAGCTCCCACTATAATCAATAGTGTTAAATGGTAAATGGACAGCATTTATATAGAGCTTCTTTACTCATCCCAGCACTCAAAGCACTTTACACAGTAATGCCTCACATTCACCCATTCACTGACACCTTGATACAACGATGGCAGAGGCTGCCATGCACATGATCTCAATCAGTACACTGGGAGTTTGGGGTTCAGTGTCTCGCTCAAGGACACTTTGACGGGGTCGGGAGGAGACATCTCAAAAACTGATCGACTCCTCTACCTCGTGAGCCACCACGTCCTGATGTAGAAATAGCTATACCAGACGTGAGCGTATGGCCTACGTCCATAAAACATTACACCAGTCTTTTCCACTCTGTGCACGAAAAGTTTAAATTGCCCGCCCGGCTGTTGTGCTCACATCTTTTATGCCAAACTAATCATTAGATAAACTATAGAGATTCCCTAGAGTTGTTACAGACCCGTCATCACAATATTATTATTATCATCATCAGGCAAATGACTAGTCATAAGACTTATCATCACAATACCAATCTTCAAAAATCATCTTGTAAACTAGAGGCATTTACTAGCAATTACATAATTTTTCACAAACTATTAGTTAAACTACAGGGCTTTCACTTGACTTTCCTATTGTTATCATTATTCAAAAAATGATGCTTAACCATTCACAAGAATTTTCACAGAGCCTTCATCATTTTATCATTCATGAAAAACCATCAGGTGAAGAACAGACCATCCTTAGATTGGTCACAACCTCTTTCATCACAATCTCCTTCTCCACAAATCATGAAGTAAACGACATGTAAGGCTCCACCTTTGGGCTTTCACGGCTGTACTACCAGCGTGGGCCACAGCGCCATATGTTCTGAGTAACAGCCTGCTGGCATACAGCACTAAAGGCTGACAGCTTGATGTAGAGCCAGTAGATTACAGTTGCATCACCTCAGTGCTCAGAAAAAAAAATGGAATACATTCATCTGAGCTGTCAAGCATGAACGATGAGGGCGGCAAACTGCCTTAAACTCTGGAAATGTGTGTCAGTGCTGTTATCAGCGCGGGAGCTGTTATCGGGGCTTGTTACGGTGTGTGTGTGTGTGTGTGTGTGACAGGAGAGGAGAGGAGGACTTGCCACATTGTGGGTGTTCGTCAGAGCCATCGCCACAGTCGTCGTCATGGTCGCAGACATACTGTCTAGGGATGCACTTCTGGTTGCGACAGCGGAAGGTGCCTTCTCTGCATGTGGTGTTAGGAGCTTAAGGAAGAGAGCGAGAATAAAAGACACAGAGAGAGAGAGAGAGAGAGAGAAAGAGAGAGAGTGAGGGGGGATGGAGAGAGACAGAGAGAGATAAAGAGAGAGTGCAGGAGATACAGAGAAGGTCAGACGGATAAAGTATTAATTTTGTGGAAAAGCATGAAAAAATGTACAGTATCCCACAAACTGCATCACCAAACCCACAGGTAGCCCTGAGTCATGGATAGCACTGAAGCAGAGGGCCTTGAGGGCTAGTTCTCAGGAGAACACTGGACATAGTAAAGACAGAGGGAAGGGCATCATAGCTGTGCATTTGGGTCAACTCTGATGTGGTTCCCAATCTGTGGCTGGGTTTCACTTCCAACTTTTGGATATTTTTTAATTGCTTTTATTAAAAATTTGGCTGAAATAAATTTGAGTGTGTGCAAATATCCATCTGCAAAGCTCTGCAAACACTCTCTGAATCAAGAGAGAGGTTGGGAAGAGATGTGGGATAAAAATGCACGGTTGTCAGGGCAACTGTAATGGTAAATTCTCAACAAATGTGATTTAATGCCAATTAACCCACTTCAATCTACTTAACTTGCATTAAACCCTACACAAATCGGGAGTAAGAACTTTGTCCAGCATCCACATACAGTATAGTATGTTCAACGACCTCAGATCATTTGTGTGTGGTCGCGTACGTTTTGGGATTACTCAAGCAAAAGAAGCTGTTTGCACATGTAAGTAAGCATCTGATCCTTAGCACAGGTTCTTTATCAAGGAGTCCCTTACCACAGCCAGCTGCTGCCAGCTCATCGCTGCCGTCGGGACAGTCTCTCTCCCCATCACAGAGCCAGCGCTTGGGCACGCAGCCGTAGGAGCCGGGGCAGCTGAAGAGACCGGAGCCACACGTCACTGACCCTGGGGTAGGGAAGAGGACATGGAGGAGGTGGAGACGGAGGTAGAGAGAGGGATGGAGAGATGGACAGAGAGAAGAGGGTGGTGAGATGGATGGAGAGACGAGGTTGGAATGAGCAATATGGAGAGATGGATGGAGAGAAATAGTGAAGAGCGAAGGATGGAGATGAGTGGAGAGAAATAGGTGGAGGGATGGGCATGGAAGAGAGGTGGGTGGAGACAGATGGAGAGACAGAGACAAAGACAGAGAGATAGAGATAGAGAGGGATTAGGAAAAGAATAGCGACAGGGAGGTGGAGAGGAAGGGATAGAGAGAGGGGGTAGATAGAAAGAGAGCGGAGAAAGCGTGGGTAAATGAGGTAGGTCAGCTGATCAACTCAAGAGACCTCTATTGAGTTCCTGTGGGAGACCACAAGTAATAATCTGCTCCAGGCTGACCTTTAATGCAGCAAAGGAAATCGATGACTTAAATGTTTGTCTGTGTTTGTCCAGGGCACTGGGCTATCCCAGATAGCCCTCAGTGAAGATAAATAGATGATTATTGCTGAGCCATCGACAACTGACAGTCACTTGCTCTGACTTTTTTTTCCGTAGTTGTTGTTGTTGTGTTTGGTTTAGGAGAGTCAGGCGTGAATAATCGCCTGCATGACACGCAAAATTCACACCGATTTACCACAAATCCCTTCGCTCTCGTCCAAGCCGTCTCCACAGTCGTCCTCTCCGTCACAAAGCCACTGCTTGGCAATGCACTTGTGCTTGGAGCACGCAAACTGGTTCCACAGACACGAGGAGTCTGCAGGGGAGAGAGAATGAGAGAGAAAGAGAGAGAGAGAGAGAGAGAGAGAAAGAAGAGAAGGAGTAAGAGAGAGAAAGAGAGATTTAACATGACAATGAGCCACTGACAGAAAAAAGAAGCTACACGCAAGAGACACACACACTGTGCTGAAACACTGTAAAGCAGTACGCCTTCAATAGTTTATGGCAGCGCAAGCTTCATCCACTGCTGAGCTGCTGGGGAAGAAAATAAACGTTATTTTAATGGTCAGGGAGCACAGAGACTGAGAACTCATCCTGGGTTTCTGTATTCACCACACAAAGCAGCCCATCATGGACAACCCACAAGGCAAATGGAGACGCGAAATTATCCTTTTTTCTTTTTCTTTGTGCAGTTCTGCCCTTTAGCTGATAAATGTGCAGCATGAAGACAGAGCTGTATTAGGTTGCATTTTTTGGGTCATAATTCTTCTGCATTACAGATGCAGTGGAACAACAGATACAGTAAATGCCATTTGGAGGCTGGTGGTGCTGCCGTAAGCGCTTCCTACGGGTCGGGCGTGTCGGGTGATTTGCTTCTTTCACTTGTTTGTTTTTCTATTTGTACTGGCCATTGATCGTGTGGCAACACGGCTCTCTATGGCTCTTCCCCTCATGGGGTGATGGCGGTCATTCTCATTCCCTGTGGGCCAAAGGCTGAGTCCAGAAAAGTGGTGTGAAATCAAAACAACTGGACATTTCTCCGGACGTTGGCCAGAAATCATCCAAAGTAACCAGAACAACAAAATCGAGGACGAGGAACATGGTCCCTGCCACGGAGAAAAAAAAAATATTTAGACAAAACAGAAATAAAACAATGAATCATAAAAGTATGAACAATAAAACTAAAGCAACCAAAATCCAACTGAGTCACTGGCCACCACAAGGTCACACACACAAAGAAACACACACACACACACACACACACGCACGCACGCACGCACGCACGCACGCACGCACGCACAAACACAAACACAAACACAAACACAAACACAAACACAAACACAAACACATCCTCCACATGGCCTTATAGCTGTCGACTTTGAAGAGGAGATTGAGGCAATTCCCTCTCAGGGTCTGACCAGAGTGGAAAAACAAATGATCAGACTCGGCGGGGAGACCAACTGCACATACGGCACCATTCACGGCTTCTTAGAAAGCTCCGGAAAAAAGACAACGGGCAGATAGGTACCAGGAAATGGACAAACCGATTCCATGCATCTGACAGTGTGAGTGGGAAGGTCTCTTTCTGAGAGATCAGTAGGAGAATAATAGGAAAAGGCCGGAGGCTCCTGCAGTTCGGCTTAAAGGCCTTTTTTTTTTTTGACAGGCTACCTGCCGACAACTCTAGACTACTAGAGTCTTTCAGTTTTGTTTCCACTCTTTGACACTACTGTTTGACGGCTGTATATTCGGACAATTGTGTGCAAGTCCGTGTGACAAAGTCTTGCGGGAATCGGAATACCTCTGCCACTCAGCAGGACAGACGGCTGTTTACTTTGCCCTGACACTCCCGGATATACCACTTTTTATGCAGCCGTCACACCACAGCCCACCACAGGTTACACACTAGAGTTTACATAGTTCCAAAGCTCAGATAGACCAGTATAGTAAAACTAACCTTCCATTGACCACAATACAAAACAATGCATTGAGTAAGAAACACAAACCACACTGATTTGTTTGTAAAGACAAACAATTAGTGTTAGTAGTTAAGATTAGGTATAGATGAGACAGTAGTGTGCAAGTGTCAAAGGCACTGATGTTACTGTACACACTAACTCAAGTTTGATTGCAGTGATGTCTATGCAGTGGAAAGCCACATTCCTCTACGTCCAGATGGAACCTACTGTAATAGTCCAGTTGGATTTCACAAGGCCTTTCTCATGGAATACCTGATGATGTTGGATTCTCCTCCAGGTTTTAAACTGCATAAACTCTGATTTTGGGCTGCTTAGTACATTCTCCTTTATCGACCGTTTCCTGTTATTATGACCGCCGCGCAGCGAAGCGGCGGTCATATAGGTTTAGTCAGATTTTTTTTTTCTTTTTCGCATGCCCAAATTTCCGTCAATGATTCCCGGGACACTGAAAGACCGGGGTACACGAAACTTGGTGGGCATGTAACCCCACATGGATAGCATGGAACCATCGTTTTTCGTTTTGATCTGTAGCCCCCCCGCTGGACTGGACCCCCCGAAAGGAGGGTAGGGCAGACACAGTTTTCTGTGAATATCTCGAGAACCGTAGGGTTTAGGAGGACCATTTTTTTTTTGTATATTGATCTCAAGGGGCCATGTCAACCCATTCCATAACCACTCATTTCATGTATAGCGCCACCTAGTTAAACACAAAAAAGTAAAAATGAGGTGTTGTAATCGCAGGTATCTGTGACCTAACATAGTCAAAACTGCACGAAATTGGATGGGTAGGATCATTATGACACCCTCTGTATGCACGCCAAGTTTTGTGGAATTCCGTTCATGGGGGGCCACACAATAAATTCATTTATGTTACTATACACCAACTGGCCTGTAGGTGGCCGGAGACAGTTTTCTGTGAATATCTCGAGAACCGTAGGGCCTAGGAGGTCCACCTTTTTTATGTATGTTGGTCTTAAGGGGGCATGTCAACCCATCCCATTACCACTTATTTCATGTATAGCGCCAACCTAGTTAAAAATGAAAAAGCAAAAAATCAGGTGTTTTCATCACAATATCTCTGGCTGACAAGGTCAAAACTGCACGAAAATAAAAGTGTAGGATCATTATGACACCCTCCGAATGCATGCCAAGTTTTGTGTACTTTCGTTCATGGGGGGCCTTACAATAAAATAATTTGGCATGTAACCCCAATGGATAGCATGGAACCGTCATTTTTCGTTTTGATCTGTAGCCCCCCCGCTGGACTGGACCCCCGAAAGGAGGGTAGGGCAGACACAGTTCTCTGTGAATATCTTGAGAACTGTAGGGCCTAGGATGACCATTTTTTTCCGTATGTTTGCCTCCAGGGGTCATGTTAACCCATTTCATGTGCACACATGTGCACAAACAGATACACACACACACATACATTCACAGTAATCATACGTATGACACATACTCACATAGTAGACATATGTACGCTTGCATGCACAGGCACATACGCAGGCACACACACAAGCACGCACACACACACACACACACACACACACACACACACACACACACACACACACACACACACACACACACACACATACACACACACCCACACACATAACATAAACATGTACATGCACACATGCACACAATTCAAGAATTTCTCAGAATTATGAACAGGCAAGATGGAGGTGGGGTTGTATAAAATGAATTTTACATGTGAAATCTATGCACTAATCATGTTTTGGTACTTGTTGTCTAGCAGATACCAGTGAGAATTGAGTGTGGATAATGCAATTTAGTGAGACAGTTAGAATCATATAGGCCTTTCAGCGTGATTTATTTTTGTGGAAAAAATGTGCTGGACTGGGCGGCGGTCATATTTTGTACCGCTCTGCGGTACATCTAGTTATCATCCAATTTCAAGGTCTCCTGAAATTTGATTTTTTTTCGCAGACAAATTTACATTTTCAACTCCTCATAATGTAGTGTCGTAAAAAGCTACTCTAAATCATTCAACTCTAACTTAAAATAAATAAATAAATAAAAATTGTGCTAATCACCGCAGCCAATCACGATCATGACATTTCCTTGGGTGTGTGTAGCTGTCAACAAACGAGACAGATGGACTTCACACGTTCGGTCTCTCATGCATTTTAATGAATTCTCCCATTCAAAATTTGGTTAAAAAATGTGTCCTTTTAAATGAAAGCAAACAGAGTGAGAGGAATTTGTGGGCTTGAATGAAATCAGCCCTCGGCCATAAGAGCCCTTTCTATTGAGGCTGGAGGATGCGCGCGCACACGCACACACACACACACACACACACACACACACACACACACACACACACACACACACACACACACACACACACACACACACACACACACACACACACATATCTTCTTCCATTCCATTCATTACTGAGTGTGGAGTAGGATGCCCTGATGTCGTTATTAATATTAGATGATTAACAATGCTACAGTTACAGCGAAATGGATTTTCAAGTGTCACATTCTGTGATTAACAAGGCTCCCTTCGCAAAATCAGACTTGAATTATTAATGTGCGTGACCGACAGCCTCAACCAGCGTTGCGGTCCTCTGCCGCACAATCATCTATTCATTCACAGGCATAATGTCCTCCACTTCACCATGACAACCGCAATACAGGTCAGCACATTCCATAATTATTCTGTCCATTTCCGACTTCTCGCTTGCGCCTTTATGTAAAGTGAAAAGTCCCTGTAATGTATTTAAGAAGTTTCTATTCCCACTTCATCTCACAAGACAGCTTTGTAGCTTGGCAGAAAAAAAAATGAGTTTAAAGTTCCTTCTGTAGCAAAAAAAAAAGTTAAGCAGGTCTAGGAATAATGGAATGAGGAAACAAGGAAACACTGAAAAGCTTTATACGCATCGACTTTATCAGAGTCGTCCTGCTCTCTAATCAGCTGGGCAGCTGGATTAATGGCTACCCTTTGTCACTTTGAAACATTCTGTACTCTATCTCACTGTGTGTGTGTGTGTGTGTGTGTGTGTGTTTGTCCTCTGCCTCGGACATCAACAGCCACTGAAAGTGGAGTGGGCTTCCTGGTCAGTTGTGTGTTAAAGTGCATGTGTGTGTGTGTGTGTGTGTCTGTGTGTGTGTGTGTGTGTGTGTGTGTGTCTGTGTGTGTGTATGTCTGTGAGTGTGTGTCCTCTGCCTCCTGTGCAGCAGACCCTGAAAGTGGAGTGGGCCTCCTGGTCAGTTTCTGTGTGTGTGTGTGTGTGTGTGTGTGTGTGTGTGTGTGTGTGTGTCTGGCCTTACCACACTGAAACTCATCCGCTCCATCCTCGCAGTCCTTCTGTCCATCGCACAGCCAGACGCTGGAGATGCAGTTTCCGCTGGGACAGGCAAAGTGTCCGTCTTCACAAGTGTGTCCAACAGACGCTGCGGGATCGGAGAGCACAATAACAGGAGGTTGACTTAAGGGATCAATCACTGGAATATTAACTAGCCCCGATCAATGGGAATCTGACAAAGACGCTGCACAGCGACACATCTCCGGCCAAATTAGAAGCGGAGATTGATTCAGATAAATGCTGGACGAATCGTTGAAAAAGTTGTAACGCAGGCGTGAGGCTACGAGGAAACAACTTGAAAGTGGAATGCACAAACAAATCACATGATCAAAGCGCATTTATATGGAACCACTTCAACCACGCCAGCACTGATCACTAAATTAAAAACTATAAGCTTTCGGTGTTACTACCAAATTACTATCCATTCCAACACATCAAAGACTAAGCCATGCTTTGAGGGAAGATCAATGTAAGACTTAGACGATGAATTTACAAAACCAACTTTGCAAACCAACTTAGCAAAAACCTTCTCCTTTTTATGAAATGATGACCCTTTTCTTCTCAAGAAAATGTTCCCATCTGGCCTTCTGGGCTACAAATCCCACCAAATGCAACAGCTGATCACAAGGCTTGGAATGCAGCTGGGATCAAAAGTGATTGCCGAATAGCGGAGCGCTGCCTGTTCTTAGGGAGGTGTAATACAGTTCCTACAACTTGGCCAATTCGAAACCCTATTAATCTGGTTGAATCTAAACCCTGAGACCTGATAAGACCTCAGTCTTCCTGTAGCTCGCTACAAATAGCAAGAGAATCTGCTCATGATTCAAAACTTCATCCCTAGGCTTCGATTTTCCGCTCTCAATGTTACATCATTGTGCTTGGAAAACAAAAAACAAAGGTCATAAATATGCAGAAAAAAGAAACAGAAAGAAAGAGAAAAAAAGAAGAAAAAAAAAAACGAGGCAGAGAGAACAGAGGTGGCGGAGGCGCCGTTAAGATGCGAACGCTGACAGTCACCCTGGCAGTGGGCTTCGTCGGCGTAATCCCCGCAGTCGTTGGCTCCGTCGCAGATCCAGGACGGGTGGATGCACAGCGACGTGGAGTTGCAGCTGAGGAACGGCGTCTCCCTCGCGCCCAGCTGGTAGTAATCCACGCAGCTCATGTTATCTGCAAACACAGCGGCACCCAAGACATTACAGATCAGCATGCGGGGGAGAGCACGGGGTTAGGGAGCAAAGACAATACCAGGGGGGTGGGGGGGTGTTCATGGGATGGGGGGGGCAGATAATGATGCCTTACCGTAGTACACCACAGGGGTTTATCTTACCGCAGTTCTTTTCGTCAGAGGCGTCGGCGCAGTCGATAATCTGATTGCACCAGGCCGAGTTCGGGACGCATCCACCGTCCTGACAGCGGGATTCCGAGGCGCCGCATGTGGAATCTATGAGAGAGAGAGAGAAAGAGAGATGTCGGGTCTATGTGTAAGCCAGAAAAACAAATGGCACAATGCCTTTATTCACCTTTTTTCTCCCAAGCATCCAGGGAAATAAAGAGAAAGAAGAACAGCCTGATGCAACAAACATACAAAAGGCTGATTACAATGGAGGGACAGATGGTATTGTTGTTAATTGCTGTTTCCCTACACCTCCTATGGGATTGACAGCATGTGACTGTGTAGTCACAGGCTTTTGTAGCTGCACCCCCTCACTCCACACATGCACATACTGTATGCACACTTTCTCTCTCTCTCTCTCTCTCTCTCTCTCTCTCTTTCTCTCTCTCACACACACACACACACACACACACACACACACACACACACACACACACACACACACACACACACACATACACACACACACACACACACATACACACACATGCTACCAGGTTTTTTGGATTGAATGAGGCCTTGCATGTTTTTTCCAGAGTCCATTGTTATCTTGGCTACAGAAGTTGTTTTGGTTTACCCTAAGCCAGTGTCAAGTTCAGTCAGTTCATATTCAACTTCAAAATGAATTCATTAAATGCGTTCTAGGAAAGTTAAGTTCATGAAAGGCTTTCTAGGAAGGTTAAGCCTTCATTACCATTTCAAGATGTCACAGACGCTGTCTTAGGCTATTTGAGTATACATTCTCTCTCTTTCTGTTTGTGTGTGTGTGTGTGTGTGTGTGTGTGTGTGTGTGTGTGTGTGCCTCATGTTGGGGTGTCTGTACACTCACTGTTACAGAACACCTCGTCTGAGTTATCCCCACAGTGGTCAACTCCGTCACAGAAGCGGCTGTTGGCCACACAGCGCTGGTTGTAACAGGGTTTGAAACCCTGCCTGCACCTTCGGTTTTCTGTGGATGAGAGAGGGAGAGAGAGAGAGAGAGAGAGAGGGGGATAGAGAGATGTAAAGAAAAAGTAGAGCTAGCATAAAACACTGCTGTTCCAGGTGGAGCAGGTGGAGGAGGTGTGGAGCTTTGTTTGTTGTTATGTTTCCCAGCACTTCAGAATTAATTTATTTGTTTCACCTTCATCTATTGATTTGGACCCCTGGGCTAAAACATTTCAAGGTCACCGGTGAGATGATCAGATGAATCCTGTTTGAACAGATTCCTCTTACCACAGTATTGCATTTTCTCGTCTGACTTGTCCTTGCAGTGTGCAATCCCATCGCAGGTCAGCTGATAGTCAACGCACTCT
>NW_027468689.1:20673657-20706157 GCF_046254945.1 Alosa pseudoharengus | reverse complement strand
TGCTCAAATAATCCGTCAGGAGCAGCGGTTCATTCCAGAAACAAGGCTTAAATTGGAAATGAGCAACTGCGCACACAATAAGAGGTTACGACACTGTCTATGAATGTGGAAAATGAGTATGTAGGATTATGCGTGTTATGTGTGCAAATATGTGTGTGTGTGTGTGTGTGTGTGTGTGTGTGTGTGTGTGTGTGTGTGTGTGTGTGTGTGTGAGTGAGAGAGTGTCCATGTGTGCGTGAGAGAAAGAGTGAGTGTGAGTGTGATTGTGTGTGAGTATGTGTGTGTGTGTGTGTGTGTGTGTGTGAGTGAGAGAGTGTCCATGTGTACGTGAGAGAAAGAGTGAGTGTGAGTGTGTATGTGTGTGTGTGTGTGTGTGTGTGTGTGTGTGTGTGTGTGTGTGTGTGTGTGTGTGTGTGTGTGTGTGTGTGTGTGCGTGCGTGTGAGCACGCGTGTGTGTTCTCAGTATCAGGGCGTGCAGGAGAAACTCTGGGATTCACTTCATAAAGTCAGCTGTGTGGCTCAGATAGTGGAGTCTGCTGTCGCCCAGAAACAGACTCTCACACAGCGGCGTGCAGCCGAGAGCGCTCTAGCACAACACAGAACACTAATATTTGCTCTGAGGAAAAGACTGGACTAAGCCGCTTTGCGCTTTGTAATAACACCCACCCAACTGGCTGTGTTTGCCCCAATAAATGAGAGAATAAATAAACAAAGAGTCTTAGTGAGGGAGAGAGGGAGGGAGGGAGGGAGAGATGGAAAAGGAAGAAAGGTTATGCCTGCACCTCTCAGAAATAAAAGAATATAACAACAACAAAAGAACTGAGTGCAAAGAGTATGATGAACGCTCAGATGCTGAGAGAGAGGCAGAGAGAGAGAGAGGGAGAGAGAGAAAGAGAGAGAGTTGGTGTGTGTGTGAGTGAGAGAGTGAGAGAGAGAGAGAAAAAAGAGAGAGAGAGAGATAGAGAGAGAGACCAGAAGCGTGTGAAGGTCGATGTGTGGGAATCAAAACTTGAGTGCTCGGTAACTGTCATTCCGAGGCGACGGTAGGGAAGGTGAATTGGAGCAGCATGTTCTCTATTGGCTGCTTGTTAACCCTGCAGAAAGCCACAGACACCACACTAAATCAGGACAATCACTTTCTAATGGGTGCGCTGAACGCTATCCTGTTGACAGTGGAAAACAAAATAATTCACTTCTGTTTAATAATATTCTGCTCAGTGGGAAAAATACTGCTACCATACACTGGTGGTACTGAATCCAGGTAGGGAGAAAGAGGTGGTGGAATATTGAAAAAAGGGTAAATATTGCAAATAATAATAAAACCAAACGTTCCCTCTCTGAATCCCCGTCAATGACATCTGCATACTGTAGATATACAGTACTGTGGTACTGAACCAAGGAAGGGAGAGGCAGGTTTGTGGATGATGATAATAATAATAATAATAATAATAATAATCTCCATAAATTGCTAATAGAGCATTGGAGAGCATTTAACTATTCCACCTTGCGGGGGATTTCCACGTGCTGTCGGACAACAGGGTCCAACTCCGACTCTTGGCCAGGCTGCAGTGGTGCTGCTCTCTGTTAGGCTCACCTGGGCTTTAATTTGGCAAGTTGAGGAGCGGGGGCGGGCAGCCCAGCCGAGCCGAGCCGAGCCGAGCCGAGCCGAGCCGTCTCGTGGCGTTCATTAGTCAGACACTTCCGCTGACATTACAGTAACACCACAGGCTGTGGGAGGCCAGGAGCACTGGCTGCAGAGAGCCAGAGAGAGGAACCGGCCGATGCTTTCGGCCAACGCAACCGGCCCGACGCTTCTGTCTGAATTCCCGGTGGTAGCAAAGATTTCAGAAAAGCGATGTAAAGACGTGACTGCAGCACTCAACAATCGTTGGTGGGATGGGATGACGTGGCGTTGTATTGCTTGATGAAAAATGAAGAGGTAGTTGGCAGGAACACTTGCTCATGAGAGCGTGAGAAGAAGCCCGACACTGGCCGATGCTTCTGTTGGATGCCTCTTGTGTGTTGTCCTGGTTGGAGTGCAGCTTTATGAAAATAGAGTCCCAGGATGACGTTGGAGACCTAGTGCTTGATGAAAAATGGAGGGGTGGTTGGCTGACGCTGGAGAGTGTTTGAAATCTCAAGAGTAGGCATGCATGGTGAAAGTGAATGGAACCGCCTGAGCGGAGAGTGGAAACATCTGCATGTGTCTAAGTGAGTGAGTGTGTGTGTGTGTGTGTGTGTGTGTGTGTGTGTGTGTGTGTGTGTGTGTGTGTGTGTGTGTGAGAGAGAGAGAGAGAGAGAGAGAGAGAGAGAGAGAGAGAGAGAAAGAGTGGGAGCTTGCAGAAGAGGCCATTTAAAGAATGCCTGCTGAGCCTTGGGAGAGGCTCGGGGCCCGACTCATATGAATAATGTGCGTAGGCTGCGGACGCCACTGGAGGCGTCTCTGAGTGCAGAAATAGATGCCCTCCTGACGCGCCTCATCTGGGCTGTCCGCTCCCTACCATGAGCCCATGGAGACCCAGACCGGTCACCAGTAAGAGACTGTGCCTCTGTATGGTCAATCGGTCAATCAGAGCAGACACACACAGGCTCACACACACACACACACACAGGCACGCGCACAAACACACACACACACACACACACACACACACACACACACACACACACACACACACACACACACACAGGCACGCATACATAAACTCACACACCAACACACTCAAACACACACACACACCACACACACACACACACACAACACAGACAAACACTCACACACACTCATACATACACTCTACGGTTATTACTATATCAGGCTGCTGTCTTCCTGCATCTCAGCTGGTACATAAAGTGACATAGCAAAGTGCTAACACCACTGAAACCCATGGGCTTGACTCCTAGGAAACACTCACATGACCTGACCTGTAAAGAAGATGACACAAAGGCCAGCCTTACTGAGCAATGCTCTTGGGCAGTATTGCTGAGTGTTGCTGCTATTACTAACCAAGGGCAGCCGTGGCCTACTGGTTAGCGCTTCGGACTTGTAACGACTTTAAAGCGTTTGTCGCCAAGTTACCATTAGCTTGTTGTTTTCTATTCCACCGGAAATGCCTTAGAAAGTTCCTAATAGGAACGAGCATGCATGTTTATGCAGTTAAAAAGGCTTTCATGGAAATTACTTACAGCTGTTGGTGTCGTTGGCAACGGCGACGATTCCCATTGGCTGGTGCGGGATGTCGGCGCGGAGCACGGTCATGTCTGCACCCGTGAATTTACTGCAGCGCAGGACAGCTCTGCGGACCCAGTCCGACCAGAAGATGAAGTCTCCGTAGATGGCCAGGCCAAAAAATGTCCCTGGACCGGACTTCACGATAACCTGCAAACCAAATGGAGTGGAGAGAAAATAAAACTGAGTGTGTCATCTAAAGAATAACAACATTCCCCATGAGTTAGGGAAACACAACTAGCCATTGATACAATTGAAGAAGGATAGCTTTTAGTAGTGCAATCATATGTTACTGTGCTTGAAGAAGCATACAGTAACATAAATGCTAGAGTTAGTGCATGTTGTTGTGCTGTATTGCTACTGTTGATGTCTGTATGCTACTGAGACCTTGAATTTCCCCTTGGGGATCAATAAAGTATCTATCTATCTAATGTCCTGTGTATTACCTGCATGGTGTATAAACCGCAGGACAGTGTCTTATGCAAATAAAAAAAACGAAACCATATTCATACCATATTAACTGCCCCCGTGTATTAAAGGTAAACTATGCAGTATTGGCAATTTCCTTACTGTTTTCTCGGTTTTTGCTTCTTTTTCGCTGGCTCTGTCATGACGAATGTCTAAGAAACTCCATCGCTACCTTTTTCTAGCCGGTGCCTGGCGTGTATGTGTATTTGAATGCAGTAAAGCAATTTGTTACACTCGTTATACTTCCTGACACTGAGGCCGCGGGCACAGTTGCAAGGGTGGTTTTTCCGCTCACAGGCGCTAGGGGGAAGCGACACAGCCACCATTCAACCCGAAAAAAGTCATATAACCATTCCAATGACTTTGAAGCTGTTAAATGAAGGCAAATTAAGCTAAAAAAACTTGCATATTACGCTAAAAAATCTGCATAGTGTGCCTTTAACCTCATAGAAATTTAGCAAAATCTATGTATAAACCTCGGTTTATAGTTGGGAAATTACGGTAATGGAGTTTTGGTCAAAAACTAGCTAATATTCTCATGAATTACTTAATAGCATGTTAGTTTGTATGCTGAAGAATCAACACACATAGCCACACACACACAGTATGGTATCAATGAGACCCCACTGTTGAGAGACTGTGAGCTCTTTAAATCCCAATCTAGCTCCAGTCTTCTCGTCACACACAGTCAACTCAGATAATACCCTATCCTCCTCCGCTCTGATCCTCCCTTCTCAATTACTCTTCATTCCCTACTTCTCTCCATCTCTACACTCAACTTCCTCCCCCTCATACCCTCTCCTCTTCTCTTTTGCTTAAGAAATCATACATCATAATCATGTACCCACCAAACCTAATGCTTTAGTTGACGTGTTGTTCATGCATGAGGTCATGAATGAGAGACTTTGAACTCATGTCAATTCCTGATGAATCATAAGATATAAAGGAATGAAGTAATGCATAAATCATGAATTAATGATAATTCATGTACCCTTACCGTAAAGTGTTACCAACAGTTCTATCTTGTCTATGTATGTACTAGTGTGGATGGTCAGGGGGATGAACAAGTGTCACAAGTGTCTGTCAATAATCCGCTCATGAAAAACATACCTCAAAATGTGGCAAATAGTTGAGCAATTGCTTAATATTTATTGAAGAAACATTCAGATACCAAGTCACTCCTTAGCCCTTTTCAATTAAAATTAAAATGAGAAAATGAATTGACTCATTAATCACTTCCCAATCAGATGATAATGCACACATGCTCTAATTAAAAAGTAAGAAAATTGCAGCGTTTTCCTGGAGGCATTAACTGCATAGTAGGATGCTTTTCATTACGTGGAAAAACATGATGATTCATCTCTTCATATAATTTAGCCAAGCACATAAATGACCACACTCAGCGATGCTCTGCTCAGTGCCAAAATGGAATTGATGATTAACCCACATCTTCTGTGTGTGTGTGTGTGTGTGTGTGTGTGTGTGTGTGGCTCTGATACATTGACAGATGCAGAGAGCCATTGCACATTCCTTTGGGAGGTCCCTAAACTGACAGGAGTGACAGGATGCGCACACAAACACACCAACACACGCACACACACATGCAACACGCACACACATGCACACATATGCACACACACACACACACACACACACACACACTTTTAATTAGCACCTGTTGTTCCTCGGGGTGTGTGGTAGTGATGTGACAGACAACACATGCCAACATGCATGATTTACACATTGACATAATGTACTCCCTGCTTCTCTCTCTCTCTCTCTCTCTCTCTCTCTCTCTCTCTCTGTGAGAGAGACAGGTAACAGCACAAGATAAAGAGGGGCTGACAGACTCTCTAAAGTAAATAAAAAAAAACAGAGGTGGCTTGCAGGTTTGGCTATTAATCTTGTTATCACAGATAAGTCCCTTCCATCTATGTTACACACAGTAGAGAGGAGTACTCTCCCAGCGCTAAAGTAGCTCAGTACATGGGAGAGAGTGTGCTAGATACCACTGATAGTTGTTGAATGATGTGGACTGCGTAATGCTTTGACTGACATCAAAAACAGTTTCAAGGGAAGCCGTTAGAGAGAGGGGCACACACAACTGTGGCCAAAAAAAAATCCCCACGGCTCTAACCCCGAAGACTGACATGGGATTATTCCCACCGTCCCAGCCCTGGAGATTGATGTGGGATAATTCTCTTTTCCTTCTGTCGGCTTTGTCAGTCTTTCATCCCTGTGCTTAAACAAGGGCCCGGCTGAGACACACAAAACACAGTTTTTTTTTTTTTTTGAAGGTCCAGACCCCGGCATGTCAATCTCTCTTCTCAGCTCATCTGTGGTGTGTGTGTGTGTGTGTGTGTGTGTGTGTGTGTGTGTGTGTGTGTGTATGTGTGTGTGTGTCTATGTAGTAAGACAGAGAAAGAGAGAGCGAAAGAGAGAGAGAGTGTCTATCTAACTCTCAGCATATTTTTGTGTGGAGTAGAAAGAGAAAGGAAAAGTCTTTGTATGTGTGTGTATGTGTGTGTGTGTGTCACTCCCACAGACAGACAGGGGCTCAGGCAGTAGGAGGAGGGTGTCAAGACCATGTCCCTCAACCTGTCCCTGCTTCAACCTGTCCCTTCATTCTTTTGTGTATGTGTGAGTGCATCCGTGTGTGTGTGTGTGTGTGTGTGTGTGTGTGTGTGTGTGTGTGTGTGTGTGTGTGTGTGCACATTTTGACGCTCTTCATATCAAGCTTAACACCAAAGCTAGCGAAATAGCTCAGACGCTCTCTGCATTCACATACTCCATCTCTCATAACGCGTGAACTGTATGCTACTGTACAACCTGCACACTGCCTTGTGGTCCAAGGTTATCATTATGTCTGATATGGCCGCCATGTAAGAACAGTTAAAACGCTGTGCGCATGAAAGTCTACTGACTGTGTTACTTCTTTGAAATAGGTGTTTGTTGTTATTAGACTCAATTAGATGACATTGTATTTGATATAATTGGTTTTGTTGGCATTGTAGTACCTATTTTAATGTGTAAAATTAACTATTTAATGATTTTCTGTGCATACATATCTGGGTGTCTCTGTATGAGAAACATGTTTGCATACTTGTTGCCAAAAACAGCGTTGATAACGTTCTTAAGAATAGTAATAGCTTGTTAGTCTGTGTGCCAAAGCACCACTCATGCTCCCACCACCCCCTCACATGTCATTGAGACAATGTGATGACACTGTGCTCTGTAGATCCAAATCTAGCTTCAGTCTTCCTGAGTCTTCCACACACACAGAGTCAGCCCAGACAAAACCACCTCCTCTTTTCCTCTCCACTCAATTTCTCTTCTCTCACCACTTCATTCCTCTACCTTCATAAACTCTACCCTCCTCCTCCTTCTACTCCTTTCTGCCCTCTCCCGCCTTTCTCCTTTCCGGCTCTCCTCTCTTCATCCATTTCACACCCTCCTCTTCTCTCCTCTCCTCCTCCGCTCCCCTGCAGATGACTCTGGTTTAATTTTCACCTTTTAATTTGCTGGCTGTCTAGTCAGCTGGAGCAGAGGGATCACGCGGCCATCATTAGCGTGATGAATACTGAGCGCTAACAACACCTGTGACTAAATTCAACCCCTTCACCAAGTTCTGCTGCCCCCAGGCCCCCCCCCCCCAATCCCGATATGGAGGTCCAAACGAGATGGATAACAGGCTGACCCCATGGGTGAGGAGCTAAAGGGGCAGCTGCTCTGTGGCTGTAGATGTCACAGGGCCACCTCAACCAGTATAATTAGCGCCTCTATGATAGCCTTTGTGATTAGTGTGCAAATTTGGTATAACACAGTGTGTGTGTGTGTGTGTGTGTGTGTATGTGTGTGCATGTGTGTGACTCGAATATGAAGCACAAAGACATTCGAAAAAATAACAAGAAAGGTTTGCCTTCAGGCAGGATGCACTAAAGCCAGCTTGTCCATTCGGTGTCCATCAAGACATGGGCCACATTGTCTGCATCCCAGCAACTGAGAGGGGGGACTGTTGCACTGACCAGATGTTCTACTAATAAGGGACTTTTTATCACGCACCATGATGAGAGAGCATTGTAGCCCTCACCACACAAGCACACACCCATACGCACACACCCACACAGACACACACCCACACAGACACACACCCACACACACACACACACAAACAAACACACACACACACACACACACACACACACACACACACACACACACACACACACATTCCTTATTGAAACAGCTAAAAGGGACTGGCTTTTTCTTTAGTATGAGTATAGCTCTTCATGATGCTCATGTCCGAAAACCTAGGACTCGGTCAGTGCATTTGTATGATAGTACATCATACACGGCTGTCCAATCTGCAAAACTCCTTCCAAGATCCATCCTTCATTTCTCCTGATTTTCAAGGACACATCTTATGTTTTTTTTGCTTTTGCTCAAGATATCCCATACTCCCTTGTCCATCTCAGGCAAACAAAATAATTAATATGGTGGCGCTGAGTGACCTGTTTCTATTTTCTTTTCAACAAGAAATATGACGCAACAGAACAGTATGTGTAACAGGAGAGCACTCAATGCTACGCAACAGTCGGATGCAGTTAAGATAATCTGTAACGCCATCCTTACAGGCCTTCCAGCTCGGGCAGTGAAACTGCTACAAATGGTCCAAAACAGTTTTCAATCAACCGAAAAGGGCACATTACCCTGCTGTTCATTGAGCTCCACTGGTTACCCATAGCCGCCTACATCAAATTCAAGTCCCTAATGCTTGCTTATAAAGTGCTGGCTCTAATAAAGGCTTATATTACCCCTTGGCCACTATGTGTCTCCAAGGAATGTGGTCTGGCACGGCGGTTTCCCAATAGTGGAAAGACTTACCAAGAGATACCACAGCAGGGGCATCTCTCACTGTCTTCGAGAAGCTCTTCAAGAAGCTACTTCTCTATCTTCAAGAAGCTCTTGAAGACCCAAATCTTTCGAGGACTTTCTCTACGAACACTTCTAACATTCCATACACTTCCCTTCTTCTATCCTTCTGCCTTCACCTCCTTATCCTTCTATCACTCTCTCCTTGGATACACTTGACTTATTATACAGCTCTTCACAATGCAAGTAGAACGCTCCATTGGCTTGAATGGGATTTCCCAAAGATCTACCGGTCATTATTTTCGTCTAAGGACCTTTAAATAATGACCGCTGTCATGCCTGTCTTGAAACAAGGCTGGTCGTGTGTGTGTGTGTGTGTGTGTGTGTGTGTGTGTGTGTGTGTACTTACATATCTGTGGGAGCCGTCGTAGTCACACCTCTCGATCTTGCCCAGGCTTCCATCAGAAAAGTACAGCTTCTCAGATCTGTGATCTATGGTGAGTCCATTGGGGGTGGCGATCTCGGTGCTGATGATGACCCGGATATTTTTTCCTGCCAGGGTGGACCTCATGATGCACGGATGCTGCTCATTCCAGTTGGTCCAAAACATCAGGCTGAAACCCGTGGAAGGAAGATGACGATGAGGAAGAGCAGAAGAGGAGAAGAACACGACGCAGGTCGCTATTTATATTTATATAGAAAAGTGAAAAGAACACATGAAACGTGGTGTCTGGAATGAATCAGAGAAGCAGCATTTTTTATAAATATGTGCAAAAACATTTCAAAGTAAACAGGCTGACTTTTTTGACTGCTAATGGATGGCTATTAATATAACTGCATTACCTATTGGACTGGGTCAGTCTGCTAGTCTATGCACTCTATGCTTGGATCCTGAATCCTCTGCCTTTTCATGCTAAGCTTGTGCTAATGCACATTTATTTATTTATTCTGTCTTTTAGCCCTTCTCAGTATGCCAGACTGCCAGTGCTGCTGAATGTGAGCGTGGGGTAAACAAGTACTGTGCTTCAACATCCACCATCGCCGAGTCAAAACCAAGCTATTTCTTAAAGCTGTTTTCATGCAAGAGTCGTGGCATTGCTTGTATGGTATGTTATGCAAGTCGAACTTAACAAATGTGTGCTTGCAATGATTTATGCAGCTGGCGTAATTGTAAAAACTATGAAAATACTTTTGCATTATTCAAACAATTTAGCTGTTGTATAAAAATGCAAATGGAGTTTGCTGTGACTGAAACTCCAAATGCAGGGATGCTGCCCCGCAGAAGTGTTTTCAGAATACACCAATTAAGCATAATGAATCGCCACCCTCAAGAGTTAAGACATGCAGTCTTTTTGTTTTTACTCAATGTTTGAAACATGGCACACGGTGCTATTTTCAGTTCCTTCCTGTCAAAACCATTACATTTTTTCCAGCGATGGCTCCCATTAAACCCAATGGAGGACTGTGACATGCATGTCACATCATTGACCCTTATATTAAAATAACTTTTTCTTAGTTTTACATTAGTTGTACCACCTGACATGTAAACTGTACAAGTCCAACTATGAAGAGAAAATAGCTATTTTTTTTATCGATATTTGAGAGAGATTTACAAACTTTTCACTCATAAGTAAAGGTCACTTGGGGTCCTCTTGATGAGGCAATATCCTGTTTACTCTTTTTCCTCTTCAATAAGTAAGTAAACTACCAGTGCTTTTTCAAAGTTCTCAATGTCTTGTTTTAAATGTCTACCAATGAAGTATGGAGCTACTTTGAGCCTTGTAAATGGTGTAAAACAGTGATTTATTTGCATGGCTAGGCTGATGCCCGAGGCACCCCCATTGAAAAACTGTTTGTAGCATCGGCAAACTAGTGCCAGATTTCTGAGTGCCGAGATGAGCTATGAGGCATACGTTCACACTCGGTATCATGTTTCAACACACTTTAGGTCAATATCACCGGAATTCTCCTTTAAGGAGCTGGGCTAGCGTGCAGTAGCCTGAAAGTTGTCGGTTCAATTCCCAGCTTCCACCGTTGTGCCCTTGAGCAAGGCACTTAACCCCAAGTTGCTCCGGGGACAATGTGATCCCTTGTAATATAGCTGACATATGTAAGTCACTTTGGTCAAGAAGTGTCTGCTAAATGTAATGTAATGTAATGTAACAAGAAGATGTCTGTATAATTTGAAATTAGTGGCAAAAGTCAGGTGGTGCAACTGCATCATCAGGTGGTGCAAAGTTTTTATTCACATTTTAAATGTAACGTTGGATGTTGGAAAACCAAAATACCCGCCCTCTAAAATGAAGTATTCGTACAGTAAGTTACTTTTAATACCAGGGTCAACTACAAAATAATAATGTATGTATGTTAATAATGTTATAAAAGTTTTTGTTTTTAGAAACTTATGGTTCTGCCACCTGACATTATTTGGGTGGTGAAATTGCAAATACAATCTAAAAATGTACTGTATCAAAACCTCTGTAAATTTTGCACAACAATTAAGACTTAAACTTCAAAAAATCATTCTGTCAATTATTTTAAACCAAAGTAATTTTTTAAAGATTATTTTGAAAACACCTTTTTAAAACCCTTATTTGTCAATACCTGGGTGTGGGTGGGTAATTACTAGCCCTGATCTCACACTGCTTCTGGTCTCACACTTCCCTCAGCTCACAGGAAGGTTGGTGGATGGGGGAGGGTGTGTGTGGGGGTTGAGGGGGGGTGGAGATGTGATCGGAGCAACCTGAGTCTGCTACACATCCAGACATGAACTGTTGGCTGCTATTACACTGGGTTTCACCGCAGGTGCTGTCTGGTTCCAATTACGGCCGCGGGGGTGTCACTGACAGCCCCCCCTGTGAGGCACCAACAGTACTTTCACACCACCAAATTCACACACACACACACACACACAAACACACCCTGTTGCCTGTAAGAGAGACACTCGTTCTCGGAGTGACCACTTTGCTGTCAGAGCCTGTGATGGATCCTGGAGTGTGTGTGTGTGTGTGTGTGTGTGTGTGTGTGTGATGCTGATGAGTGTTTTGGGAGCAAGAGGAGGTCAGAGGGGTGAGAAATAATCATCAGCTGAGAAAAGCCCCATGCTCTAGTACTGATTAGCTACTGAGCTCAAGAGACTGACTTTAAGAGCAAAAAAAAAGAACATATACTGACTGAGCCCTTGTTTTTTCTATTTGTGTGAAACTGCCTGCTTACATTATGGATATGAACGTAGTGCCGTGTGATTACTGTAGCTTTAACAGTCAAACAGACGCAGACAGAAATAATTAAATCGATAGGGTACACTGCAGTCAAACACTCTAAATAGCTATTTACTTGAATGAGCTCCCAAACTTCCTCTGTGAGTTTCCTCTAAGTTTATCGACATTGGGGTCAACCTTATTTCAGATTTAGCAATGGCCATCAAGCATGGCAGGCACTGATGTGTGAGTGTCACCCTGCGTGTGGTCTTTCATCTAATTGCCGCGACTTAATTACCGAGATGTCGCCCTGTCAGAGGCTTCTGGATAGAGAAAGCCACCCAAATAACAGGCTTCAGAGAGGGGTTTAAGAGATCCCAGCTGTCACAGACATGGCAGTCAGTGTGAAAAGTGCCTTTTTAGGTAAAGTGTTCCCTTCTGTGTGTGACATGCTGCTAAGCACAGCCATCAAAACTTGAATGAGAACGCTTTAATCTGAACACTTCTGCTGTCTTGTAAAAAACGACTAAATCCACTCAATAGATTTGATATGTGTCGGAATTTCAACCAAGTAAATTTAGATTTAGGCACAGAAAAAAAAAATCATAAAACCAACAAATTCTTTTTTTGGTAGCCTATTTATGCTCTGAAAGATGGAGGGTTATCTTATGGACATGAAATGATGGGGAGAAATACAGGAAAGAAGGCCAAGAGGTCAACATGAGGTCAACATTTTAGGATAGATAGAGAGAAGAAGAAGAAGAAGAAGAAGAAGAAGAAGAAGAAGAAGAAGAAGAAGAAGAAGAAGAAGAAGAAGAAGAAGAAGAAGAAGAAGAAGAAGAAGAAGAAGAAGAAGAAGAAGAAGAAGAAGAAGAAGAAGAAGAAGAAGAAGAAGAATGTGGTTGGGGTATAGTGGACTTGTTTTTGACCATCATCCAAGGCTAGCATACTGTATGTGGGTGGATGAGAGGTCAGACAAAGAGAACGTAAGGCAGTGAGAGACAGGGCAACAGAGAGAAAGAGAAAGGGTAAAGAAAAAAATAGAGATGAATATACAGTAAAGAGGTTATAGGTTGTGATCACGTTGTGGATCCTGGTCCAGGATAAGCACGATCATATTTTTAAGAAAGAGAGGGTGAGTGACAGAAATTTGAATGAAGACTAAAATCTCAGTCGAGCTAATTTGATAACTTGGCAAATACTTTTTAGTTAATTTATTACTGTGAGCAAGATCCTGGATGAAAACATCTGTGAGCCAGCGTCATGCTCCCACACACCAGTGAATAATTTGAATGCATGCACGAGACACGCTGCTCATTGCCTGTCATTTGAACGAGGGTCCCCAGAGAGACAGTGAGAAGGACGGACTTGGGAGAGAAAATGATAGAGGGCAAATAAAACGAATGTGTTGAAAATAACACAACAACTTGTGTTGTTTTTCACACATCTCTATGTCCAGACAGGGACAACACAGTTTGTGTTGTTTCTAACACATTCGTTTTAAGAGTGTAAGAGAGGGATTATGGGGTGTGGTGGGGTAGTGTGGTCGTAGTGGTAGGGGGTTCCCCGTTGTCCTGACTAAATTCCCAATCTGGCTCATCCTAATCACCCCCCAGTGTACAGTAATTGGCTCATTCATTTATTCCTTCACTCTCCACCTCAAGTTGGTATCTGGTGAGCGTTCTGGTGCATAGGTGGGTGGGTGCTACACATTGGTGGTGGTTAGTGAGGTTGCCCCTTCACTGTCAACTGCTTTGAAAAGCGCTATATAAATGCAATGTGTTGCCATTGTTGTTGTTGTACTTTTGACGCTCATCAAAGGGCAAGAGTGACCGACCAGTGACCGGCGAGAGAGTGACAAGGGCAAAGGTGGGGGAGGGAGCAAGGGGATCTGTGGAAGGGGTTATGGATCGTGGTGTGGTGTGGTGAGGTATGGTCATCCCTTTCACCCCTGTGGAGGGGGTTATGGGGTGTGGTGTGGTGTGTTATGGTCGTCCTTTACACCCCTGTGGAGGGGGTTATGGGGTATGGTGTGGTGTGTTATGGTCGTCCTTTACACCCCTGTGGAGGGGGTTATGGGGTATGGTGTGGTTCGGTGTGGTGTGGTGAGGTGCAGTCATACTTTTGACACTCGTCTAGAGCGAGCACGTGGGGGTGGTCGTCCTCGGCCATGATGACAACGGGCTCGCGGTTGAACGCGGCGTGGGTGCCGGGCTCGATGGTGTGCCTGCTGATGGTGGCACTGGTGGAGCTCGTCCAGTAGAGCGTGTCCCAGCCGCGGTGGTATGCCAGACCCTCCACTGACCCGACATCTGCCAGGGAGAGAAGAGACACACAACAACGCTGATCGGCATTCCTCAAAAACAATACGAATCAGACTTTTTATCACGATGGTACCACCGAACTCACGTTTACTGGGAGAGAGGAGACACAAAACAACACTGATCGGCGTTCCCCAAAAACAATACGAATCAGACTGTTTATCACAATGGTACACCAATGCCCCCCAGCGAACACATTTCTACTGGGAGAGATGAAATAAGCAACAATGCTGATCGGTTACCACAGTGGTTTAAAAGCAATACTGATCACATTGTTTACCACAATGATATGACAGGCCCTCTATCGACCTCACATCTCCTGGGAGAGGAAAGACGAGGAAGACAATAAAAGAAAAACAATACGGGTCTGTGATCATAATGTTTTAAAAAATTGATCCCATGTCTATTAGGAGAGGAAAGACAAAGAACAATATTTTGTCCGTAAAAAAATACTGGTCAGTTCTCATGACTCGGCACCTACCTGAAGAGGAAAGAAGGTTGTTGATTATAATGTTTAGAACGGTGGTAAGCCACCCCTGACACGAACCGAATGAATATCTGACTGGGGGAGAACACAAAGGGACAAAAACACTCTTTGTTCTCACTCACTCGTTCCCAAAGGAAAGAAAGAAAAGAGAGTCACTGCAAGTCACTGAATGTCGGAACAACACCAATGTGTTCTACGCGCATGGTTCTACGCACAGTTCACATGTCTTAACAACAGGCACGTATGGTTCTACACCCAGTTTACATGTCTAAAAAACGTCAATGTGTTCTACACCTAGTTCACATGTCTATTGAGACTTGAGGAGACAATATGCTGCTATTTGAAAGACAAATACATATGTTGTTCAAACTACAGTAACAGAACTGATTATTCACTATCTTAGTTCTGTTTAGTTACTGTAATAAAAAAAAAACAGTAACAGTTGTATTGTTATTGATATTTTTAAGGTTGGCTTGGGTTGAATAAATTGAAAAAACACAGAAAACCCCCCCCCAGACCAAAACATCTATCAAAACAGTTATCCATAGCTGCCCTGGCCTTAAGCCAAAGTCTCAACTGAAAAAGAAGATGAAAACTGACTAACCTTCTGCCTGCCAATATAAATGAGTTCAGAGGGACAGAGGGGCACTTACATCGCATAGGTCAATAGACACACTGTTGAAAGCAATCAATGTCCTGTCTGTGTTATTCAAACTGTGGCAGGCAAAGGAAAAGGTAATGTTGAATTTGTAAATTCATAGATTAGATAGCAGATGTTTCCTTTGTCCACGGGGAATCGTGTAAACGTACAATACAATAACCTTAGGATACCTTTGGGAATGTAAGCAGGGGAAAGTTGCTCAAAACAGCCCATGGTTGGAACAGCACTGCTCAGCAAAAGAATACAACAACGCTGCACATCTTCTCTCTTTGCCACTAACAGGACCTAACACATGGTGCAGTGAAACCTGCCAGCTGGTTTTGCATCAGGACAACACTGTATCATTTCCACACGGTCATTTAAAGTCCTCAGCTCAGGAAGAGGTGTCACACACCTGTAATTCCATGTCATGATCGTCCGGAAAGACTTCAGGATCAGGATTGTGTCTTACCATCAGCAATCCGGTTGCTTATTTTTAGCAACTCTTGAACAAGGCCCTGTGCCGGAACTATCTCTGCAGCTTTGCTGACAAATACCCTCTGCTTAATGTCATGTTCCTGGTGGATGGGATTTAAGGAGGGAGCCGGCCGGAGAATGGTACCTCACTCTCTCTCCCACAACAGCTGTTTGGGATGCACATCTCTCCCCCGTGTCACACTCTGACATGTCGCCGCCGCTTTGAACGCATGTCCAAGTGGAGAGCGACATATTGCTTCAGTAAAGCAACTCAAAGCAATGCAACGTAGCCTCTGCCTGCTCGCTTGGACAAGACATAACAAGAGCTAACAGCTAAGCAGGCGTCCTATTGGGCTTGGAGATAAACAGAAATCGTCCGCTCCGCTCCGGCTTGGCAGAGTTCGCCGTTTCCTGTTTCAACAAGGACAATTGCCTCATTCCCTTCTCCCGGTGCACTACTCAATTCACCCTAACTGCACGCGAAGAAAAGCAGAAAAAAAATACAAGGAATACAAGCCCCAAAATGCCTCGATATATCATTTTCATCACAGAATGGAACAAAAGCTCTCCATTATGGTAAATTACAAACATAATCCACTTACTGGGAGGCAAATGAATGGGTCTTTATGAGTGAACGTGAAGGCTCCATGGCTTTGAAGACTAATATTGCACATCTAATAGTGTGACATGGATATGGATAGCCAGCATTTTACAAAGCTATTCATATTCATTAAATTGCACATCTGAGGAGAGTGGCGGTGCTTTATACACCGACGTGTCTCTGATTAGCGAGATCATTTATCTCCTTCACCCCCTTCCCCAACCCCCCTCTTCCTCTCGTCCCCCAAGCCTCCTCTTCCTCTCGCCTCCACTCGCTCCTGTTGAGAGTGGTCTCTCAAGGCAGGCTGATGGATGTCTCCGCTATATCACAGGTCAGACACGTTACAGCCAACTCAGCAGGCGGCCCGTCTCTCTCTCTCTGTCTCTGTCTCTCTCTCTCTCTCTCTCTCTCTCTCTCTCTCTCTCTCTCTTCCATACATTCTCTCTCATTCTCACTCCCTCTCACTCTCTCTCACTTTCTCCCTCTCCTCTCTCCCTCTACCTCATTTTCAATCACTCATTCATTCACTTTCTCCCTGTTGCTTTCTTCTTTCCCTCCCTCTCTCTTTCTTTCTCTCATAATTACCCACACTCTCTCTCTCTCTCTCTTTCTCTATACACAGGAACCTCGGTGCAGGTGGTATGGGATGGGCTGTCTCCATGCATTACTCAACTCCTCTCACCTTCTCCTCCTCAAGCAGGGGGCAAGAGAGGTTCACTCACACACACACACACACACACACACACACACACACACACACACACACACACACACACACACACTCTTCACACTCTTCTCACACACACCTCTACTGATGAAAAGACCCCTGATGGAGAGGCTGCTGTGCTCCTGCTGTATTTGTGGTGCGTGCACACACACATGCACGCACGCACACACACACGCACGCACGCACGCACACACACACGCACGCACGCACACACGTACGCAGGAACGCACGCACGCATGCACCCTCTCTCACACACACTCACTCATTATATCATTCCTTCCCACTCTCTTACACACACACACCATACACACAGCATATTTGGATTATCATAGCAAGCTCTCTGAAGAAATCGAAAAAATAAATCACACTAAAAGTTCAAAGATAGCAGTGAGATATCCAAGGTGTCAGATCTTCATTCTGAGGGTGTGTGAGTCTTTTCCCCCTAAAAACTGATGTAACTCTGAGTGGATGTTTTGGTTGATTTGAGATTTGACACTGAGGGACAAAAGAGATCTGGTGAAACACTACTGCGCCCTGACAATTTAAATCACCCAGAGGTGATGTGGAATGTAGTTGATTAAACACATATTCACATTTGTACGTATACACATACACACATGCACGCACGCACGCACACACACACACACACACACACACACACACACACACACACACACACACACACACAGACACAGACACAGACACAGACACAGACACAGACACAGACACAGACACAGACACACACACACACACATGCTTGCAATGTGATTTAAAAAGAGTGTGAATGTGTGTGTGTGTGTGTGTGTGTGTGTGTGTGTGTTGGGGGGGGGGGGTACAAGGCGGGAGGGGAGGTGCCATCACATCATTGGCTGTCGGCCATCCATCACGTTAACGGTGGCTAACGAAGATGGATTTCTCTCAGGCGGACACAGTGAGCTGTCAATACTGCGCGCCGCACGCTGCATTCACTTGGCCCTCCTGGACTGGGCGAGGCCGACTCCAGGATGAGGGCTGACCCTGCGATAACACCAGAGGGATGGGTGTGTGCGAGGTTTATATGTGTATATGTGTTTGTGTGTGTAGGTGAGGGAGGGGCAGGAATGGAGAGAAGTACGTGTGTGTGTCTGTGCATCACATAACATCTCAAATGTGTATGTGTGTGTGTGTGTGTGTGTGTGTGTGCGTGTGTGTCTGTGTGTGTGTGTGTGTGTGTGTGTGTGGCAGGGATATACCACCCGCCTGCCCTTTTGCCTCTGACTAGCCCATAACTCATGAGTTCATGAAATCCCTGTCTAGCAAACTCCCATCAGCGACAACACAACAACTACTGCAACTAAACACATGGAGCGGGGAGAGAGAGAACACACAGTGGCTACAAGACAACAACAGCACAAATCACACACAGAGAGTGTGGCTCGAGGGCTAGGGCTACTGAACGGGCAAAGAGCACAGCCCTATCAGGAGCATGCACTGCACGGAATTCTGGGATACATACAACCACAGGATGGATAGAGAGCGGATTAGCATAAGGAGAAGAAAAGTTATTTCAACTAGTATAGAGTAAACAAGCGGCCACTTCTGATGCAAGACATGAGAATGCCAAATTGAACGAAGAGGGAGAAAAAAAACACAGAGGCTGGAAGAAGAAGAAGAAGAAGAAGAAGAAGAAGAAGAAGAAGAAGAAGAAGAAGAAGAAGAAGAAGAAGAAGAGAAGAGCTGAGCGAGAAGTGAATAATGTGAGCATGACACCAAGGCCAGTGTGCAATCACAAGCAGTCCAGTAGACATATCAAGGCCTGCGCCTTTAGGGCCTCATTACAGCCTGAACTTCTGATTGTTGTGTCAGTGTGCACGGGCTGGTAACGGGAATATACAGCCAAAATAAAAACAAATATACAGCACCGGCTAGCATATAAAGCTGAACACTAAGTTGTACAAAGTCGGTGACAGCTTGCCAAATGAGGCAAATAGAGCACCATCTTCAGAAATGTACACCAGGCACTGTATATGCAAAGGCCACAGTAATCTATGCTGATATATATTTGGCTGTTCTGTTGTCGTCTTTTGTGCTATCTGTAAAAACATGGACAATACGATGTACATGAAAGGAGTACAAAACCATTGTATAAAACTTCTCCAATAATTACTGCATGATGAAAAAGCATGTACAACCTTTCCTGACAAGAAAGACAATTTCATATTTAGACATTCTGGTTTGACAAGCGGGAACATAAAAAAGGTATGAGATTACAGCAAGATATGATAGCTTCAGCGAAAGTTCTACTAGGAAGACTCGTAGTGTAGCTTACACCTCCCATGCTTACACGGAGCCAATCTTAGCTTTGCCTACTTTCGGGAAAACCCTGCAATCTGATCATTCACTCATTCAATCAGCGCTAGCCTGTAGGAATTCAGTGGGCTCTTTAAATATGTACCACCTAACACTGCTTCTGCTTCTCAGTACGCTGACTTTGACGTCCCCTCCACCTCCCCTCCAGCCACCTCTGCCAGCAGTCCACGTCCATCGGGCACGGTCTGCCTACCACATCATCTTCCTTCAGCCACCGCCACCAGTTGGTCCCCGTCTCGTCGTGGGGGGTAGGCTCCCCGCCCCTGCCTTCATCCATCGGCAGGAGACGAGATCCGCTCATCGCTGGACGGATCCGAGACGGGGCCTACGCCAAAGACTGTTACCTATTCAGGACTCTATCATGCTTGCATCCAAGCCGTTCCTTTACTAATTAAATTGTTAACTGATTCTATTCTGTCTACTGAGTCTTTCTGGTAGAACTACTCTTTCCCCCTTGTCAGGAAACATGTGAAGAAAACTTTCAGCTCTTTTTGAACCTCCAGACTGGGGGAAAATATTTAATGGGTCTATACATAAAAGAGCAACCCCCTCACTATTCTCCTCTGGCTCCCCATGCCTGGTTAGCAGCATGCCCGTCCGCTTTAGACAGGAAGATGAAGCCGTATATGACATCCATTCCCTCGCCTTTCAGAGTGGGCGAAATAAGCAATGATGTTTTCATCACACATTCCTTGCTTTCCCTAGCCCAATCACACGCATGTTAAGATGTGTCCAGCCTAAAGCAAACAAGGACACGAGAGCTAGCTAGCTCATCCCGTTTGCGTACAGCCATTGGTGACAACAGTTAGAGTGAATGTGCCTCGGTGCATTCGTAAAGAATCCTGTCACATTTAAAGTGCATATTTCCTGAGCAATATACCTGCGGAGATCCATCAATCAACAGAACATTTCAAGGAGCATATGTGCTGGTTTCATTTCACCAAGGCTGTTCACCAATGAGAGATAATAAAGAAACATCCATTACGGGTAATTCCTGTCGCTGTTGTACTTATATATTGCATACCATTTCCTTTCTCAGAAGACAATGCACCTAAATCACCTAGGCCAATCCAGAGCATCAGGAGCTCTCCAGAGAAGATAATCCACAGCATGTCTTTTCACATAATGCTCTCCACACCATCTATATTTGGCACAGGGGACTAGTCCATCAAGTGTCATTTAGTGCTTCTGACAACTAAATTGGTCCCATTCCTTTCAGCAGAATCACAACAGCCATTACAAAGCTCTTAGAACTGCGTTGACACATATTTGAAATGACATGCTGTACAGCTTCTCGAAAACTATGTGCATTGATGCCGTGAATCACCTGTTCACATAATGTCTTTTTCGAAGAATGGTATATTATATGATCTTACAGAACGCATATTTCCCTCAACAGAGCAACAAAAAAAAAAAAACATCAGTGTATCAGCGTTACACACGTCCAGCAGAAGATTGGTCCAGCAATCACTGGACAGACATGCTTTTAAAATTGAGTGACACAAAACACAAATCATTCTGAAAGCTGCAATCACATAAACAAACAGTGAGGCATGGTTGGGTGCTTAGCTTATGGCAGCTGAAGCATGGAAACATGAAGGAGAGGCCACATGCAGTTTTCAAATAATGAATACATTTAATAATTTATTTAGATACCCTCCTGTGAAAAACAAGTTTGTTAACCTTGCTAACTTGTCCCTATAGTGTCTGCTGTGTTTCAAAAACATCCCATGATGCCCCAGCTGTGGCGCAACTGGCTGGGGCACCTGCACCGTACGCCGGCGACCTGGGTTCGATTCCCGCCCCGTGGTCCTTTCCGGATCCCACCCCGACTCTCTCTCCCATTCGCTTCCTGTCAGTCTCCACTGTCCTATCATTAAAGGCATAAAGCCCAAAAAATATATAAAAAAAAAAAAAAAACATCCCATGAGTGAAATAAGCATTCAGTGTTATTGGCCCTTCTTTATTTCTTCATTATTTCAGTCAACCAATCACAGCCTCAGTAGGCTATGCGAATCCAAATTGCAGTCCTTTATGACTGGAGGGTAATGAACCAATCCGGAATACTTGAGGGTGGGACAATTCTTCATCAAGCTAGCTAACATGTCAGCTACTGAGTGTATGGAGAGGGGGCAGGGCCAGATAGGTCCCAATTCCCAAAATAAGGAAGCGTAAAGTTTAAGTTTAAGTGGTTAAGCCATTTTAAGGCCATGAGGGTTTTTTTCATGACAAAACTTTTAAATGTATAATTTTAGAACAGAGAAGAGATTTACGGGTGTAATAAACTGCTGGAGTCCATCCTTAAAAAGTCAGTGTAGTGAAAGCTGAAACAAAAATGTGGCACAAATCAGGGGATCTCATGCAAAACGGAAATCAAAAGCCAAAAAGCCGAGAGGAAGGGAGAACAGACAGCATGGAATGAGCAAGCCTCTTATGCCCCTGCCAATCAGAACACCATCATCCATACCTGCGCACACCTGGGCACCATTCACCTGTCACAGACAGAAAGCTTGTTCGAGATGAACTGCATCTGAATGAGCCCGAATTCATACGTCAAGGTGAACTGCTGGTGACTGCAGGGTTGGAGTTTAAAAAGACTGCCGTCAATTCAGACACCTTCTACTTCCTCTAGCTTTGATGAAAACAATGGTCGATCTCGCAGTGTCTGCTTTCTTTGTTACTGACGAAACTGAAGCAATGGAAATACATATGCTTAGGAGATAACAAATCTAAAAAATAAACAAAAAATGAGAGAGCAACTGCAGGAGCTGACTGCAAGCGCCTTGCTCTCGCCAGGTCTTAAGGTCAGGTGACATATTGACATCCTGGTGATTTCCTGCCATGCCAGAGAAGGTAAGATGATATTTCTTAACCCTTGCAGTAAGTTCAGCATGCATCATGCCCAGTTAGATCTGCGCAGCACTGCATGAAATTGAATGAGCCTCGAGAAGGAGAGAGAGCACGGGTGGGTCAGAGGTATTGTCCTTTCAGCATCGACTACAAAACTTGCCGTATAAGAAAGGTAGTGAGTGCAGCGTATCTACCAAAAGTCAAAGAAAAGCAAAAGAAAAGCCAAAAGAAAACAACTTAAGTTAGAGAGAAAATAAAAGCAAAAGAAAAAGTCACTCACTTTCCACAATGATTCTGCGATCCGTCCAGTCATCATTAATCATCTGTATATTCCCAAAAAGGACGTCACTGAAGAAGATCCGATTGGTTCCCACTGTGTCCTGGCGATAGTCAAAAGCCAGTGCGATGACATTCTTAAAGTAAGCCGGGTTTTCGAAGGCCCTGACGGGGGAGTTGAGATTCCCCTCGTCAGACAAGTGGACGCTCTTGAGAACAGTTCTCTCGGAGTAGAGCAGGTAGCCCGGGTGCCGGTGGCACCGGAGTCCGTCCTCGTCCAGGTAACCGTGAGCACAGGCACATGACCGTTTGCCACCACCCAGGTGGAAACACAGCTGCTGACAGGGGTTTCGCCCGCAGGGGTTGGTACCTGAGTAAGGCATGGCACACACACGCACACCCATACAAAGACGCAACACACACACACACACACACACACACACTATTACTACTACTATACACTACTGATACTACTACACAATCTTTACCTCCTAAATAAACCAAGATGTAGTGAGCATTCCGGGAAATAATTTCTACAGTCAGTCGTACCGTTGAAATGGGCACTACACAGTAGGGGTTTGGTGAGACCCTGATGTATGCAAAGTGCTTTGGGTCAGAGGAGCTCTATGTAAACAGTCATTCATGTGTATCCATTCACTTATTCATGAAAAGAAGAGGAGATGTTTTAGCTGGTTACACACGCCATCAAGATTCCCCTTTGGCTCTCCAGTCCTGATGTTAAACACACCAGCTGCTTATTGCCATCTCATCTCATCTCAACATGCTCACAGCCCAATGAAACAACCTCGGACCATTTGCATTTGAGTCAAAGCCTACTGGACACTTTAGAAATGAAAACAATGAACAAGGTCATTGAAGGGAACCTCAACCTTTCTCCCGGACTTTGTTAAAGACTTTGACGTCTTTGAGGTTGACCCCGAGGCCGCTGCGGATAGTCTGTGAGTTGCTGGCGTCGTTTTTGGAGCCGCGTCGGATGGAGCCGTCAGCGTGCGCCCTGCCATTCACACACACACACACACACACCGGGAAGACGGAGAGGAAAAGGAAGTTTGACAAGAGCTAATCAATGGCCCTCGACTAATTAAAATCGAAGAACTCATTAAAACACAGTAGACAGCTGGCCTGACAGAAGGTGGGGAAACCTACCCTTGCGATGACATTGAGCTACATGCAATTTGAATGGGAAGTAAGGACCACAGAAAAAACGCACACAAAGAAAAGTGTCCCTCTTTCTCTCGTTCTCTCTCTTAGGTCAATTACAAAGCCTTCTTGGGGTTTCCTCTGGTGACCTTGTGCGGAGGCGGCTAATCCTGCGTGTGGCAGAGCAGCTGGTTTTCTGGGCCCCATTTGGCGCCAGGGACATTTATGGAAAAATAAATTACCTGTCAGACCAGTAGACGTAAGCCCCGAAGACTGCCACGGCAAACAGGTCCACATTGCTGGCTGACAGTACAATCTCTCGACTCGCACCACTCTCAAGGTTGATCCTCTCTATCTTGTCACTGCGGGCATCGCACCAGTATAATTTATTTTCCTGGAATGCAATTTGAAAATAAAGCTCAGTACGGGGGGCTGTGTATCACGTTATCGGCACATTTTATTAACAAAAATAATAAGGGGTCAGGGGGTGGGATATGGTTTGGGGATCTGTGGGGATCAGAAGGAGGGTGGAGTGCTGATGGAGGTAGTATTTTTGGGAGGGGAGGTGGGGAGACAGAGGCAGGACTGGAGGTGGAAGGTGGAGTTGGAGGAGGGATGGGGAGGGGATAGGGTTGCACCTCGTAGTCAATGGAGATCCCGTTGGGCCAGGTGACGCCAGAGTTGACGAGCGTGGCTTGATCGGATCCGTCCAGGCGAGCCCTGGCGATGCGAGGGCTCTGGCCCCATTCTGTCCAGAACATGAACCTGCGCGAGAGACCAGCGGGGTTAACTGGAAGAGCGCTCGCAGCGTGTGCACCAGCTTTGTGCACCAGCTTTGTGCCAGGAACGCTCACGTCGTGCCTCGCAAGCATGGAGCAAAAGCTCACCTTGTGCCTCACAAGCAGAGAGCGAACGCTCATCATGCGCTTGGCACGCAGAGAGTCAAGGCTGCATAAATTGGCATGCTGTTGAGCATTGAATAATAATCTGACTCATTTTTCATGTCCCTTTTTGTTCACCCCTGGGGAACTGTTTGATTGATTCACAGGGAATCAAAATTCCTGACATGTAATATTTTCATTTGATTTAATCTGGTGAATG
The DNA here is from genome assembly GCF_046254945.1 of Alosa pseudoharengus. Classification (NCBI taxonomy): domain Eukaryota; kingdom Metazoa; phylum Chordata; class Actinopteri; order Clupeiformes; family Clupeidae; genus Alosa; species Alosa pseudoharengus. The sequence goes on along the minus strand of NW_027468689.1, from coordinate 20,681,398 downwards.
ATTAAGTATTTTTTGTTTTTGTTTTCGACACACAGCTTCAGATGAAGTCATTTTCCTATTGCATTTGTGCCCATGTAAACATGCCAGTTCAACTATTTAATTTTCCTTGTATGTATTGGGTAAAAAAATATATACTTTTTACACTCATCGCCAGTTCAGTGCAGATGTTGGAGAACTGAAATTAAACATTAACATAACTCCAACAAAGACTTCATCCTACATTTCACCCTCTGGCATGTAGAGATCACGAGAGAGCGCTGATGCTGCGGTCGAGATAAATAATACCGCCGCATGCGCGCTTTGGCTAATTACATGCGAACTCTCTCGCTTGACGTCACTGGTGTCAGTGTCTCCGAGGAGTAATAGGGAGCTTTTAAGGGGATTTAGGGCTTCTTTACCATAATCCCTACCGGAGCCCTACTTAAGTCACCCAGAAAAGGAACCATTGTTGTTCCCCAGATTCCCCCTTTGAAAGCAGCCATGCGCTGCCTCTACCCTACAACTATCACAACTACACGCTAAAACAGAGAAAGAAAAAGAAAAGGCTTGAATTCAACATATGATACAGTACCTTTGTTATGCTTTGCTATTATGTGCCATTTTAAGACGCTATGATCAGTGCTAAACATATTAGCATATTCCGGTTATATTGTCACCCTAAAAACTTAAAATTAACATATGTAAGAACAAATGATCAGCAATACCATAGTATTGTTTCAAATATACACTAAACTATGCTTAGGTAGTGTAGAAAGAATGTAACATTGGACAGTACAATATAAAGGATGCTACTGTATGTCAGATACAGTCCATATGGCCCATGCTGTCTATACTTATACACAGTCCATACATTCAGTCAAAGGAAGGTACGCACCCTTTTATTGGGTGCAGTGCAATGGCCCTGGGCTGGTCAAGTCCTTCGGAGATCACCACTGCCCGGTACAAACCAGAGAGACGAGCTACCTCTATGAGACTGAAGCCGTGGTCCGTCCAGTAAATATTACCTTTGGAATCAAAGGAAGAAAGACCCTGAACCGACAGAGAGCACAATAAGTGCAACACAATTCAGCAGCACAGAAAATCAATCACTTCCACACACACACACACACACACACACACACACACACACAAGCACATGCACACACACACAAACACACACACACACACACACACACACACACACACACACACACACACACACACGCACACACACACATGCACTCTCACACACACACACACACATGCACTCTCACACACACACACACACACACACACACACACACACACACACACACACACACACACACACACAAGCAGAAGCCTACCTGCGATCCAGTCCACGGCTATGCCCTCTACTCTCCCGAGCCCACTGGTGATGATGTCCTCACGCCAGGTCTGATCACGCTTGGCTCGGGAGATCTTGTTTAAACCCATGTCTGTCCAATACACTGTGTCATTACCTAGGGAGGAAGCAAACATGACACCCTAGTAATAATGCTAAGACAAGAACAGATCAGAGATCATGTCAAAGCTAGTGACACAAGCTCAACTACCTTCAGAGACAAGAGTGCTAAAATAAATTAAAATAAAAGGCATTTATTTCATCTTTATATATTGTTTATGATGTTATGTACAGGTTGTGCATATAAGTATGTATCAGGTTCCTGAGTACAAATAAAAAATCATATCTTCTAAATGCCCAGATGCATTCTTATAAGTGAAATCTTTGTTTTTTATTTTATTTTTCCCCCAAAAAATGTTGGTCCTTCTCAATTATACATAAAGTACATTCTGTCCTGAATAATTGACTCAAGATTCAATTCATTAATTTTCTTATTCAGTCTCAGAGATGTCTGGCCATATTGAACTTTCCGTGCCGTCATTTATTTGAAACATCTCTATTTGTTTAGCTTATTTGTCTAGACAAAGCAGACTGCAAACATTCTTGGCTGTTTGATGTTTGCAGCGAGTCCACATACATATTCCTCCAATAAAAAATATTTTTGGTAGTGGTTTTACTGATGTGTCCCCCTAAATTCGACTGTACTGTCATTTGTTTGAAACATCTCTATTTGCCAGATTCTCTCCAGACGTTGACACTGAGTGGAATGTGAGCATCAAAGCATTCGGTGGCATATGCATTTGCACAGCGCATGCACCTCCAGTCAAGCGCAGTCATGTTCCTCTCCGGGCTCCTGATGGCTCAGTCACACCACTGTCACACTTGAGAGGACACACTGAAGGTGACATAAGCACACACACGCACGCACGCATGCACGCACGCACACGCATACCCACTGCATCAGCGTCACTTTGACACGTACCGGCATGGAAGTCCAGCCCCACAGTAAACACTGTACCCGTGACTGGCATCAGGGTTTCCGAGTTATCACTGGGGTCCAGAGACAGACCCCTGATGCCCTCATGAACAGAGTAGAGCAGGAACGAGCCAACTCCTAGCCGGTGGATGAGACGGAGGTGGGGTTGGGGAGTGGAGAGGGGGGGGGGGGGGGTAGAGACAGACAGAGGGGGCAGGTAGTGAAAGAGTGTGATTGAAAGACAGGCAGGGTAAACAGGAAGTGTTACTTAATGTTGTTGTTACTTTTAATGTATTCGTTTTGGTCTTGATCTTTCACAACCCTTCTATTTATATATAGTTTTCAGAGTAATATCTGAGGCAATAAGAGCATTTTCTCTGCATCCATCGGTTAGTGGAGCGGTTCTTGGTCCGTACCTTCACATGACACGCGATCATTCTTGAGGTTGTAGCCCATGGTGCAGGCACAGGTCCGTGATGTTTCGGACGTTGGGAAACAAAGCTGCGAGCAGCCACCATTCTTCACCTGACAAGGGTTTCGCCCTGCCACAAAACACACACACACACACACACACGGTATTACACCTCCACATAATTTGAATCTTTACAGCATCTTTACACTCTGCAAGACAGTCTGACACTGGATTTCCTGTTTCTCACACTTAATAAGAGGCAGTGAAGATTCCTCCTGACAGGACATTTCCTGTCCCTGACACCACAAAGTGACACATGCTCTAATGAAACTTCATCTCTTCAGAGTTTAGACTATACAGAGGTACACAGAGGTATGGTTAGACATGCCTGTGTGTTTGCTTGTCTGTGTGTGTGCGCATGTGTGTGTATGTGTTTCAAGACAGCACAAGGATTGTGCTTTTGTTCCAGAGATGTCCCATAACAGACACAGCTCACTGTGCTCATTTCAAACAGAGTAACGAGACACGTCCACCCCCCAAAGAAAGCCCCCCACTCCTCAACCCCCAGCCTCCACCCTTGCGGTCGGCATCAGAGAGATAAATGGACTGGCTAATTGGTCGCAGGAAGTTTTTTTTTTCCTTTCATTTTTTTGGGGAAGTAAAAAGATTTACCTTGAAGACTCCTTAATTGGCTTTTTTTTTATCCTAATGGTACTTTTAGAGGATCGCCGGCACTGTCGTTAATGGAGGGGTCATTAATATGGATGATTGGGCAGCCTGGGTGAGTCACTGCCGCTGAGCAGGCTGACTCCTTACTGTACTTAACCCCAGAGCCACCGCCGCTCCGCAGAGCTAATTCCTCTTGATGTGGATCTCGCCGCTACGGCACTCTCTGAATGCAGGCACTGCACAATTAGGCTTAACGTGATATCATATAGCCCTTTATATTGCATTGCAGCAATTGCTTAAGTGTGAGTCGAAGCCTTTGCAGGATCTTACTAAGTAGACTTTATGTCAGGGTCAAATGTATGTGAATGAAAAGATAGATGTTATTGTGTGTGTGTCTCTGTGTGTGTGTGTGTGTGTGTGTGTGTGTGTGTGTGTGTGTGTGTGTGTGTGTGTGTGTGTGTGTGTGTGTGTGTGTGTGTGTGTGTGTGTGTGTGTGTGTGGTGTATGAAAGCAGGTTTGAATGTGTGAGTACTGTATGTTCAAGAAGTGGAGTGAGTAAGTGTACTGTATGTGACTGTGAATGCACATTTCAATGTGTGCACATTTTGTGTGACCGTGTTTACCTGTCTGGCCTTCCTCATCGTACACCTTCATGTGGACCACCCCAGTCGTCTTGTGCCTCATGATGACCGTGCTCCTGCCGTCCAGCTTGTCCACCGTTCCCATCTGAGCCGATATGTCATCTGCCCACCACAGCTTGCTTCCTGAAACGCATGTACCAAATCCCTTAGCTGAATGGACAAACGACTGACCGTAATGGCCAGTGATGGATGGAACAGGTAACTCATGGGAATGGTAAATCCATATAGCCACATGTCCACACAGTGATATCCAAAAGGAAGTTTTGTTTTCACACTATGTAGGTAAGTACATCACCCATTTCCCTTGAGATGGCTTTCCTATAAGATTATTTAGGAGGAGACATTGCTTGTGTGTGTGTGTGTGTGTGTGTGTGTGTGTGTGTGTGTGTGTGTGTGCACCTTCTGCATGTTTCCTAGGTGACGGATGGCCAGACTGATAAAATGTACAATCCGCTACATGGCTGCGCTTTGTGAGACGACAGCAGGCTTTGATATGGATTATTCTGAGCAGGAGGGCGAGACCAGACAGAAATACACTCAGCGATGGTGTCAGAGAGAGAGAGAGAGAGAGAGAGAGAGAGAGAGAGAGAGAGAATATGAGTATGAGAGGGAGGGGAGGAGAGAAAATAAGAGAAAAAAAGTGATAGTGAGAGAAAGGGAGTGAAGGACAAGAAAGCAAAGGAGAGAGACGAGGGTAAGGCTGAGGGAAAGCAAAGGAGAGAGACGAGGGTAAGGCTGAGGGAAAGCAAAGGAGAGAGTCGAGGGTAAGGCTGAGGGAAAGCAAAGGAGAGAGATGAGGGTAAGGCTGAGGGAAAGCAAAGGAGAGAGACGAGGGTAAGGCTGAGGGAAAGCAAAGGAGAGAGATGAGGGTAAGGCTGAGGGAAAGCAAATCATAGAAACAGAGAAGGTGGAGGAGCGAATGCAAGTACAAGTGTGTGAGAGAGACAGTAAGGGATATAGGGAGAGAGAGAGTGAGAGAGAAAGAGTGTGTGTGTGTGAGAGAGAGAGAGGGAGAGTGTGTGTGTGTGTGTGAGTGAGAGAGAGAAAGAGAGAGAGAGAGGGGTAGGGGTGAGGTGGAGAAAGAAAGAGAAAGATATGGGGAATGACAAAAGGGTGACAGAGAGTGTGAGAGAGATATAGATGTGTGTGTGTGTGAGAGACAGAGAGAGATAGAGAGAGAGAGAGAGAGAGAGAGAGAGAGAGAGAGAGAGAGAGAGAGAGAGAGAGAGAGAGAGAGAGAGAGAGAGAGGGAGGGAGGAGTGTGGTTCTTGCAGAGGATCTGGGCAGCTGGAGGGGATTGGGGATGCGATAAGACTCGTCCTGCCTCCTCATTACACATGAGCTGAGCTAGCCGCCATCATAGACCTAGACCTCCACACACACACACACACACACACACATACCACACACACACACACACACACACACACACACACACACACACTAACATCATCGCCTTAATACTTACAAACCCACTCAGGCAAGACCAATCAACAAAAACAGAGCAGCTAACAAAACCACACGCCCACCCCTCAAACATACATAAATAAACACACACACGCATGCACACATACATCTTGCCTTCCCTCCAATACACACAGACACTTCTCTGGTACGCAATCTCCTGAACACAATCTCTAACTGCCCTCTTTCTCTCCTGCTCAGTCTCTTGCACCCTCTTTCTGAAAGTCTCTTTTGAAATGCTAGACACACACGCACACACACACACCCCTATCTGGATGTGTTGTCCAGATCCAGACTCCCTATCACCCAGTTGTCTGTCTCTCTCCAATGGTCTGTTTCTTGCACTCACACTCTCTCAAATATGTTTTATTTCATTTCCACTCTAGCAGTATCGGCTTGAATGGACTGCACAGAGCCAATGCCAGATTATTCTTGGCACTGAGCCCACAATACAGCTATCAGTGGACAACAGAAGCACAACACGAGATGGGCAGCATGTCGGTGTGTGTGTGTGTGTGTGTGTGTGTGTGTGTGTGTGTGTGTGTGTGTGTGTGTGTGTGTGTGTGTCTCTGTGTGTGTTTGTGTGTCTCTCTGTGTGTGTCTGTGTGTGTGTGTGTGTGTGTGTGTGTGTGTGTGTGTGTGTGTGTGTGTTGAGGGGGAGGATTGGAAGGCTGACAAGAAAACAGGTACAACAAGGAGATTTACTGAGCAGTCTCTTCCAGTAAGACTTCCAGCACACTGGATCTCCAAACACTTGACAGCGACAAAAGTGCTTCTTTACCAACAAGTGGACAAAGCCCTCATTTCAGAAACCACTCTCTCAAACGGACACATGCGTCAGACAGAGATTCTGACTTTCAATTACAGAACGAGGAATTTGGAGGCTGCATCAATAATTAACCACCTCCCGTCTCATGTAATGTTCCTCTGGGAGAAGACGAGCATAACGAGGTTAATTAAGTATAGACACAAAACAAACTGCCTGGCCAAGAGCAGACGTTACGCAGAGGAGACTGAGAAAATGAACATGGCCGACTGTCTCAGACGATTGTGATTGGGCAGCCCATAGCTGTCCCCACAGAGTAATGATGGACATCATACAGTGCTATGTGATTGGGCAGCCCATAGGTGTCCCCCCAGAGTAATGATCATAGATATTAGATTAGATACCACAGGTTACTCTATACAACCACATGTGGCAATGTGGTAACTATATAAAAGTATAAGTATAAGTATATATACTCTTTTGATCCCATGAGGGAAATTTGGTCTCTGCATTTATCCCAATCTGTGAATTAGTGAAACACACTGCACACAGTGAACACAAGCACACACTAATTCCGGCGCAGTGAGCTGCCTGCAACAACAGCGGCGCTCGGGGAGCAGTGAGGGGTTAGGTGCCTTGCTCAAGGGCACTTCAGCCATGCCTACTGGTCAGGGTTCGAACCAGCAACCCTCCGGTTACAAGTCCGAAGCGCTAACCAGTAGGCCATGGCTGCCCCTTATTGATTTCAATGGTGCATTTTGAACCAATAAACATATTGATCTCAATGGTGCATTTTGCCCATGTTCAGGGTGGAAAATAAAAAAATAAAAAATTGCATAACACAAGTCAAATTGATATTTTTAAAAAGAAGGGGTCATGGAGAATAAAGAAAAATCTTTGTACTGTATATTCCCACAAGGTGCTCTGAAAATGAGAACCAAATTATTTTTCAGACTTGTGAGGTCTGCTGTTCAGACCCTGAAGGAATTTATTTTCTGTTCATTGGTTTTTGTTTCTACTTATCTCAATAAGGAACATAAATCAGGAGCCTATGTTGGGTAGTTCTTGTTAGTTTAGTTCTTGCGCTATGGGCTTGTGAACTTTGACAAAAAAAAAGAGGCAGAACAAAATCGACCCCCCCCTTAAAACTGGCTGTATCTTGGAAAGTATTGATCTTACATAAAAGTAATTTTACAGTGTATCTCCTGGGTAACATAGGTACACCTGGTAATTTTTTCAGAATTTTTTTAAACCTAAGTGCGTGGGCCCTAGTTGAATTGACGTGGAATGACCCATATACAACAAACCGCCACTGATGTGTTCTAATGTAAAGACCTTACAAACCCTAGGAGGATAGGAAAAATGACAGGCAAATGAATAACAACCACTCATGAATGCAGCCAAGAAGACATGAACCAAAGCATCACCTTATTTTCATATACAAGTGCACATGGAACAAAAAAATCAATTA
>NW_027468689.1:20663657-20666157 GCF_046254945.1 Alosa pseudoharengus | reverse complement strand
CTGTCTCTCTCTTATCTCTCTCTCTATCCCTCTCTCTCTCTCTCTCTCTCTCTCTCTCTCTCCAGACCGATCGCAAGACTGCTCCATGTGGTGTGTCGAGTACTCACACATGCAGGACGTGTTGTCTTCGTCCAGCTTCATGAGGTGGGGACAGGCGCAGGAGGCTGTGTGGTTGGAGTTGAGCAGACACAGGTGGGAACAAGGTCCCCGGCCACCGTTCGCCTCACATGGGTTTGAACCTGAGAGGAGGAAACAGCAAAACACAATTCAAATATTGTTGTTAGGGGATAGCCTGGAGATTCCAGACCTAAATCCTAAAGATTAAGGGTATGGCCATGAATAATGTACTGTAATGGCCCAACTCGAGGGGTGGCACCAAGCATGCATTTGAAAATCTCACTGCACGCAATTGGATAACACTATATGACCAATGTTTACTGACTGATTCCGGACTTGGATAGGCAATTGGATAACACTACGACTGTCATCTGTTTAGATTGCTTCTGGCCAGATACACCGATGTGATTGGTGTCCCACAGTACAAGGGACAAGGTATAAAGACATAGTTGGGGCAGCCGTGGCCTACTGGTTAGCGCTTCGGACTTGTAACCGGAGGGTTGCCGGTTCGAACCCCGACCAGAAGGCACGGCTGAAGTGCCCTTGAGCAAGGCACCTAACCCCTCACTGCTCCCCGAGCGCCGCTGTTGTTGCAGGCAGCTCACTGCGCCGGGATTAGTGTGTGCTTCACCTCACTGTGTGTTCACTGTGTGCTGAGTGTGTTTCACTAATTCACGGATTGGGATAAATGCAGAGACCAAATTTCCCTCACGGGATCAAAAGAGTATAAATACTTATACTTATACTTAAGTAATGAGCATCATTACTCATTGCCAGAGTGACTCACTGAGCAAATTTGATATTATTCAATTCTGCGATACATTGCGATTCATGTCTCACATATTATTCAAAGGCATTACAAAAAATAAGGAAAATACACTCCACGAGTTCAACAACATTATTTTCTACGCTTTAACTGAAGTGCAAAAACTTAGTAGGAGGGTAGTGCAAAAACTTTGTCATGGCATGGTGCATGTCAAGGTTCTTATTATTCGCCATTTGTTGAAAACTGAAATACACCCACACTTTTGATGTGAAAGAAGACAGAGCGTCGTATATAACAGGTTGTGATTGTGAAGCCATTTTCATATGAAATTGCTGTCAAATGTCAACAAATACCATCTTGTGAGCGTAATAAGCCAATTTAATGTCATCAGTGTAAACCCCTAGTAAACCCTACTCAAAAAAAGTAAACTACATCATTAAATTACTACATACAATAGCTACTGTATCGGTATAATTGTGTGCACAAAATATCGCAATACTGAACAAAATTTCTCCCACCACTAATTGTAGTGTTATGCTGCCCAGTAATGATACTGTACAGACATGTTGTCCTTCACACATATCATCTACGTAAGGCAAGGCAAAGTAAAGTTAATTTTTATAGCACATTTTCCAGCACAGTGGATTCATAAAGTGCTTCACATGGATACAGACGAAGACAACATCAATAATAAGTCCATGGACAGTGGTCACTCTCGGCATGTAACAGCATACAGCAGCATGGTGATCTTGAAGGGTGATTAGTCCAAGAGCAGGGAAAGGACTGTTGTGTAGTTGAACATGTCATCTATTGATGTAATTGAACAGTTGGTCTATTGAAAGGACAGCTTGTATAGTTTTCTTGTGTGAAAAGACAATGAGAAAGAGGTTAGCAAAGAAATTGTTTCCTTTTTTCTGTATGTCTTGTACTTTTTTTTTCTTTTCAACACATGACTTTCTGCTCTCTTTCCCTTCTGAAACGGCTCTGCTTAAACAGTTTTGTCTGCAGTGACTCTGAGCAAGAATTTAAACAAACACAGCGATGTCAGGTCCACAGGTAAAGGGAAATTAAACAATACTGAGGCCTGGCTTCTCAAATGCAAACACTGTGAGGGGATAGATAGTTCAGCCAGGGGAGACCAAGACGGGAAACAAAAAAGAAATACCAGTGATGATTTAACGGCAAAGTTTACAGTTTTTTTACAATTGTTTACACACGTTTTCAAAACTCTGTGTCTATTTTTCAAAACTCCACACACAAAACCCACAACTGCTCACACAAAATGCAAAGTGCCTCAAATCTCCAGCAAAATGACACACAACATTCAAAATGTCAAAAACACATGTTTAAAGCAAACATTCGCCTCACATTACAAACACTTTTGTCATAATATGACATTTTGGATACATCATGTACACACTGTTGCTCAAAACCTAAAGCTCTTCTGTCTTAGGCTTTCTATATGTATTTCCATACAAGAGTGAAAGTTACGGTATCAACAAAGAGAAGTTGAAATACACAGTAAAAATGCAAGCAATATTGAAACCAAAAATAGTGATTTTTCCCAAATAATTTGCTGTTGTGAATACAGTATTTTACAGCAAACAAGAAAAAAAG
>NW_027468689.1:20636157-20651157 GCF_046254945.1 Alosa pseudoharengus | reverse complement strand
CGTTCTAACATTCTCTCTGTCATTTAGGATATAGTTATCTACCCAAAGTTAGATTCTAATTTCACAGAAAAATACATATTTTTGTGTAATTCTAATTATTTCTAATTTTATAAAAATAAAAAGTATAAAAACAACCTGCAAAGATTTTATTTTGCAGCTTCTATTCAAGACAGTTTGGTACCCTGAAGTCATTGAGTTTATTTTCTATAAAGGTTCACTGCAATTCATAGGTTCCATAACCTAAATCATGTTGAATTTCATGATGAACACAATACACTAAGGCCAAGGGTCAGAATGCTAATCTGCACTCCCTCATTCTCACAACCGGTAAAGTTAAGCTTGCTGAACTTAGTTATACAGTCAGCCACGGATAGTTTGACTGTGCCTACATTGTGACACTCCTGTTAGTAATCTGGAAAGAGCAAAAAATAGGAACATAATGGTCACCTTAATCCCATGAACACACAGATAACTCTTACACCAACCTTATTTTTGCCTTTTATTCATGTTTGTTTAAAGATTTAGTAAGTATAAGCCCTTTTCGCTCCCCAATTTGATGCAGCTCCATAGGTTTCCATTATATCCAAACGGTAATATTTCCCCTAAAAGGGGGCAGCACATAGAAAGTTCCCGGATATGCCGGTTGTACGTATGCTCCTAGCAAAATAAGGAGCATCTCCACACTTTACCGTAATTCATGTCCAGCTGTATCGGTGGGCTCTCCAGGGACTAGGGTCAGCATGCGGTGAATTGGACAGGAGTGTTTCATTTTCTCCACTCCCTCACGAGCATAATTTCTGCCAAATTGACCAGATTGCTAAACTTCAGCACTTGCTCCTGTCTCAGTCTGAGAGGAACAAAGCGGGGCTTCTACTGACCACAGAGATGTGGACGCTCCCTAAACTCCCATCTATCCCCATGTCCTCCCTATAATCCCACCCAAGAATTAATATGCTGCTTCCATCTGCTTCACAGTCCCGGGAACTTTGCCAACAGGGGGAGAAAAAAAAAAAACTACAAATCCCAAGGATGGAAGAGGGAAGCAGGATGTCAGGACCCAGGAGTGGAGGGGCTTACAGTACGTTATCGTCAGTCATAAACACCGCTGAGGATTCTTTGGATTTCATGGCCTGCCGGGTCTTCGTAGAGATATGCGGATCACAAAAGCCGAGTTCCTCCGCTGCCATCGTGATCACACACTGCTGATACAAAGACAGCCCTTGGGTAAAGCAGTAGAGTCCATGTTGAGAGATATCAGGCACGCTATCTGGCAAACAATTTTGATGACATTGCCATGAGCCAGGCATCCAGTGGCAGATTCGAAACGTGCCCAACATAGTGCCCACGAGTGGAGGGCAGCATGTTGGCAGACGGGTGGCATATTGGCAAGGAGAGGAATGGGCACACTACTCAGCTACTTTAACGTTGTGTAGAGTGCACTGCTTAATGACTACCCTATAAGGCATGTGTTGTTCACAATTAAAGCATGCATCATGAATGTGCTTCTATGTTTCTAAATAGTATGTGTGCATATGTTTGTTTGTGTGTGTGTGTGTGTGTGTGTGTGTGTGTGTGTGTGTGTGTGTGTGTGTGTGTATGTATGACCCTACTGTATGTGTGTGAGTGTGTGTGTGTGAGTGTATGACCCTGTGTGTATATGTGTGTATGTATGAGTGAGTGAGTGAGTGACTGAGTGTGAGTGTGAGTGTGAGTGTGTGTGTGTGTGTGTGTGTGTGTGTGTGTGTGTGTGTGTGTGTGTGTGTATCTGTATATGTGCTTGTATGTGTGAGTGTGTATGTATGTATGACCCTACTGTATGTGTGTGAGTGTGTGTGTGTATGTATGACCCTGTGTGTATATGTGTGTATGTATGAGTGAGTGAGTGTGTGTGTGTGTGTGTGTGTGTGTGTGTGTGTGTGTGTGTGTGTGTGTGTGTGTGTGTGTATGTATGAGTGAGTGAGTGAGTGAGTGAGTGTGTGTGTGTGTGTGTGTGTATGACCCTGTGTGTATGTATGAGTGAGTGAGTGAGTGTGAGTGTGAGTGAGTGTGAGTGTGAGTGTGTGTGTGTGTGTGTGTGTGTGTGTGTGTGTGTGTGTGTGTGTGTGTGTGTGTGTCTGTGTGTATCTGTATATGTGCTTGTATGTGTGTGTGTGTATGTATGTATGTATGACCCTACTGTATGTGTGTGAGTGTGTGTGTGTGTGTATGACCCTGTGTGTATATGTGTGTATGTATGAGTGAGTGAGTGAGTGAGTGAGTGTGTGTGTGTTTGTTTGTGTGTGTGTGTGTGTGTATGTGTGTGTATGACCCTGTGTGTATATGTGTGTATGTATGAGTGAGTGAGTGTGTGTGTGTTCGCTCCGCGGCCGTCTTTTCATCGTCTGTAGATGTGCTGCCCTGATCAGAGAATCTGGTGTGTGTGTGTGTGTATGTATGACCCTACTGTATGTGTGAGAGTGTGTGTGTGTGTGTGTGTGTGTATGACCCTGTGTGTATATGTGTGTATGTATGATTGAGTGAGTGAGTGAGTGAGTGAGTGAGTGTGTGTGTGTGTGTGTGTGTGTGTGTGTGTGTGTGTGTATGAACCTGTGTGTATATGTGTGTATGTATGAGTGAGTGAGTGTGTGTGTGTGTGTGTGTGTGTGTGTGTGTGTGTGTGTGTGTGTGTGTGTGTGTGTGTATGTGCTTGTGTGTGTTCTTCTGCCTCACCACAGAAGGGCCCCTCGTCCGAGTGGTCGGCACAGTCTCTGCGGCCGTTGCAGATGCGTTCCGGGAGCAGGCAGACCGACGTGTCGTTGGCACAGGGGTGGCGCGGGGGTTTGCACGCCGGCACCTCGCAGGCCTCCTCGTCCGAGTGGTCCTCACAGTCATGGTCGCCATCACACACCCAGCTGCGGCTGATACACTTCCCTAAAAGAGAAGAAGCGAGAGAGAGAGAGAGAGAGCAAGAGAGCGAGCGAGAGAAAGAGAGACGAGGGGAAAGGGAGGAGAGGGAGAGGTGAGGACACTAAGATTTCTGGGAAAATGTTCTCACACACAAAGCCTTAGGGCTTCTTGTGTTTTGGTTCTGCTTGTTTTTGTATGGTCTTTGTCTGTGCTGGACAACGTTCATTCGTGCAACCATTTGCAGCCTACTCGCATCTGTTCTGGTCGAGATTATCTGTGGAGATAATTTTTCTCATAGACAGGACTATGAAGAGATTGAAATTTCCTGTAACATATTACAAGCATTCTTAAGTTGCCTCCGCTGATGTAGCTTGTCTAATGAACGAAACAAATGAGGATGAAACGGATCAGTGGGTCCATCCTGTACTTCAGGAAAAGTGGACATAGCTACACTGATATTATCACATTTAGAAAATAGCACATTACTTGGCCTGAAGACATTTTTTTATGCAGCAAAAGAATAAATCCAAAACTTGTGGTGTATGCTTGAGACCAGACTGAAGGAATGAAATCATGCAGATCGATCGATAGATAGATCGATAGATAGATAGATAGACCTAAGGTACTGCATATCTACACTGAGGCAACATTTCAGTAAAGGAGTTGGGGGGAGAAAAAAACACTTGAACCGACCCAGCTATTGGTGTGGCAACCTACTTTCCCTTTAATCTCTTATCGACAGGGAGGATAAGAAAGAGAAGTCTCTTTGCGTACTGTTCAATAGGCCCTAATGAAAAGACATATTTCAAAAGACAGTGCTTTTATCGGCCAGGGTTGTAAGCAGGGAGAGGCCAGGGCTGTGTGCAGAATGCTGAACAGGCTTTGCAGGTAAACATGACAAAACAACCTCACAAGGCCTCGGCTCTGAAAAGCTTATTGTAACTTAAAGAGATGCAGAATGAAAACACTCAGTCACAGAAAGAAGGTTGTGACTGAAGGGTTTGCACTATTGAACATGAGAGGGAGCACTGTGGTGACAGAGACAGAGTGTGGAGGAAAAAGACAGACGGAAAGACATTAGTCTTGAACCAAGAGATACACACACACACACACACACACACACACACACACACACACACACACACACACACACACACACACACACACACACACACACACACACACACACATACACGCACACACACAAACACACACACAAACTTAGACAAACAAAGCCAGAGCCAAGCATCTAGTCAGCACTTGCATATTCCCTGGTTATAGACAATGTAATGAGAATGCGGACTACCGGTAGTAGTGTGTGGAAGATACAAACACCAATGAAGCTATGCCTGTCCTACACATTTATATCCAGTCCTACCTAACAGTCCTAACTTTTACATCCCTCCTTCAGTCCTCTTCTGTGGCCTGCCAGAATGCATTTGGGTGGGTTTAGGCATGTCAGATGCCATTCATGTGCTGATGTTTCCCACCAACATTTAGTTAGCATTTCCCTGCAGCTTTCCCCAAATTGATACGTTATATACAGTGCATTTGGCAACATGAGACTAGACAGACAGAAAAACACTCACACACACACACACACACACACACACATGGAAAGCCCTCAGGGAACAAAGACAGTTTTACTGAAGGGGAATCACTTGAGCCCTAATGTAATATTAATGAAGGGTGAGAAACACTGTTTGCCATGGGCACAAACATGCAGTGTCACCATCACTTTTTAATAGATGGATGTGCCACTACCATAAACATAGAGTATAAACTACATGTGCATACACGTAAAGACAAGTTTGAATAATAACTAAGTATAAACCTTTTCATCAAATGAGCACTAATGCTGTAATTCCAAGTTAAAACTAAAAATAATAATAATAATAAAAAAAAGCATCTCTATTTAACGGCTCCCCATGAGGTCATCATCATGACGTTCACATCATAAGCTACTGACTCAGCCTCAACTGCAGCGCTTTTAGGCAGGCAGGAAGAGCAGAGTGGAGGATCGGGGATCACTTTGGTCTTTGGTCTTGTCATCAGTGAGAGATGGCGTGTGAGCGCGTGTCATCAGTAAGAGATGTGTGTATGTGAGAGTGTGTGTCGTCGTCGTCAGCGGCGGCGGGCCCCTGCATAATGCGCTCCACATGCCTCTGGTTGGGGGTAATTGCCTGCAATCACTTATCTCCCCCCCGTCTGACTTGACACCATGCTAAATAAATCTGTGGGCTTAGCATAATGTGGGGGACGTGGCATTCGCTCCGCGGCCGTCTTTTCATCGTCTGTAGATGTGCTGCCCTGATCAGAGAATCTGCTGCTGGATGAGAGGGGTCAGGAGAGGGTTGACTTAGCCTGTCTGCTCATCCAGGGCAACTTGGCTGCCTTACATATTGTTTTTCTCCATGTTCGTTCATATTCTTTTATCTTCCATTGATGTTAAGCAACAATGGCATTTGAAAACAAAACAGAAGATCTGTCAGACGCCATTTTCATTTGATGTCTTTGTAAGACCAAAACAACAACAAGAAAACATAAAAACACATACTTATGTACAGTATGTATGCACATACAGTACATACAGGTAACTGCCTTAACCCATACCTATAATTGTGATGAGATGACTACTCCATCAATTACCTGTAGATTAGAAAGCATGCAGCTGCACTCCACTGTATTGCTACACTCTGCCACACTAAATAGTAGCTGACGTGACAAGCACTAGTAATGTGCTATGTGCTAACAACACCAACACCGTGGGTTTAATCAGCAAGGGAATAGTCACACTGATGGAAATGCACACACACACACACACACACACACACACACACACACACACACACACACACACACACTCTCTCTCCCAGCTTCTTCCACTCTATCCACCCTTAGCTGGTGTTGCTGACATGTAAGGCCTGCTTTCACTTTGAGACATGTGGTCCCATTCTGGGAAGTCCTGAGAAACCAGCCTAAACACTCCTTCTCAACACTCCTCCTCGAGTATCATAAATAGTGTGTGAGGGAGAGAGATGAGAGGTGACTCTTTAGAAACTCAGAGCTACTCAATAACTCACAGTAAATACCATAAAACCCTCTGCTGTATATTTTCATTACATTCACATACATATAAGTTAATTGATTCCATGTGTGTGATACATGATAACTGACAGTAAGATACTGCCTTCACTAAAACAAGCTTGGAATGTATTTTGGACATATGGTAACACACTGTACATCTGCAGTAACATTGTGTAAGTATACAGTATGTGCCTACTACATCAAACAGAAAGTTGTCAACTATTAACAAGGTCCAAGTGCACTTTTGAAAAAATCAACTAATCACCTCGATATATGATTTTCTCTGACATTTCACTTTGTTTAATGTTATTTCTAAAAGGTATTTTTTTGCACCAAATCCAATTGTATATATGTATGTTTGTGTGTGTGTGATAAAACGTGTTAATTCTCAGAGAGACCTTATTAATTCTCGAGGGACAACGTGTACATTCATTCTTCACGGGGCCTCATAGTCCAGGTCTTGGCTAGTGGCCTTCTCTGGAGACCGTCTGTCGTGGATTTGGCTTCAGTCGGCAGCGGTGCGGTAAATCCTCAACCTGCAGGCGCAGGGCACTGGCACTGACACTGGTACATACCTGAGAGCTTACAGGTGAACTTGGCCTGGGGGTCGCAGACGCGGCGGGTGCCGTGGCAACGGGTCTCATCGCTGGCGTCCTCGCAGTCCTTGTCCCCGTCGCAGCGCCAGCGCTCGGGGATGCACGTGCCGTCGCTGATGCAGTGGAACTCTCCGTCGCCGCACTCACTGACCGGAGCCGTGGCCACTGGGGTCACACACAGATAGACACACACACACACACACACATACACACACACACACACACACACACACACACACACACACACACACACACACACACACACACACACACACATGCACACACACACACACACACACACACACACACATACACAGACACACACACACACACACACACACACACACACACACACACACACACACACACACACATACACACACACAGACACACACACACACACACACACACACACACACACACACACACACATACACACAGAGACAAACAACACACACACACACTCACACACACACACACACACACACACACAGACAAACAACACACACACACACACACAGAGACAAACAACACACACACACACTCACACACACACACACACACACACAAATATACAAACACACAGACACTCACACAGAGAAAGAGAGCAGAGACACATCAGTATTCCTCTGGGTCACATCCACAAGCCTGTCACACATCCCTGCTGTTCCAAATAGTAGTTCATCCAAGGCCCATCTCTCTGTGGAGTCCCCTCCTCTCTCTTTCAGGTGTCAAGTCTGATCACCCTGCATGGCCCTCATTGCCCTCATTGCAGGTAAACACACAACGGCAAACATTTCCATCCTGATCACCATCCTGTGCCTGGGCCAGGAAGGCTTGTCAGCTCTATCTGGATGAGTTGGTGGAGGTGGAGGTATAGGTGGAGGAGGTGGTGTTATCTGGCCGTGGTGGTGGAGTAGGAGGAGGTGGAGTTATCTGGCCGTGGTGGTGGAGTAGGAGGAGGTGGAGTTATCTGGCCGTGGTGGTGGTGGTGGAGTAGGAGGAGGTGTAGATATAGGTGGAGGGGGTGGTGTTATCTGGCCGTGGTGGTTTGGTGGAGTAGGAGGTGGTGGAGGAGGTGGTGTTATCTGGCTGTGGTGGTGGTGGTGGAGTAGGAGGAGGTGGAGGAGGTGGTGTTATCTGGCTGTGGTGGTGGTGGTGGAGTAGGAGGAGGTGGTGTTATCTGGCTGTGGTGGTGGTGGTGGAGTAGGAGGAGGTGGAGGTGGAGGAGGTGGTGTTATCTGGCCGTGGTGGTGGTGGTGGAATAGGAGGAGGTGGTGTTATCTGGCTGTGGAGGTGGTGGTGGAGTAGTAGGAGGTGGAGGTGGAGGAGGTGGTGTTATCTGGCTGTGGAGGTGGTGGTGGAGTAGGAGGAGGTGGAGGTGGAGGAGGTGGTGTTATCTGGCTGTGGAGGTGGTGGTGGAGTAGGAGGAGGTGGAGGTGGAGGAGGTGGTGTTATCTGGCTGTGGAGGTGTGGTGGCAGGAGGAGGAGGAGGGGGGGACGGGTGTGTGCCAGCCCTGCTGAGTGAGGTTGGCACATGCACCCCTGTCTGTCACCGAGGGGCAGAGGAGGAAGACGGGGGGCAACAATAAATCTGACAAGAAATGAATGTCTCTTTCACTCTCTATCTGACTCTCTTATCCTCTCCTCACTCACCCTTCCTCTCTACACTCTTACAATATTTTTGTACTGTCTACACTGTTCAAGGTGCTCTCTCTCTCTCTCTCTCTCCAGCTCACCCTCATTTTTCTTTCTTTCTTTCTATCTTCCCAATGTGTTCAAGATGCTCACTCTGGCTTTCTTTGTTTATCTCTCTCTCTCTCTCTCTCTCTCTCTCTCTCTCGAGCTGCCAGGAGACATTCTTCACACAGATTAAAAGCCCTCAGCCTCATCAGTGACAGCAGAGTGCTGAACAGTTGACCATGAATCTAACTTTCATTTCTGAATCTCTGCCAACCCATTATCAACCTAATGGGGATTAATACACCAAAGTGTATGCATAATAGCATAAGATATGATAGCATAGCATATCATAGGAAGTATTTTACTGATTCCTGGATGCTTACTCATCATTAGCATGGTCATAAGAAACACAGTGCACATTCCAGTATCATAAATGTCATACATACACAATAAAATAGATTGATAATAACAATAACATTTCACAAATCAACAGAAAGTCAGCTTGTACATAAGATAGCTGCTAGGACATCATGTCAGCGGCAAAAAGCATACAGTAGGCTAACTGACTAAATGCCTAGACCATGCTGAAGTAGCGGTCTCACGGGGAGAAGGCTTTAGGCTGACCAGGCCAGAAGGATGGTTACAGAGCTGGGACTCTGCACAGTGACTGGGGTCCTGAGAGGTTTGTAGAGGGAGCCTGATGAATGGTGTTCACATCCCAGTGACAAGGCCATGAAATGTAAGTGTCTGAGGAAGATCAAAGCCTTCAAATCCAGCAGAGTCCCTCCCTCAGCAGAAGAAAGCCCTGATTAAATCCACTTAGCAAGAGAATACTCCGACACAGTTAGTCGGGCAGAGGCCTCCCAACTCATATTTAATGTGTAAATCAATAGAGTGACACATACATTATTTATGTGTGTGTGTGTGTGTGTGTGTGTGTGTGTGTGTGTGTGTGTGTGTGTGTGTGTGTGTGTGTGTGTGTGTGTGTGTGTGTGTGTGTGTGTTTGTGTGTGCTTGCATGAGTGTGTGTGAGCATGTCTTCTTCCTGTCTTAAGATTTGCTTCAGCTACAAGTCTTTTAAAAGGACTCCTCAAAAGGATTGTCCTATAATACGTACCATCTTTGGTACAACCATCAAAGTAAAAAATACTGAATCACAAACAAACAGTCCGTCCTTGGACTAGTGACCATCATTTTCCGAAATCTCTTCGGACACATCTGTTAGTGTTGATTTAATCATTTATCCAAAACCAAAAATGTAATGCAGAATTGTAACACAACAACATGTCTGTGTCTGAAGTTATCAGACATTTATGAGGATGTCATATAAACTGTGTTTGCCTATTTTCTAAATCTTAGACGTACCGGCCCACGCCTGAATTCAGGCATAATGCCTGAACACTTTAAGCCCTGTTACTCTCTTGGAATGTAATGGAGGGAAACTAATGAAATACAACCACAACCACCAAAGAAAATAAAAAATAAGGCCCAAAATCCACCCCCTGAATAAAGACAAAACTAAACTGTTATTATTATCATTTTTATCTGTAAAAGTAGTAACCCACTAGTACTCAAATGCACACACATGCCCATGGATGCTCACAGCATTAATATAAATAGTACATGAACCATCATTTGAGGTAACATCAGAGAGTTCTTATTATCTGTGTCTTTTTTCCACCTAAAACTTGTTTTTTCTTTGTGTTACTTTGTGAGATGTAAATGTCTGAGCTGACAGCTACCATACAAAGGGCTTGAAGAAGCACTCCCAAATTAAATGCAAGTGAAACAAAATAGGCTATGTCTGGATATACTCTTCTTCTGTCTTTCAAGTGAATATTATTGCTGCCGAATCTTTCAGAGTACACCTCAAAGCACTGATAACCAGAGTAGCAGTGAAAGTTGATTGAACTTTTTTGAAAATGCGATTCATCATCCATTCATCTTATGAATCTTAAATTCGTAGAGCAATCTAAAAAATGAAAACAGCCACTCCCTCAGTAAAGCAAATCTTGTGTGTGTTTGTATATGTGTGTGAGAAAGAAAGAGAGAGTGCATGTGTGTACATACAGCATTTATATATGCTGCAAATGAACATGCATGCATGCTTGAGTGGTTCTGTATTAAAGTAGTGTACATGTATGCATCTCCATATGTGTGTACTGTAAGTATATACATAATTTGTGTGCGTGTGTGTGTGCTCTCATATGTATGAGAGTGTGTGTGTGTGTGTGTGTGTGTGTGTGTGTGTGTGTGTGTGTGTGTGTGTGTGTGTGTGCGTGTGTGTGCTCTCATATGTATGAGTGTGTGTGTGTGTGTGTGTGTGTGTGTGTGTGCTCTCATATGTATGAGTGTGTGTGTGTGTGTGTGTGTGTGTGTGTCTCTGTGTGTGTATGATACGTGTAAGTGTGTGCTGACCTGTGCCTGTGCATGTGGCATTCTCGTCGCTGTGATCTCCACAGTCGTTGTCCCCATCACACACCCAGTGCTCAGGGATACACTTCCCGCTGGCACACTGGAACTGAGCGTTAGAGCAGGCGTGGACGCAGCCCAGCTCATCACTGCCATCTCCACAGTCGTCCTCTTCACACACACACACACACACACACACACACACACACACACACACACACACACACACACACACACACACACACACACACACCACACAATGACATACATAGTAATTACCATCATGCATTTTGGCTTATGCAATGATAGGCTTGAAGAGTACACACTCATTTGAATGAGTTTCATTCTTTTTTAAATGATTATAGTGCTTTTCTGTCGTATTCTCGTACCACTGACAGAGAATGTGTCCTGAGACAGCATATATTGGTAGAAGTGTGTGTTTGTGTCTTCTCACCTGAATCACAGTGCCATTTCACACTAATGCACTTCCCATTTGAGCAGCTGAACTGTGTGAGAGGTTCACATGTGGGGAAAACTGGGAGAGGAAGAAAAAGACAGAGGACCTTAATAACATGTTAATAACAGGTCAATAACTCAGACAGAGGACCTTAATAACAGGTCAATAGGTTTACAACTCATATCAGACAGAAGACCTTAATAACAGGTTAATAACTCATTTATATCAGACATTCTGACCTTTAATTACAGGACCAGTCATTATCAGGCCATCTTTTGATAAGTGCAGGGCATTGTGTGACTTATCAGCGTTTCTGTGACTTATCAGCGTTTGATAAGTCACACAAAACCCTTCACTTATCAAAAGATTAATTCACAGCTTTGTGTCACACTCAGGAGACTACTCTGTTTCCATTCACGCGGTAAACTACAAGCAGTAACATGGTTTAAAAATATGAGGTAGAAACAAAAAACCAAATCATGCAGTTTGCTACAGAGGACAGCATTCATCCACACTTGATGCACGTACACAGACCGGAACTATTTTTTGAGCAGGGAGTATATACGCCTAATCTACATAAACAAACAGAAATCAAATCTGGAGTGTTCAAACTCCATTAATCAGTAGTAGACTTATTGAGTGAAATCAATTCACGTTCATGGGGTTGGCTAAGGATGTCCCCATGGCTGTGATTTGGTTATATGCACTGTATTGCTCAACTGTACAGCACACATTTTGGGAATAGGAACTTTCTACAATTGGGAACACTTCTGCTAGCACTAGAGCACAGATTGCGTCGGCCCGGCACAACATGTTAACACAGAGGGGTCACAAGACTGGATCTGTGTAGCTGCTGATACCACCCGCAGATACTCCAGCGTGGGCATAAACGAACCGAAAGTGCATTTGCGACACGCGAGCACGCACACAGACACTCTCATAGGGTTTCGATTTGAGCAAGCCAAGTGTGAACTTTAATTACCTCTTGCGCGGCGGCAGCGCCTATGTTTGTGCCTGGGCAGCGAGGCAGAGCAAAGCCGCACCAGAGGAAGCATAAATGATAATGTACTGCTGCATATCACAGCTGAGACCGAGCAGCAAGTCCTCAAGGCGCACAGATCAGACCGCACAGAGATGCGAGTGGCAGATTAACGGCCTGCTTTTTTTTTGCATCCTTTCTTGCCAACAACACGAGTAAAGACAGGAAGGAAGAAAGATAACTGGCTTTTCCTTCCTGTTAGCACTCATCTGAGAATCTGCAGTAAGATGGGACTATTTTTATGTCGAAAAATCACCTTCAGTAAATGTCAGCACAGAACAATCACACAATTTCTGATTATTTTCGTGATTAGGGGTATTTAGAAGGTCAGCTTTTCAGCTCGGCATAAAAGGGTCAGCGTTTTTGCCGACTTGGTGTTTCTGATAACAAAAGGAAAAAAGAAAACTATGTTAAAAGTAATACACTTCAAATGCTAATGGCCATGACAGCACCAAAAACCACCAAAAATGAAAAGACGGAATATGGTTCACACACAGTCAACTCGTCACCGCATAATAACCACCAACCCAGGGTTCTCAAGGTGCAATTAAGTATGAGGGTAAATTTACACTCTTAAAATGAATGTGTTGAAAACAACACAACTTGCGTTGTATTAAACACATCTCTGTGTCCAGATAGGGACAACACAGTTTGTGCTGTTTCCTTTTTTTATTTGTTACACAATATTAAAAATAGCACAACTTGGGTTGAAAACAATACAACTTGCGTTAAAAAACAACACAACTTGTATTGTTTTTTAACACATCTCTATGTCCAGATGGGGACAACACATTTGTTTTAAAAAATGGAATTGAGGACCATGTAGGCTATGCACTTTTAAAAAACAAATACTACACAACATGACACTCTTACTGACTTGAGACATCAAGTTTAATTTCCTTGTAGTTTAACAAATTAAATATGCATGGCCCCTTGCTTCCTCCCTCTCTGTCAGCCCGACTGTCTGTGGGAACGCCATCAGGTCACACCTGCTGGGCGGGCTGGATGTGAAATTAATTTCAAGTACAGACTCCATAGAGCACAGCTAGGAATACACATGACAAACAATCAGCCATATTTTAGTACAGTAAAGGAAAACACTTTCCCCCCCCTCTCTCTCTCTCTCTCTCTCTCTCTCTCTCTCTCTCTCTCTCTCATTCTCTCTTTCTCTCTTTGTTGCCCATAAGAGAAAGTTTTGCTCCCCAGTACTTTGTTAAATAAATGTTGTTGTTTTTTCTCATGGGGGAGTGAGTACCCAATGTCTTATATACAATCACACAGCAATGTACCCAATATACGCCAAACAGAAAAACAAAACGGCAGGATGGCAATACTAAATGACTAATGGATCATGCAATTGTGAGGGTTAGGTGCCTTGTTCAAGGGCACTTCAGCCATTCCTACTGGTCAGGGATCGAACCGGCAACCCTTCTGTTCCAAGCCCGAAGCCCTGACCAGTAGGCCACAACTGCCCCGGGCCCTTCTTTTACCTTTGTCCATACTAAAGACATTCAGTGTCCTTCCGAGCAAAGGACTCTGACCACCAAACTAAACCAGCAAGCAAGGAGAGAGAGAGAGAGAGAGAGAGAGAGAGAGAAAGAGAGAGAGAAAGAACTGCGGCATCATCAACAAATGCATGAATCGAGCTGCATAAAGGCCACCACATTGCACCTCTCCATCGCCGAGGCCACTTCCTAATTACGCCGATGAGTGCTCCAGCTCTCCTCGCGAGGGCAAAGGTCAAGAGGAGAGTCCGTGGCAAAAGGACAGCGCCCGACCCCCTCATTAGAGTGCGAGGGTGGTTGCTGTCTCATTTAACTGGAGTGGAGGAGCATGGGCTATGCTCAATTACGCTGACCCAAAGGGGACCTGGCTGTGCTACAGTAGCTGCCCGTGCTTGGCAGGGGCTTTGATATCCGAACAAGGTTTGAGGGCGCGAAGAAGTGTGTTTAACTCTCAAAAGGTCAGCTATCTGAGAAAAAGAGAGAGACCACATTCACATAATAATATCTGCAGTTTCTGTTATCCATGGCAGAAACGTATCCCCTGCAAATCTGGAGGCGTTGTAACATATATCTATTCTTTAAGTGTCCTTGAATGTCAAACCCATACATGCTTTCAGACTTCAGACTTCAATTCCCATCAGACTTACCACACTAAGTCAGACAGCACTGTATGAAAATCATTTCATGTAACAAATAACACATTCAATCAAATTCAGAAGGCAAATCTACATGCTAAATGCTGTACGTCATGCAAACACGAGGACTCATATACTCCCACACGTGTGTATTCAGCTGAAGCCTTCACAAACAAATAGGATGAAAATGTCTCAATAGTGAATGTGGCTTTGAACAAGCACCCCATTGCCCCATTACATCATCATAGGACTGCTTTTTGAACAGGCATCCATTCTCTTCCTTTGAAGAATGAGAAATGCACTCTATGTTTTTCAAATGTTTTATAGCCCTCTGCTGAATTGCTCAGTGCTACCTCAGATGTGTGGATCCTGTGAACCTTCAACCTGTGAGCTTTCGGCTTCCGCAGCCTTGTGCCACAGAGACTTCAAACCCACCAAACAGCACTGTAGACTCCAAGCTTTAATGTATGGCTGCACCAAGACCCTCAAACCATCACTCATCCCTCAAAGCATTCCTTTTTCACTATCTACTTTTTTCTCTCGGCTCTAATTTGAATGATGCAAAATGGACAGTCTTAAGTCTAATTAAAGCTCATTTAATAGCTAGATAAAATCAATTTGCTAATTTAACAACATGGACAAGACCTTAACAGTAACCACTGATGAGTCAGCTCCATGTTCCGATATGCCACACAATAGC
>NW_027468689.1:20603657-20631157 GCF_046254945.1 Alosa pseudoharengus | reverse complement strand
CTGGGATTAGTGTGTGTTCACTGTGTGCTGAGTGTGTTTCACTAATTCACGGATTGGGATAAATGCAGAGACCAAATTTCCCTCACGGGATCAAAAGAGTATTTATACTTAAACGTTTGCTATGCACAATAGATAATGTATATACATAAAACACATACAAAAATATACGCCCAAATGGAGCAAAGTTGGCACACTGTCCCTACAAAAACACATACACACAATCGCACAACACAAAGTCTGACACAGAAACCAAATAAACAATTTGAACAGGCATCTAAACACACAGACACACAGACACACACACACACACACACGCACACACGCACACACACACACACACACACACACACACACAGAGCCACTGACATGGGGTTGAATATCAGTGTCAGCAAAACATTAGTAGTATAGATGTGTGTGTAGATTAGAAGTATAGATGAGGATTCTTCTCTATGCGTGTGTGTGTGTGTACTGTATGTGTGTGTGTGTGTATGTGTATGTGAGTGTTTAGGCTTACTCACGTGAACATGTGACGTTGTTCTTATCCAGCGTCTGGTCGTCAGCGCAGGCACACACACGACCTCCAGGGATGGCCAGGCAGAGCGAGCTGCAGCCCCCATAGTTAATACGACATGCGTTATCACCTGCAACAGAAAGGACCAATTGCACTGATTACAGTTCTGCAATATAAAGAAAATATCTATATAGACTCTATATAGATATGGCTTGAGGGTCTTATTACAGCATAACAAAGAAGTATAAGCTAAGGCGATACTTAGGAACACCTAACCATTCCAAACTGGCAATGATAGATTTATTATTTAACCAAGCCCAATACGATGCTATATTTGTCAGTCTTTCATAGCACATTATAAACTACACTACACAATCATAATAAGTCTTAATTACAGTAACTGTGACAAGCAAGGAGTGGTGGAGCGGCAGTTGCATCGCTGCCTAACAGTCGGTTGGCCCAGGCTCAAGCCCTGAACCCGCCGTTGAAAGTCCAAGGCGCTCTGGATTAACACGTCCATGAATACCAGTCATTTTTATATGCCATAGGCTCTGTTATTAACTCTGCATGTGTGATACAACATAGTTAGTGTGGCTGTTTTCTTACATCAAATTAACTTTGAGAGAAGAAGAGAAAAAAATCATGGAAATCGGTGAAACCAAAACACACTTGAAGCGTTAAAATCAATGCATGTGTGGACTCTGCAATTACTGCAATCAGGGATGACTCCCCACTCCAGCCTGTGAGCACACATTACGTTCAGTGGAGTCAGCCTGTGTTGAAGCAATGCGAAAATGTCACTTCCTTTGAGTTCATGAGAATGCTGAAACCAAGTGTGGGCAGTGCGGATAAAAGTGGATTGCAAAGCCTTGCTGCAGTTTGTTGCGTCCCGCACCGCAACGTCAAATCTCCCCTTCCGGCATTGTAGCTGTGGGATACTGGAGCTCAAGGCTGCCAGTCGTACCTGGAACACAAACAGCAGACGCCACAACACAACACAAAGCCCCATCCAAAAGGACGTTGGCCACGTCGGCACGCTTTAATGGTGGTTTATGGGATTAATTATGGGATAGAGACACCCTGCTGAACTGTCTAACCGAGGTCATGACTTTACCCCCCGGCACTAGGACCGCATGCTGCCACCAAGATGGAGCACCATGTGGCATCGGGGCATGAATGGCATGAGAGAGAGAGAGAGAGAGAGAGAGAGAGAGAGAGAAGGAGAAGACACAATCCTTGTTTTTTTCTTTCTTATTTGCCATCATCCATTTGTCTAATCCTGACACCCAGAATGACTGGCTGATTCAAAGGGGCCAGAGGGGCCAATCAGGACTCTCTAAATCCTCCCACGTCAAGCCCCCCCCTCCCTCGCTGGTGACCGATCCATGGATGTATTTATGGGGAGATAGAAATAAACACTCGTCTCTAGTCGGTGCAGAATGTGAGCGATATTCATGAGTGACTCACTGGCAGCTGTCACAGCAATTAACCCTGATCAAAGGGCAGCCATAGACACACACACACACACACACACACACACACACACACTTTTCACACCACATACTGTATATGCTTGCACACCTCACATATACACATGCCACAAACACCCAAGCTCCACACACAGGCTACACACACACACACACACACACACACACACACACACACACACACACACACACACACACACACACACATACACACATACACAGACATACACACACACACACACACACACACACAGAAAAACAACACACACCATTAACAGGATACGCAATGGAAACTGTTGAGAAAGCAACACTGATGAAATGGAACAAAGACTGCTAAATTTACCCTTCCGTTGTCATCACATCAACCAACATCAAGTTGTGTTTGCAACCCTCAGTGAGCCATGTGTTAACTCCCCATTAAACTGCATGTCTGTTTATCTCAGCTAGCGCAACATTAGGTGTGGCATCATGTAAGTTTGATGACTGAGTAAATATTTAACGCACATGACAAATTAAACGAGACAGAACGAATGTGACACAAATTGCATAAAGTCACAAGCAACTTTGCGTCTTCAAAAAGTTCCAAACTTCCAAGGTGAATCTGTTCATTGTGCTCTCTGAGTACGTGTGGAATGAGAGGTGCGGGTTGCTTGGTTGTATTTTTGTGGGTGTTTCTCAAAGTTGCAAATCACAACTAAGACATGGCCCATGCAGTTAATCATTTTTATGAAATATTTGTCCGTCATACTGAATTACTGATAAAAAACACTGAATAAAATGATGTGGAGACTAACCTCATACTTCTTAACAATAAAATAGAAAATGCTAAGGAGCAGAAGGTGCTAATGACCTTAAAACGGGGCGTGATGAATGAACAAAGGGGAAATACTGTATTAGCCATTAGAGCGCACCCTCTATGTTGAAAGGTATCCTGTACTAACAAAGAGCTGCACCTCTATGACACATAATTAGGACTGTTTCAAATACCACTGACTGAGCCCTACATAAGTGTTTTAAGAACATGAAAAGCACACAAAAAGTGCTTACGGCCTGATCTGTTAAGGTTAAAATTACCATTAGAGAGCCGGCTCTGAGAATGTGCTGAGTCTATCTGCAGAGACTTTCTAATTAAAACACCAGGCTAGCGTCAGGGTGGCATTTGTTTTCAGACAGACTCTGCCCTTTGAAAGGTGAGCGGGATCTTGATGCTAAAGCCCAGATGAGGCCGATAGGCCTCAGCATATATCAAAAGGGGGATGAAGAGAGCAAGAGAGAGAGAGAGAGAGAGGGGGGGGAGAGGGAGAGGGAGAGAAAGAGAGAGAGGACAAGGACATGAAGAGAGAGAGAGAGACAGAAAGAGTGTAAGTAATAGGGCAGGACAGACATGAAGAGAGGAAAGGAGAACAAAAAGAATGCCAGAAACAGGAGGAGGGCAAGACACAGAGAGAGAGAGAGAGAGAGAGAGAAGGAGACAGATGGAGAGAGAGGGAGAGGGGGGGGTGAAGCCGGTCCACACTTCCAACGATAAGTACAACAATTACTGTAAATAGAGCAGTTTTATACATCACTCTGAAAAACTCAGCAGCAGCGCCCCGTACCATGAATGGGTTCAGTGCCCACGTGTGCCCAGGTTCAAGTCTGAGGTCACTTCCTGAGGCCAATCTCCATCTCTCTCCCTTGCTCCTTTTCTTTCATCTCTTCATTGTCTTGTCAAAGAAAGGCTAGAAAGCCTTTTAGGCTAAAAAGTATTGCTTGGGTCACAACTATTTAAACATCCACACCACACATTAACCGTAACTACACGAAGAACAATATTGTTGGTTATTGTTGGCAAGAGTGTGATTAGTAAAAACAACATCAGTTGATCAGAGTCCAATGAATTTTCAAGGCATCACATTCAATCAAGGAAATTATATTTCTGAGAGGTTTTATTTGATTAGTCAGTGTGGACAATCATATAGTTATGGTATCGCTATGCAGCTGTAATAGTGTGGAGAAAAAGATATCAATTCACCCAGAGAGAGGGAGAAAGAAACAAGAAAGACAAGCCAGAAATGCATAACAAAATGTTTAACTTTCTGGGGATAACGAAGGGAGAGAGGAACAGAGTGAGAGAGAGCCGAAACAGGATAAGAAAGTTGTAGAAAGAGATAAATACGGAGGGGATAAGCCACAGATATATAAAATAATTTCCTAGGGATAATGAGAGGAAGACACAGGGAATAATAGAGCAGAGAGATTGAGAAAGAGAAACGGGTTTAAATTTGCATTGATTCATTTAGCAGACACTTTTATCCAAAGCAATTATATTACAAGGCCATTGTCCCCAGACCAACTAGGGGTTAAGTCCCTTACTCAAGGGCACAACGGTGGAAGCTGGGAATTGAACCCACATCTTTACAGGCTACAGCATGCTAGCTCAGCTCCTTAGCCATTACGCTACCACCGCCCCGATGTGATAAAATGATTGACAGGTAAAGGACATGCCAGATATGTCTGAAAGATCCCTCACCTTGTTGACTTTGAGCATCATACACTCTCAGTCCAAACAGTGGCGGCCGCTCAGTCCTCATCAGGTTCACCTGGGCCGTCTGGAGGTTCAGTTGGAAGATGGATCCATTCATATAGTCCGTCCAGAATATGTGATTCAGGTGCTGTGTGATCCCGAACGGGTGGTTGACCTCTTTCCCATTGTACACCACCTGCACAAGGACAGAGCTTCGAAGTGAGTAAAACTTCCAAGAAAATATTATAATAATTAATATTAATGTTTTAAAAACTCTCCGTAACCACATATGTATTTACGTTTTAAACCTAATACCTCAAAAACAGGTTTTATTTACTCATGGCTTCTAAGGCACAACAAGTGATTTAGCTTTGTACTGATGTTTCATTAGTTGAAAGAATCAATAAAATTAAGGACACAAAATTATCTTCAAAGGGTTTGTTGATTGGTAGAGCCAAGGAATTCAGACTTTTAACATCAAGCATTTCGTCATCACAAAGTAACGTGTATGGTTGATTACAGCGTAAAGCGCTAATTTAAAAATGTTTCACTTTCTCTCTTATTAATGCTTTAAGAACGATGAATCAATGTCAATCAAAAAAACAAAATCAAATAAGAACGCACTCACTCACTCATGTACTGACCGTTCTGTGGGTGCCGTTGAGAAAGATGCGCTCGATGTGGTCATAGTAGGCATCACACCAGTACAAGACGCCAACGGCGTGGTCCAGAGCCAGCCCATTGGGCCACAACATATTGGAGGTGACGAAGATCTGCCGGTGTGACCCGTCCATCCACGCCTTCTCGATACGACCAATGCTGTCATTCACCTCATCTTCCTCCCAGTCTGTCCAGTACATCCAACTGTAGAGAGAGAGAGAAAGAGATAGATAGAGAGAGAGAGAGACCAAAATAGCGGTACATCATTCAGTAAGTATATCTACTGACCTCTACATGCATCTCTTTATTTCTTTACCTGTTTTCTGATTGCATGATAAGCATGAGGATGTTGGCAAAAAAACAAGCCAACACTTTGGTCTTCCATTAGAACTATTTTTGTGTGTGAATGTATACTCTTGTCTTGTAAAAATGTATGTTTTATGTCAGGGAGATGTTTGTATCTGTATGTTCTATTATGTGTAAGTTTTTTTCTTGAACTGGCTGGCCTGAGGTGCAAAACAAATTTCAGTGTAAACTGACAATAAAGTAGTATCGTATTATATCATATTGTTCCACATCGTATCGTATTGTACCATATTGTATATTTAATCCTTGGTGTGATATAGTTCCCATCATTCCAATTATACGAGTAACTACAGATGATATCACTGCCATGCTTCAATAGGGAAAACCACTCTATAGGCTGCCTGGAAGAACTCTCTATCATGTATGGTCTTTAAACTCAGTCACTGCCTTGTTGCAACTGGATGTCTTCAGAGAGAGGGGGAGATGGTTGTGGGGGGAAGGGTGAGTAGATGAGTTTACTGAGAGGTTAATTGCTCAGTTAGTTCATTAACAGCTGCCTCTATGCAAAGGACCAGTTTTTAACTACACACACATATTGAGCTACTGTGGTGGGGAAAAGAGGGAGTAAAGAGATGGGATCTGAAGTTGAAGCACCTGACAAGACACGACAAGGCACGATACAACACAACCTACTTCTTATCTTAACTTAACTTCATTTAACCACACTTAACCTAACCTCACCTAGCATAACATAAGATATAACATAACAGTATCTCACATGCATACACAGTTCTGTTTACCTGCATATGACCTTTGACCTTTCATAAGCATGCCTGTCGTCACTTCGAACCAGTTTAACCTGGCCTCGTTTATCTTTGTCTTCCTCCACAAAATGTAAAGGTCAGTGCTTAGATACCATCTCCCCTCCAAAGTAAATAAATAAACATACACACAAACACACACACACACACACACACACACACACACACACACACCCATAGACAAGGTCTCCTGCTTTATGCAGAGACTCTTATTATCACCGGCCGGATCTGGCTGTGCTGTGTGACAGGTTGGACGGAGATGGAGGAGGACTGGGACGGTGGCCCAAGGAGGAGATGTGTACGTGTGTGTGTGTGTGTGTGTGTGTAGGTGTACAGTATGTGTGTGTGTGTGTGTGTGTGTGTGTATGTCTGTGTGTTTGGGTATGTGTACGGTGTGTGTGTGTGTGTGTGTGTGTGTGTGTGTGTGTGTGTATCTGTGTGTGTGTGTGTGTGTGTCTATGTGTGTGTGTGTGTGTGTGTGTGTGTGTGTGTGTGTGTGTGTGTCTGTGTGTGTGTGTGTGTGTGTGTATGTGTGTGTGTGTGTGTGAGTGTGTATCTGTGTGTGTGTGTGAGTGTGTGTGTGTGTGTGTGTGTGTGTGTGTGTGTGTGTGTGTGTGTGTGTGTGTGGTGGTGGTGGTGGTGGTGGTGGTGGTGGCGGTGGTGTCCCTGCGTGTCCCCCTGGCGTCCCGCTGGCGTCCCACTGCGTGTGGGTTTGACCCCTGCTGAATTATGCATGGCTGGCCTGACTGTGACTGACGGCTCCTTCTGCCGCCGAGAAGCGAGAGAGGAAAGAGAGAGAAAGAGAAAGAGTGGTGGTGAACGGAGAGAACGGAGGAGTCGGAGCGGAGGAGGGCGGCGGGCGAGCACCCGAGACAAGGCAGCGTCTGCCAGGGCGGCGAGCGGCGAGAGCTAATGCTGTGTCTTATCGACTGAGGGCAGGCAGGAAGTGACACGGGAGGTACACTGATATGACAAGGTAACAGCAAGCGCACGGGGACAGGAGGGTGGGTGGTGCGTGTGTGTGTGTGTGTGTGTGTGTGTGTGTGTGTGTGTGTGTGTGTGTGTGTGTGTGTGTATGTGTGTGGGGGGTGGGCAGGATGTTGACAAGCACCAAAGAGACACAGAGTGACTGAGAGGAGAGGAGAGAAGAGTAAAGGAGAAAATCCCCCAGGCTGCGCTTTGTCTGCTGAACTGTTATCGGAGCATTTCTCCTCAAGGGGCCTTACGTGTTGCTAACACGTGGTGACACATGGTGACACTAGTGGAGGAAGTCTCGTGGGGACCAAGACGGGCTTGGTCATTTTATGACGAGTGTTCACAGTCTGGAGATGACTCTTTGAATCAATGGCTTTAAATGGCTTTCAGCTCCTATAGGGAAAAAGTGGAACACCCGCCCACGACTTGATCAAAATCACATATCAGTTTTGTGATTACTGACTGGATCTCTAGCAACTCCACAACATCTTCACAAGACATGAATTCTAATCACACACATTTAAACCAAAACAAAACTGACGTTTGTCTGATATTTCTAAATGTACTGTGACATGTATGTCTGAACCTCTAAGTAACATAACCTGACTCTCGCCAGATGAATTTCGTTCCGCTTAGCTCCGCCTAGCTTCACTCACATCCATCTGGGACCTCTTCCGTTGAGAGTGATTTCTGCACCAGATTTTATGGTAGAGCCAATCAGCAGGGCGGGAGTTTCATAGATGTGACATAGCGTAGAAGCGACTGTGAGACTGTTATCAGCATCATGGGTTGGCTTCGATGTGAGTGGTTGAAGTAGCACGTCAATAGATGACGGACAAGTGGCTTATCCAATCATATGCAAGCATTTTTTGATTAGGCCCAGCCTTTTGAAATTGAAGCAACACTTCAATGGATTGATCCCAGATGGATGAGTGGAGCTAGGCGGAACGAAATTTATCTGGCGAGAGTCAGGTTAGAGTCAAGTAACAGACTAAAACTGAAAAAAAAAACTCTGATGTCAAGTTCTTAACATACAATTCCCAATACAAAACTTTCCAGCACAAAAAGTGATAGTGCTTCCTCTACAGTTAAAAAGCTCAAAAGCAAACAGCAAACATACAAAGAAATTGCTGAAAATCAATGTTAAGAAGTGCAAAGCAATGCAAGGCAAGACAATGTTAAGAAATGCTTTTTCTCCCATTTCTCTCCTATTTCTTTTCTTTGCTTCTTTTTTCATGTAAGCCTCTTATAACAGAGCTAAGGATTCATAAAACTGCAAGTACTGCAATTTAGCGTATTACTGTCCTGACCTCAAACCTTAGTCTTTGCTTCTGTCCCCTCGACTTCCCTTACAGAGAAATGTGTGTGGATTTCGAAAGACACACACACACACACAGACACCCCATTACATTACATTCAAAATGGAACACCTCTTCCACAATTGAAACCATCGTGTTTTGCCTGGGAAGCTAACGTGTTTTCCTCATGCAAAATCTTCTTTTTAACAAAAAGCCATTTTTTCACCTCGATGCCTAAAGCTTTTCATCTCTCTCTTTATCTTTCTCTCTCTCTTACACTCTTTTTAAAATCCAATGCATTTGCTTTTCTGTTCTCTATCTACCTTTAATTTATTTTCAAATACCACCCAAGGTCTCTCCTTTTTTTTCTGCCACCCTGTAGAAGGCCATATCATCCGCCATACACATAAGAAGAAAGACATTGACGTGGAAGGTTCTTCTGACTCCATAGGTCCCACATGAAACTAGTCTTATGTTCTCCTATTTCAACGTGAGCCTTTATTTAAGCGGTTCCAGTGACCCTCAATGTAAAGAAGTGGAAAGTGAAAAGAATGTCTCCAAACAACTGTATACAATGACTTTTTTTTCTGATTAATCAGAACCACAAAAGTGAATTGCCTCGTAATGTACAGTATGTTGAGCAAACAATTGCATGATAGCTTTTGAAAAATAATTTTCTAATTGTGTTGAATATAAATCATTTTTAGCAGCTTTTATAATTGATAACAGCTTTGATAAAACTTGATAAGCTTGATAAAACAACAACAAGGAAATATTAATTACATAAGTGTTTTAAATTAAATATAAATTAATATTTGCATTCATCCAGCAGACACTTTTATCCAAACAAATATATATTTTATATAATAACCATACAACAAAAATCCAATAGAAATATTTTACTTTCATCCAGCAACTTACATTATGTCAACTATATTACCATTGTCTCTGGAGCAACTCAGGTTTAATTGCCTTGCTCAAAGGCACATCGGTGGACGCCGGGTATTGAACCCACAACTTTTTAGGCTACTGCATGCCAGCCCAGCTCCTTAACCACTACCTTACCACTGCCCCATTTATTCCTAAAGTGAAAGACAAGTGTACCTGTTGAGCGGGTCCACTACAATGGCTCTGGGATGCGTCATGTCTCCCTCCAGGAGAGTCTTTCTGCTCTGGGCCGTTTTCTCCAGCCGAGCAACGCTGATCGTCTTCCTGTAGCCGTCGTTTGTCCAGTACAAGTTGTTCCCGATCCAGTCCACCGAAATCCCCTCCACGTTGTCGAGGTCTGTGAGCCAGTGAGACACACAGGAATTAAAAAAAAAAAAAAACACAGAGCCTTTGCTTTTATCTACACTTGATCACCATGGCGACAGTGCAATCGATCACTGTCCCCGAGTCCCTGTTTATATAATTTAGACCCGCTAGCATCAGCATCTCCTCAATGGCAAATTCATCATTGGGAATAGGCAAGAAACAAGCCTTCCCCGTGAAAACAATGTTGCTTACACAAATACGTTTGGGCATTAGAGGTTGACCTAATTCAGACACATCATTCCATTATGAATCAAAGTATGACAAACTAGCGGAAGATTCATTACTCAGAGATGTTATGCATGCTGGCAATATTTTAAGAAGATTTACAGTTCCCACGTCCCCAGGAAATTAATGAGGCTCGTTGTTTTGCCTCCTCCTGACTTGATCGAAGCGGTAAGGTAGGCAGAGCCCTGGAAACTTTTTTTATTTTTTATTTACCATCCTTCAGGATAGTTTCACGGCCGGTGCCATCAATTTTCTGTCGGCCGATCTGGAAGCTGGTGGTGTCGGCAAAGTAGATGTAGCCTGTCTCGGAGTGGAAGTCCAGCGCTCGGGGGCTCACCAGGCCCTCGATCTGGATCATGTGCTCGTCGCCCGGTTTGGTTTTCACGTCCAGGCCTCGGATGACTCCAGGTCTGCCTTTCCCGTAGAAAAGGAACAGCTCGTTCTTGGGTTCTGCGTGGGAGCGAGACGGCAGAATTAAAATTGAGAATAAACAAGCTGCCGGCAACTAATCTTCTTTCTCACGCATATTGTCACTGTCTTAATTAATTGACACAATTAGCCTTCGCTATTCTACCCTCCACATTAAACTCTCTGACAAAACACATCCAAAGCCAGGAGCCTCGGCTAATTACATTACCTTAATTAAAACAGGAATTAGTTCCACCGATTAGCTTTTATCATATCAATCATCTCTTTCTCTGCCCACACTCGCACCAAACAAAAGCACGTTTTGTTTTCGAGACTTTGTGGGCGAAGGGGTGACGGAACCACCACAAAGCAGTAAAAATATGCTGTGCAGGACATTTCACCCTCTACAATCATTCGCTATTAACAGCCTGCAATGTCATGCCTGCTGACTGGGAGCTTCATTAAATCTGACAAAGCCACATGTGCCAGGCCTTTTGGTGGGGAGCCCCTGGTGCTTGCTAAAGGCAGGGGTGGCGATGCCAGATGAATCCAAATGCATGAATTAGTCGTGGTGGAGCCACATTGAGCGGAAGGGGGGAAGGGGGGAGGGGGGGGTGTGCGTTTGTAAAGCATCGCTGCACAAAAGGTTTAGGGATGCTAAGACTTCCTAAGCCTGAACTGTGGCTGTTTATAGTCTCCAGGCTGGCGGGAGTTATCTGCAGAAAATGAGGCACAAAGATAAGGACAAAAAAAGCCAGTGTGTGTGTGTGTGTGTGTGTGTGTGTGTGTGTGTGTGTGTGTGTGTGTGTAGCATAGTGTTGAATGTCAGTCTGTTTGGATGAGTGGTCCAATGAGCATCACTGAGACTTGCTATTATATTGTGTGTGTTTGTGTGTGTGTGTGTGTGTGTGTGTGTGTGTGCACATCTCTCATTATATGTCCACAGTGTTCAGTTAAAACCACCTCCTGCTCAAGAAAGCACTGATGGACACACAAATTCAGTCATACAGACCCATAAAATACACACACACACACACACACACAGATAGAGAGACAGACACACACACACACACATGCCTCCCACCAATTCATTAGAGTTTCTCTCTACCCAAGAGACAATTACTGAGAGAAATCACATAACGCAGCAATTACCATGGAGAGGAGTGAAGGCCAAGAGGGTTATTAGAGAAAGAGAGAGAGAGAGAGAGAGAGAGTGGGAGGGAGAGAGAGAACGAGAGTGGGATAAATACAAGATGTGTGTGTGTGTGAGTGTGAGTGTGTGTGTGTGTGTGTGTGTGTGTGTGTGTGTGTGTACGTGTGTGTGTGTGTATGAGAAAGAGAGAGAGCATGTGTGTTTTTGAGAGAGGGAGGAGGGAGAAAGAGAGAGAGAGAGAGAGAGAGAGAGAGAGAGAGAGAGAGAGGCTGAGGTCCTGGCAACATCTGGACTGAAATGCGTCCAGGCTGGAGTAGCCCTCTTTCCCTGACTGGCCAATAATCCAATCAGAGACTCTATTCTGGCCTGATCCTGTTCATTAGCGACTCCTTCGTCTTAATGTTGTGATTATCTGCAATGATCACTTTGCTAACAAACTCACACAAACACTGATGGCTTGTGGATTTGCCAAGGGTAGATCGCTAGATATTACAATTAAGCATATCAAACATGTAACATTCTAAAATAGTTATGAAACAGACAATTTTATCATAATGCTACCCCCTTGCTGACAGAAAGAGAGATATAAAGAGACAGAGAGAGAGAGAGAGAGAGAGAGAGAGAGGTAGCAGAAGCACATCACTTCATCTTGCTAACCAGCAAGCCACACTATCCATTTCAATTTCACAGAGGGTGTAGCTCAGTGACGCTGATGAACGGCATGAGTTTGGCCGCGTGCTGCTCACAAGACTCAATCAAGATTGTTTACATCCATATCTGCTTGTCGTGAGTTAATTAGGCAAGTGGCGTGGACAGCGGCTTCAGAAAGCCTATTGGGACATGATGTATGGAGGCAGAGGCAGAGGTGTGTGTGTGTGTGTGTGTGTGTGTGTGTGTGTGTGTGTGTGTGTGTGTGTGTGTGGTGTGTGTGTGTGTGTGAGTGTGGCAGCATGCAAGAGACTCACTTTTGCACGATTGTCCATCGGCGCCCAGGGCGAAGCCGGCGCGGCAGCGGCACACGCGAGACTTGTAGCTGCTGCTGAGCAGACAGATGTGGGAGCAGCCTCCGCGCTTGCCATAGGAGTCAGGCTCACAAGCGTGGCCCTTCACTGCACACAGACAGGAAGAGAGGGAGGGGATGAGGGAGAGAGGGAGAGAGGAAGAGAGGGAGAGAGAGGGGATGAGGGAGAGAGAGAGAGAGAAGAAAGGCGAAGAGTAAGCAGAAGAAAACCGGAGTACGGAGAAATTGATGGGGACAGAAAAAGACAAAGGGAGAGAGGGAGTGAGACAGAAAACGAGTGATAGAGAAAGACAAGAATAAATCAAAAGATGGTGAAAGAAAGGAAGAAGACAAGGAAGTAAAATGGAGATAGAAGGTGAAGGGGAAGGAGATAGAGAGAAAGAAAAAGGTTTTAAGGACCGTTCCCACTTGGAATGAAGATACCTATAACTATAACTACAAAAGACTCCACACTGACCAACGATAAGGAAAGTCTTCTCCTGTTGTGACTGATTTATGATGATGGATTTATTCTGATTGGCTGTCAGCTTTTTATTGTTCTAAAAATCGTTCAGAAAGTGATCCCCAACAACATTGTTTTTCATGTCGTTATTGTTATAGTTTATGTGTGGAGTGGACGTTGTCATTTATACTAGTAAGACAATACAATAGCCTGATTGACCACTGTTATCATTACACGTGTTATTAGACAGCATGGTTTACAGCAGACAGACAGACTGACCAGACCAGACAGAGAGAGAGAGCGCTAAATGTAGCGGACCTTTGCTGTAAGTGAGTTTGGACAGCATGTGGCAGAGACAGTACCTGTTGGCTGAGTGAGTTTGTGGTAAACACGTATTGCTTTGGAAGTCGGCAGCGTGACAACAGTCCTTGGGAGTGTGCTGTTGAAGCGATTTATCTGCAAAATGTCCACTTTGGTTCCCTGTAAGGGCTCAGCACAGGTTGCAAACAAATAATCTTCAAAGAGAGTTAATCCATGAAGGTGTGACACCTGGAAGAGTGCAGAGAGAGAGAGAGAGAGAGAGAGAAATAAGAAGACGAGTGAGAGAAAGAAGGGGGGAGAGCACATAAGTGAAAGAAAGAGGAGAAAAATAAGAGAAGGGGAGTGAGCGTGATCAAGAGAGAGAAAGAGAGAGAACGCAAAGGGGAGAGAGAGGGGGATAGAGACAGAAGGGGAGAAAGGCAGGGAAAGGTAAGAGGGAGAATTTCACTGTTTGGCACAGATGTCATGAAACTATGACACGTTCTGCTGGCAGCCAAACTTAATCCAGTCTTAAAACGTGTGTATGCCTCCTCCATTTTAATCTGCTTCTCTGCTGTGGCAGGCAAGAGGAGAAATATACAGCAAGCCCCAACAGAATGTGCAATCACACGGCACACACTCCCCATCATAAATGTCTTTACAGACACTCGAGTGCTTCGCAAAGAACCATTTCTTTGCAAAGTACTACAAGACTGAATCAATTTTCAGCCAACAGTGGAACTCATATTGTTGTTAAATGAATATAAAAAATGAAAAAAAAAAGATAAACATGGAAAGAATCTGCTGTCATGACAATCCTGAACTGTGATGTCTACACTATTCCGTCAATATGAGTTTTTAATATCAGCGACGCAAGCTGACACACAGGCACACAAACCCAAACAGAAACACAGACACACACACACACACACACACACACACACACACACACACACACACACATACACACTGAGACATAGACACACACACACAAACACACATACACACTCCTCCAGACTCACCGACTGGCCTCGAATGACACTGTGCCTGTTTCTCCCATCATAATCTACCACTTCGATGTAGTCCAGGTAGACGTCCGCCCAGTACACCAGCTTCCTGACCAGGTCCAGAGCCAGGGCCGAGGGCTGCTCGGTCCTGTGGTCCACTATCCGGGTCCGGTTGGTGCCGTCCATGTTGCAGCGTTCCACTTTGGCCATGTTCCCATAATCCGTGAAAAACAACTTCCTGGAAGAATTCACGAACATGTACGTTTATGTATTATTTGCTTTGACAGACACGTTTAACATTAAAGTCTCTCACAAATTAACATAATCGCAACCAAAAGAACAGCAGCTTGAGGAGCCGCCACTGCAAGTAAACGAGGCAAACCTCCGTAGCAGCATTTGGTAAAAGAGACACAGTGCTCAGTTTAATCCAGTGGCACACATGGGTAAAATGTCCCATTAGGGGCACAGGGGAAAGGTATGCATGCACAGGAAGTGGAAAGGTAAGAAAAGATCAGCTGAGCTGAGGAGCTCTCAAGAACCAGCTTAAACGCACATGATCACAGTCACTTAGCCTTCATTAGAGTGACCCCTGGAAAGGCAAGACAAATTCTCTCTGTGTTTGGGTCAGCCTAGGACACTAAATCACAAGTCATTGTTACACACAGTTTTTACCATTTTCACATTCCAGACCAGGTTCAGGTGAAACACAAACACAAGAGTAATCAAAACCAGTCACAAAAACTACAAAATGTTTAATTGGTGAAAACGCTTCAACCTTATTGCCAATGTCATAAACTGCTTATTACCGCAAACTGAAAAGGGAAAAAGGGAAGAGACTAAAAATTAAAAAAAATCCTCCAATCCAACTACCCCTATAGACCCAGGTTTGCCCAACAGTGACACAAATCATGATGACAGGCATACTACATTCCAATTCACACATAACCACAAAGATTACTGCACTAAACAAATCAATCAAGTCATTGTTTATTTCACATAAACTTGATACTACACATTCATATAACTTAACTTAAAGATACTTAAAGATAACTTTACTCTATTATTATAACTTTACTCTATTATGTTGAGTCCCCTAATATTTTTTTTGGTGTACCCCCTCCCCCCCCCCCCATACACACACACACACACACACACACACACACAAAACAGGCAGTCCAGTCAATCCTGCTGAGCCTGAGGCTAAACTAAACTGGTGCTGACTGCGTGGCCTGTAGCTTGGCTGGCTAATCAATAATCTACACCACTACCATCCCAACCACAAGCATGTCTGCTCCTGCAGGGAAAATGAGACATCCTGTGAATGTAACCAAAATCTTAATAGTGCAGCGTTAGACAGGGCAAAACCATTCAGAAATGGTCACTAACAAACTTTTATCAGGTCATCCTGTAGTACTTTTTTTTCATAGAATCCATTTGTCCTTAGGACATTTTGTATGCATAGTTAATTCGATCATTTGCATATTTGAATAAATCAGCAGATATAACTTATATAACAAAGACATGTACACTATTGATAAGGTTGTTGAAACAAATGCATCAATATACACCCTAAAACAACAAAAAAAAAACATTCCAATGAAATTAGAGTTAGGGACGTATACAGATGCTGAAAAGTAAAAATAAATAATGGATTGATTATGGATTAATGGTAATAGGTTTCTTTTTAATTTGAATAAAAACCTGTCCTGTGGTTTACACAATGCAGCTTATACACAGGAAAATGGAAGCGTTAAATTCTGTCAGGAAGACTCAATGCATGCATCACTCATTCATTCATTACTTCCGACCAATCACCAGTCTGCATCAGCCTTTATAATCACTTTAATTTGCACCTGCCGGTTGCTTTCAGTTGCCGATTTTTGATGTTCCCACCCTCCCTCCCTAACCACCACCAGTTTGGCCTTGTCCAGATGTCCAGGGGGTAGGCTCCGCCCCTGCCTTCTCATACCGGCAGGATCTGCAAGGGTCTGCACACTCGGTGACCTGGACCGAGGACGGGGCCTATGCCAAAGACTGTCTTATTGTTGCTTATGCCTTTTGTATATCCTTTGATGGATTAAAACATGTTATCTTTCATTGTACCTTCCTGAGTCTTTCTGATAGAATTACTGTTCCTTTATTTGCTTGATACAGGATGGCACAACCTAGATTATGAGGTGTTCATGCTTTCACACATAAACACATCAGTAAAATGGGGCCTAAAAGTTTTAAACACAAAACAATCTCTGGTGCGGGTCAAATCTGATATTGCTACATCCATATTTTCTCTCCCCATTTTCAGATAAACAGCAGAGGAAGAAAAAAGAACACAATACATGAATAACAGAATTACAATTCTGACGTCACCATTTCCCTTTTCTCCATAACACAAATGTCAAGATGGAGCAGAACCTGCACTGAAGAAAATACTGTGATCATTCATGACATTTCCTTGGGAATATTACATCCATTTTTCCTACAGGTTTTATTTTAATATTATACCCCCCCCCCCTCGGCTCCCTTTGGTGCTAGAGCGACTGCTAAATTTAATGGCACTATTGTGGCGTCTAAAATAAAATCTTAAACCAGTATTCGCGCTGCATGTGTCCCACTAATAATCAGTGACAGGAAGAACAGAAACACTAGTCTCAGTGCAGGATGGGCACCACAGGTTTTGAACCCCTGCCATATTTTGGCTGTGAAAAAAAAGTCTTTGTCAGCAGAAAAAAGCCAACACACAACACTGACAGTAGGTAGGGCTCGGTGATGCATACAAATGACTGTTTACTGCGATGGCGGCCGATTTATTTAAACACACGAGGACGACGCTCGCGAGGCCAACGGGGAGGTGGGAAGATGTGTTGAGTCGACGCGCCTGAACTAACACAAGGTGCTAATTCATCAGCTGCAGTAACCTGCTCTTTGCAACAACATTAATAAGCATGGGTAAGCATCTGCATAGACTCTGTTTGCTTACACACCGGTTACAGCCCTCCTAAAGTCAAGAGAGAGGAGAGTACACAAAGAAATACACCGGCTCCACCTGCTTCACTTCTCCCTGCTACCACTCGCTCATTTCTATGAGAGACCTTGATATTTCTTTACAAGGTTTTTTACCTTCGAGCTTTCTGATGCCTGTCTTCTTAGTCAAGAACATTTTTATTTGAAGAGTGTCTGACTATTGGTTA
Organism: Alosa pseudoharengus; assembly: GCF_046254945.1. Classification (NCBI taxonomy): domain Eukaryota; kingdom Metazoa; phylum Chordata; class Actinopteri; order Clupeiformes; family Clupeidae; genus Alosa; species Alosa pseudoharengus. Next base: position 20,613,535 of record NW_027468689.1, on the reverse strand, counting down.
ACACAATCTAACTCAAGGTGCTTCAATGATTTTGACATGAGCCAATGCACTTTGGCAGGAGGTGCTCTTTTTGCTGTCGTCTTTTGAATCTCTGACACCAAAGGTAACTTTATACATTCCATTGATGTAATTTTATTTCACTTCATTCACAACTCATTAGTAACCATGACAAGCATGCTCCTTCGGGTTCACAGTATTCTGTAGATCCATTTCATAACAAACTTCCCTCATGCGTGCGTGGTGTTTGACACCGTTCAATCCCATACTGTATAAGATTTTCCAGTGACCAATAAGTAGTTTGAAAGCAACATACCCCATCATTGGATCCAAAGCGATCCCTTTGGGGTTCTGGATATCCAGATCGATGATGGTGACGCAGGAGTCACCCAGCTCATTACACACGAATATCCGATCGCTGATGCGGTCCACAAAGTAAAAGTTTCCTGTGAGCCAATCAATGGCCATATGCTCCACATCTGAAAGTCGAAAGGAAATGGAAATTCTTCAGGACATTTCAGGACAGGACTACTGTATATGACATTAAGGACATTAAACACTACAGTATGTAGCTATTGTAGGACATTAAAGCAACACTATCAGGACATTAAAGCAACACTGTGTAGCTATTTTAAAACATTAAAGCAACATAATTAGGACAATAAAGCAACACCATGTTGTTAGTTTACCTTAAAATAACAGCTTTAAACTCATTCTGATGATATGATTACTAGGCAACTCTGAATGGCAACTCCGTCATTGGCCTAGAATGTGCCTAGAATGTGTGGTCAGAATAGCATGCATTGCAGTATTGTTGAACTGTTTTCGACCGTTTTCTACAAACTTGCTACAGTACATCCTTAGGCTGTTTTCCAACGTGCATTGAACATTGATAACAAAGGGTAAATACCAACTCCATGTTGGTTACTACCCCATGTTACTTCCACATACAGACATAACACAAACATGAGGGGGTTCAGTGGGTTTCTAATTTGGGGCAGGGGGCACCCTTTTGTTCAGAAACATCACTGAACAGAAGATGAATGCACTTAAAAAACAAATTAAGTTCATGCTGCTCCATAATGTCAACGCTTGGTCAGTCTCAGCTCTGAGGCATCGGGCCTGCTCTTTCATTAGCTAAAGGCTAATGAGACAGACTTGACCTGTTGGCTTTTAAAAACTGAAAAAAGCAAAAATAGAAAAGTCTTTTATGAGTTTGAAGCATAATAAGTTATGCAAAGTGAGGTATGGGGTGGATATCTGATTAATTTAAGGCGTCTGACATGGTTGCTAAATCAACTAATTAAATATCTCACAGAAAAATACTCATTATAGACGGTGTGAAAACACCTGTAGGAAGACTTCAAAGCACATCAAATATATTCTCATTTCCACAACATCATCGACTTGCCTAGAAGTGCCTGTGTGACTGCAGGTGAGAGATTGTGTGTTCCAACCGCCTCTGTGTGTGTGTGTGTGTGCGTGTGTGTGCGTGTGTGTGTGTGTGTGTGTGTGTGTGTGTGAGTGAGTGTGCAGGTGTGTGTATGTATGCGTGTGTGTATTTACATGTGCTTTCTTTTTCAGCATATATATTTCTATGGTCAGATCTTTGTTATGTGCAGTGCAATCAGACTTACACAACACAACTCTCTATCTCTCTCTCTCTCTCTCACACACACACACACACACACACACACACACACACACACACACACACACACACACACACACACACACACACACTATGACTCACTTTGCAGGTTTTGTCCAACATGAATCCGTCTTGGCTCTGAAAACCCTTTTAGTTTCATCATGGAGGTGCACCAGAGGTGACCGACAGATTCCGAGGACGACGAGAGCCAGCACAGGGACTCCTCCCGGTGCCTGAAGTCCAGGGTCTGTGTCGCATTGGTGTCCAGAGACTTCATGTTGGCCACCGGCGTTCCGTTCAGTTGTGTGACCGTGATCACGTCCAGGTTTGCTACCACCAGCACTGGAGGTCGATCGCCAGGCTCTGAAAGAAGACAAACAAAAGAACAGGTAAAGTCACACAGTCCTGTGCAGGTAACAATGACAACTGAATGAAATAGCTGAGTACACATAGATATCTTGATAGAGATGTAATTTTCTAGAGAGAAATAATTCACATGTTCATATTATTGTCCTTGAGGTCCTTAATAGTTAAGTGTATTCAGAGAATTGTATAGAGGAGGGTACAATGTAATGAAGGCAGCATATACAGTGCCTATAAAAAGTATCCACCCCGCTTGGATATTTCTCCTTTTACTGCTTTTATAAATAAAATCTTGATCAATTTATTTAGGTCTTTTTTACAAAAATCTCCTCTTTAATCTCAAAGTGAAAGCAGATTTCTACAAAGTAATGTTAATTAATTAAAAATATATAACGCAAAATAAGTGATTGCATAAATATTCACCCCCTTCAAGGCAGCATTGACTAGATACACCTTTCGCTGCAATTAAAGCATGGCGTCTGCGTAGATAGGTCTCAATTAGGCCTGCACATCTGGACATTGCAATTTTACTCCATTTTCTTTGCAAAACTGCTCAAGCTCTGCCAGGTTAGAACGGGATCGGGTGAACATCCCTTTTTAAGTCCAGCCACAGCTTTTCTATAGGATTGAGGCCTGGGCTTTGACTCAGCCACTCCAGAACATTCACTTTGTTGTCTTTAAACCATTTCTGTGTAGTTTTCACTGCAGGCTTAGGCTCATTATCTTGCTGGAGAGTAAATCTTTTCGTAGTCGTAGTTCTCCTGCAGATTGAATCAGATTGTCCCCTAGGACTTCCATATATTTTTCTGAGTTCATTTGCGTTTACCTTTACAAGCCTTCCAGGGCTTACTGTCGAGAAGTGTACCCACTGCATGATGCTACCACCATCATGCTTCAAACTACCGGTATGTGTGTGTTTTTGGTGATGTGTAGTGTTTGGTGTCTGCCAAAAATAGCATCTAGTCTGATGGCCAAAAAGCTCAATTTTTGTCTCATCAGACCAACGAACCTACTTCCAATTGACCTTGGAGTCTCCCACATGTCTTTGGACGAACTTTAGTCAAGATTTAATAAGAGCTTTGCCACTCACCCATAGAGCTTTGACTGGTGAAGAAAATAGGCAAAAGATGCTGTATGCCATGGTGTCTTCATGGTGGAATTATAGCCAGGAATACTGATTGACCACGGGGGAATTTTGTCAATTATTGTAAAAAATGCCAAAACAAATTGATCAAGATTCCATTTATAAAAGCAGTAAAAATGGAAATATCCAAGTGGGTGAATACTTTTTATAGGCACTGTATATATACAGGCGCATCTAACAAAAAATCAATATCATGGAAAACTTCATTTGTTTTCCATAATATATTTCAAAAACTGTTTTTTTCTCATATAATCTAGATTCACTACACCCAAAGTGAAATATTTCAAGATTTATTTTGTTTTAATCTTAATTATTCTAATCTTGACAATTGCAGTTTACAGCTCATGGTATATCCAAATATTAGAATAAAGAATTTATAATACAGAAATGTTGACTTCAGAAGAGCTCTAATCAGCTAATTGAGTTAAAAAATACCAACAATGGGTTCCTGAGCCTTTAATCTCTCAATCTGGGCAGGGTAAAGCACTTTTCCACCTGTAAGGGAATGCCAAGTGTGCTGTACTGTAGTTCCCTAGCTTCTCTATAACATGCACATGTACCATCAGTGCCACAAAAGAAACATGCATACATTCTCCACTATGGATATTAACACACAGAGAGACAGTCACACACAGATCAGTCGGTCAGATAAATGGGATGTTCAATTGGAATGACTATTTGAACATAATAAGGTCGTGTTTCGTTCAAAACTAGACTGCTTTATGTAATTGTAACATAATACGGCTTGATAAATTGGACAGCCCTGACTGTTCCTTCTTTACAGTGCAGACAACCACTAAAAAGTATTTGTTATCTCATACAGACTGTGCTCTCAAAAGCACACTTGCTAGACCTGCAAGAGACTATAAGCAAGCATGGCCAAGGTCATATACACGACTCATAAATCAAAACTAGTGCAGTTTGCATATATATCCTAAATGTACAGTATCCAGGGTTGGGAAGGTAACTTTAGAAATGTAATCGGTTACAGATTAATTGTTACCCTCTTGAAAATGTAAGAAGTAACTACAGTAAGTAACTATTTTAATCTCTTTGGGTTATTTTTAGAATACTTTTACTACCTTATCTTGGTCATTTTAAAGCCCACATATTGTAATTTCCCTACTATTAACTGAGGTTTATAAATAGATTTAGCAAAATGACTTCAGCAATGAGGTTAATACATGGGGGTGGGCTATACATGGGGATGTATTTCTTTCTGGGTGTGGAGATGCATGCAGAGCTGTATGGAGAGCATTTTTGATGCAAATTTAAGGTTAATTTCATCATGAACTGTTTATCACAGCAACTAGCATCAGAAATCTGAAGTCTTGCAGAAAACAAGGTATTTCATGTGATATTTGTGTGATAAAAACTCAGAACCGAGAAGAATCGGTGTGAATTTGGTCACAGACTACACTCACTTCCACCCATAAATATTTTACAAAGAAGTATATATTTGGGTGTAACAGAGAGACAGAGAGAGAGAAAAAAAGAGATAGATAGAGAGAGAGTAACAGAGAGACAGAGAGAGAGAAAAAAAGAGATAGATAGAGAGAGAGAGAGATGTAGAGATGTGGCCTGTCACCCTCCACCATGTTTATAATCCACATTGAGAACAGCAGTATTCTCAAGTGGAAGGTGTGGTTGCTATTCCCATGGAGGTACCACCAGATGTTTCCAAACAGGGGTGAGCAGGATAATAGTCTCAACACGTAGCAGCGCCGACACGGGAGAGGTGGGATGTACAACATAATAAGGCTCCGAGCTGCCAGAGGTGACGCCATTGTTCTCACTTCTCCGCGCGCCGCTGCCTGCTATTTTTTGCCGTTAAGTGCAGCTCGGTTTGTGCAGCCTACAAAAGCAGGAGCGCAGCACGAGAGCTGGCAGGGATCAACTCAAAGAGGAGGCTGTGCTTTTGTTCGCCTGGAGTACAGGAGAGCCACGGACATATACATGAGGAGATTAGTGGGTCTGGACACGCACACACACACACACACACACACACACACACACACACACACACACACACACACACACACACACACACACACACACACACACACACACACACACACACACACACACACTCACTGCCTTCTACAGTGTAACAGAACAGAACAAAATCCAGTGAGTAACAACAAAGAAGATTTTATACAACAAACAATGACATTATAGTTATCTGACTACGTATTCACAGGTTAGGAGGTAACATTGTAATTATGGAAATGAACACATGCACACACACACACACACACACACACACACACACACACACACACACACACGCACACCAACACACATACATGCACACACAAACACACACCAACACACACACATGCACACACACACACACACACACACACACACACACAGCAATGTAGCTCAGCCTGGCTTCTGTCAGCAGGCCAACATCAGGTCTCCAAGCCCTATTTTATGGGGAGTAAAATCCAGTGAAACAGAGTTCGCATAGACCCTCTGTGATTTATCCTTCCTCTCCAGCAAAGTTTAACTCACAATGCGCTCGTCTAATGTGGGCTATAAATCTGGACTCCACCTCCCTCTGCCTAAAACAGAGCGGTCCGGAAAGCGCAACTTATAGCGCATATGTACTTGCACTCCACTGAGCTCATACTTCTAGGCACTTGTTTGTATCCTGAAATACTCAGAGGAGATCATGGACCCTATTTGAAAGACTGGAAAAGTCTTACTACTATTACGTAATACATATATAATGTTTAAATTTGTACGGATATTTTCCCAGTAATGACAATAACATTTTGTCCATGCATTTGACACTTAAGATACTGTCCATCTTTCAAATTAGGGTTTGTAGTTTGAGTAAAGGCTTGTGAATTCCCATGTGGAAGAAGAGGAATGTGCACCTTCAAGAGATGATGACAGAAGCTACCCGCACCCGTACCCATATCGGGCCAACACACGGCCTTATCTTGTTTGTGCTCTGACATGCCTTGTCCCCTCTTTAAGACTTTTTATCAACCAGACAGGGTCCCTTCGATCTCCCTTCGGCTGGCTATTTGTACATGGTGTACCTCATCATGAGAACAATCTCATCAGTGAGCACATACATTTCACACATACGTTTAACAGTGGGCACATATATTTAACACATATGTTTGAGTACATGCATTTAACATATACGTTTAACAGTGAGCACGTAGATTTAACACATATGTTTACTGTAACAGTGAGCACATACATTTTATGATTTAATAGTGTCCCAAAAATCCCAATCAAAATCCTTTCAGCCGAGGAGCCGGCTGTGGGAGTGTTTCACTTCAATGATATTTGTCTTAAGCCGGGAAGGAAAGAAGTCCTATTGATTAAAGGCAAGATAGATGCTTTGTTCAATCCCACCCTACTGTGCCTTAAGCTACAGAAGGTGAGCTGCTCTCCAGCTGAGTGTGTCGGTAGATATTCTCACACTTACGACAGCACTATTCTCCACTCGTCGCACTGTTATCGGGCAAACGTGTCAAAACTAAACGTGAAATGCAACACGTTGCTGGGTTAATAGACTTGTCCGTTATGTTACAAAAACGGAAGGTGGAAACGAGAGATCAGACCAGGCAGAATTACAGCACTGACGAGCATATGGTGTCGTAATTAATGTGTGGAATTAAGAGTGAAATAATTACCTTGTTAATGCTGATGTATGTCATTCAGACGCACTGTGGCTGAATGGACACGCAGCTACTCATATATTAGTTCTATTTTAATCTCTAATCAGACAGACAGCCTGGTGCGTAACCCACCTCATTCTTCAATCTTCTTATGAGGTAATTTGCATTTTTGATTCTCTTAAAAGAGGCTCTATCAACGCCCTCATCCAGCAAAGGAGTGTATACAAAAACACACACACACCAGTCAATCTTTATGTACTCTTCGGTACTGATGCTCCTTCTGTAATACAGTATCTTATTTTGAGACTTTTGGAATCGACGGTCATTTATGTCAGATGTCACTGGCAGCAATGTTATGTTGCTATCACAGTAAGAATAGGTAAACAAGTGTTAGCAGTTGTACAATACTGTAAAGATTTTATGACAGTAATTCATTTACTTTTTAGATAATATAATGCCAAAAGTGCCAGATTTGACACTCAGTCAGAAAGAGGGTAAAATAGTAAAAACAATGAATCCTTATTGCACAGTGTATGAGTTTTGAGAGCTTTTGCGCAGTGATTGACTATATGTTCCTCTTGGCAAGAAAACATAGTGTTTAGGAAGACAGATTTGATATTGAATGATGTTTACCATGTTTTGATAAAGTTAATGTATATAGAGAAAAAATTGTGTTTTGAAATGTAGAGTTCAGAAAACGTTTGAAGCATATGTAAACACTAAACAGAAATAGGTAAACAGTAAATCACTTATCAATACTACCATGACCAGCATAGTATTTCAGATAAAGGTGTTTACAGGAAAGTGTTTACAAGGACAATCATGAAAGTGTATGAACTTATGAATGCATTGTGAGCATATGTTTGGGCAAAAGCTAAGAGCACATTGGACCTTTTCAAAACCTGCTCATATAGAATATGCTGAGCTGGACTAGTGAACTGCTAAACAGGTTTTCCAGTTCCACCAGCGTGTCTTTCATTCTACACAAGGATTACTGCCCCATCTCTGGCCTTGGTCAGCATCACCCTGCCCAGTGCTCCTGTTGTGTCGTGACGTGAGTGACTGGTTTGTGTCCAGGTTGCTGAGCCGTGGGGCTTACCGTGTTTGGCTTTACAGGACCTGCCGTCGCTCTGCAGGGTATACCCCTCCGTGCAGCTGCATTGGTACGACCCGTGGGTGTTAAGGCAAGTTTGGCTACACGTCCCATACACAGAGCACTCGTCGTGATCTGCAGGAGGGAGAGAGAGAGAGAGAGAGAAAGAAAGAGAGAAAGAGAGAGAGAGAGAGAGATGAGAGAGAGAGAGTGAGGAACCTGAAACATGGTGGAGGTGTTTTCCAACATGACCTAATTACATAATGTTACCTTAATGTGGTGCTTGGTTTTCACCTCTCCATGCATATGTATGGGGTGAGTCTACTGAGAGCTCACTTGAGCTGCTAGCTGTAATAAGAATAATAATGGGCAAGAAGTGGAAATCTGACATGGATTTAAGCACCATGCAACCTAGCAGGCCAGCTCAGGAGGGAGAGGAACCACCCCGATGCAAATAGACTCAAGCAGTTATTCTAGTATCATTTATTTATGTATTTAGTTATGCTTATAATCAATTATTACCGTCAAAAAAAAAGAAAGAGGAACATGTTTACACTCAGTAAAAGCAAGTGTTTGACTTTTGCAAACCACAATAGCTCTCATCAAACGCTCATGGCTGTCAAGGACTTTCCCATTCTTTTCCTAACTGTGAGATAGCACCCATATCTCAAACACATCCACACACACACCCCATAACCACCCCCCCCCCCCCTCAGTTTTAAATGCAAGGGCTCCCTTCAGATAAATGTGCCTTATCTGCCTATGCCATAAATGTCACCCACCCTTATCAGTCAGAGCAATCTGAAGGCTGATGCCATTTGGCGGGGCATGGCCAATAGATGGCTATCATTTTTCACGCCCCATGCTTGTTAACGAGGTAAAGTTTAGCATGGGTGAAGGTAATTCGATTTAGCGCTGGGCCCGCTAAGGGAGATGGGGGGGTTGGGGAGAGGGAGGGGGAGGGTTGGGGTTGGGTGAATGTGGGGTCGTGGTGAACCTCGTCACCGAGAGGACGGCCGCTCGTTCGCTTGCCTGGCTCGGCTTACCTCTGCATTTCTTCCCGTCCTTGTCCACCTCGAAGCCGTCGCCGCAGAAACAGATTGTGCCGTTCCGCGTCATGACGCAACCGTACTGGCACCTCAGCTCGTGGCACGCGGGCAGGAGCTCTGAAACACAAACACACACACACACACACACACACACACACACACACACACACACACACACACACACACACACACATTGTCTCTGACTATTTTGGCCCATGTTATTTGAACAGGGGGCAAAAAGACGTTCATGTGAGGTGCAACTCTATTCAAAGTCCAAAAAGAAAGAGACAGGGGGAGAGAGGGAGAGAGGGAAGAAGAGTGAAAGAGGGAGAGAGGGAAGGAGAGTGAAAGAGGGAGAGAAATTGCTCCGAGGCTTTCAGATTAAATATGGTGCTTACTTCATCATAAAGCCAGGTGTGGGCTATTGATGGATGCAGGGGCCATTATACACAAATGCGCCTGCACTGTGATGTTAATGTCACTTTGAGATCTGTTTCTCTTGAAACATTCCCTACAAGTATGCAGCGGGCCAAGGTTACTGTCAATATGAGGCAGTAAACTGAAAATTGAGTGTCGATTTGTGTGGTATTTATCACATCGGCACGACTAAGTGCCAGTGATTGCTAACATTCTTTAAAGGGCTGTCTCGCTTGCCTGGAGCCTAAAATGCTCCGACCGCCTGCTCCCTGTTATCGATTCCAAAAAGATGATCTGAGAAATTGCTGTGATTTACAGTTGCTTGCACTACACAGGACCGCAATCAATTTCATCAAGCTCAATATTAATAACCAATTTCATCTCCTTTTTTTTTTGCCCACGCTATCATGATGGGGGGTCACCTTGGAAGCTATAATTTTCTCTGTAACCTCAGCGAGAGAATCACGTTGGAAAAACTCCAAGAGAAGTGCACAAAATTGACTTTATTAGTGGCGAACAA
>NW_027468689.1:20511157-20598657 GCF_046254945.1 Alosa pseudoharengus | reverse complement strand
ATGTATGGGGGGGGGGGTGGGCAACTGAGTGATTACACAGTAAATTCGAAAAGACAAAAGACTGGATGGACGTTTTATGGAAATTAAACGGCCTCCCATTTTCACCAAGGACGCCCACGACTTTGTGAGGATCACGGCAGCCACACCTCTAGCACCAGACTGAGGGCAGTGGGATGTCAGCCGCTAAAGCATGATGGGACAGCACAAATGCATGATGGGATATCTGATATGCTGAGTCAAAGAAGATCAGTATGAATATGCATTCTGACGTCACAAAAACCATTCACATCACATCTATATAAAAGCGGCTGTATAATACAGATCATCTGGTCAAGGAGATATATATTCTCCTGTATTACAGATTTTCTGGTCATTGAAATGTTAAGCCTTTTCTAAACTGGAACATTGAAAACTGCATTACAGATTCCCTGGTCATAACAAGGCGAAACCATTTTCCTGACTAAATCTTATACAAAACTAAGCTGTTTCTCCTATTCATATCTAAGTGTCACTTAAATATAAATCAGATATATATGTTTTGCAGTATTCACATGAACAAAACAATATATCTAATTAAAGACATTTCAATGTTTAACAAGTACATGCTCACTGCTTCATTCAGTGTCATCTTCTTTGTATTTTGTCTGTGCTATAGTCTATTGCATGCAGTTGCATGCCTGTTGCCTAGAAGAAGAAAAAATCACACTGATCACTTTTTGGGTTCCTCATGAATCATTCTGGAGCTGTGAATCATGAATCTTCACAGTGAGAAAAAAGGAGCCAGCGAGGCACCATCGTGCCACTGGCAACCACAGCCACTTTTATTCTATTTGCTTAAATCCCTTGAGCGCGGCAGTGGTCACCTACGGGCCATGTGCATTTCTCACTGACAAAACAATGCCCCAAAGGCTTCGCAACCCACCAAGGAGGGAGCGGAGAGGAAGTTTCAACCCACAGCAGTTACTCAATGCTGGCACTGTAAACCACAAGAAAAAAAGAAAGCGTCAAGTTCTCATTATATTATCAAATAAAAATTTAGATTTAGTCTAATCAGCCTGTACTCGAACACTAATGAGGACCATTAACCTCTGCAACCGTTGTGATTCCGAAGAAAGAATCAAAACTTGTAATTAGGTGGACCATGCTTTTCTCAAGGTCATAATGGAGGGATTTGGCAGCTTCTCTGAGAGAATGATTTGTCTAATGTCTCCATTAGATAGTCCTCATTAGTGTATTAGACCCCTGCTGTGTGTATAAAAATCCTGTGCTGACACAACATCTTCTCACTTTCTCAGATTTCCTCTGAGAATTACATGTGACATGTTCCCCGAACAAAGTAAAGTGTACATTTGAAGGCTGCACTATTGCACGCTCGGTGTTTGTTCAGACTTCATCTCGGTCTCTGGGCGCATATGGCGCCATATGTCTGCCTATGCGTCAGCCATTGTTTCCGTAAGCACCTGTGGTCGAGCGTAGGAGGGACAGCTCTAATTGGACAATCACATCTAAAACGGGCTCTGAAATGCAGATTTTTTTTTCTTAACAAGCTTCCACACACCCAGGATGCGTCTGAAGTCCACGGTGGACTGTTTAGCTACATGGCTGAGAGAGGCAATTTGAGTCCACAATACATTTCTTCGCTTACAGTCCCTTGGTTCTGGTGCACCCAAATAAATAATTCATAAGGGCTCTTTCTCTCTCTCTCTCTCTCTCTCTCTCTTGCTAGTAAAAGGGAAGAGAGAATAAGGGGCTAGTCCCTATATAGTCCACATGAAGGCATTTTGCATGAGCTGTCATGTATGCTCATTGAAGAGGGTGAGGGAAAACTTTTCTATTTCACCCTTTTGGGTTAATCCAACTTATTTTTTTTTCTGGTGTCCTATATTCAACAGTCATTTCACAGAACTCGGTTGTGGTCCAATCGACAGATGCATAATGTGGAAAATAATAAATAAATAAATGCAATAAAACAAATTGTTGGAACATGACAACTAGCCCATAAGGTTCTCCAAAGAGAGACAGACTCTGGTGAATACATCCATTGTCACCGAACCCTCCTAATCAACTCTGTGTGATGTCGTTGAACACAGAAACAAGACAAGCGCTTTCTCCCATAAGGGAGCAATGCAGTTCATGCAGCTCCAACACGCAACCCTTTGTGTAAAGCCTCTAAAGCCCTGTCAGGCCAAGCCATTTTGGTCAGTTCAGTATTTTATGAGCTCAGAGCTATGTGAAGCATATGAACTGTGTGAATTAATGTGCCAACTGGGCGTGGAGGGAATCCCAGAACTGGGAGTGATTAGGGACGTATATTTCGCAGGTTTCAAGCCATGCAACATCATGTCCCCGAGTGCTCGAAGATCCTGCAGACATCTATACCCTAGCCCCCACGCCCGCCAACAAATCACCCCACCACCTGTTTCCAATCTACACATCCACCAAATTGAGTCACTTTTTCAAGTTTTAAGACTTCAAGTTGGATTACGGCCTTCATTGTAGCGCTATATAAATGATTAATGATTCTCATGTGCATTATATATCTGATAGCAACAAACCGGTCAACAAGGCTGGCGTGCAGTTCACACAGCCCTAAAGTGGACATTGTAGACATCATGCCATACAGAGAAACTCTTACATAAGAAGGTCCTGGGATATGGAGAAAATAAAATGGTAAAATTAAAGATTCTATGACCAGGGAACATTGACTTTAATGTCTTTCAACTGGTTGTTGCCTTGGTCTCACATATTGCATTTTTGCTATATTCTTGATGATACTATGCTAGATTATCTACTAACCAGCTTGTAGTGATAAGGCTGTCACTGAAACATAAACAGCTCAGAATAAATACTTCATAATTATAGGCCTAATCACATAGAATTCAGTACAATGTAAATTAAAGTGTTGTTTGATTCTATATGAATATTCACCTCACATACCTGCACAAATAGAGTATGCACTGTGCAGTCTAACCAGCCTTAATGAAACCCTTTGGAGGCATAATGTTGACAGCACCTTAACGTAAACTGCTGTGAATACACACTGTGCACACATATGCTAGCCGCCGCTCAGGATGGAGTTCTAATTAGCTACTGGCGGAGGGGACAGTCTGTTTCCCTTTGGTTTCCCCAGCTCTGAGACAGGCAGAGTCCATGCCACTGCTGCGGCTGCTGCTGTTACTGGTGCTGTAGGCTCCCTGTGGGCCCATGTAGGAAAAGACTGGGTATTGGACTACTCTACTGGGGGGGAGGGGGGGGGGGGCTCTCTATGGGAGGGACGAGGATGAGGTCTCCGTGGGTGTCGCATCCCCAGCAGGTGCCTCGTCACGATGGCAGCCGCGATCGTCGTGACCACAGGCAATCCCTGGTAGATACGGACTACTACTGTAACGTCTCACACCCCGTGTGTGCGCAAGAGTCGGCCCAATGTGTTCAGAGGACATAAAGAGGACACACACACACACAGTCCCCAAGACATTAACCTAATCTGATTAAACTTAATCTTCCTTTAAAAAATGAACTACACCAATTAAAACTTGGATTTAGAATTGCTGAAAAACCATCACCTCACCATCTTCTATATTTCATATTTTTTCAGCCACTTCAACTCAGCTGTTACTGTGTTAAGCACTGTATCTTGGTCAGCATTCCCTACAATGACAGAACTGGACCATAATGTACCTCGACAGTGGACTCCTTCGTCGTAGCCATCCTCGCAGTCCAGAGCTCCGTCACAAAGCTTGTTGAAGTGAATGCACTTCTTCGTGCCTATGCACTGTATGTGATTGAGTGGACATTTCAGCACTACTTCCCCAGAACCTACAGCACAAAACAAATAAACAAGCACATAGAAATTGGTTAGTTGAGAAGGAAAATTTGTGAACACACTGCTAAGCACAATTGTTTTATGATCAGAGACATTCTTCATGCCTCAGCAAAGTGTTTTGTTTGGGACCAAACCATCAGTGAACAGCACATGTTCAGTCAGACAGAAAATTAATAGTGGTGTTTAGCTGAGTGTCTGGCAGGGAGCTGTTAAATAAATGCCTTCAAAAACCTCTCCATGCTAAATGACCTGTGTACTTTGTATGATGCTTTCAAAAGGAAACTGTTGACATTGCATTGTTTAAATCGTTGCAAATACACTGCTGACCAAAACCACAGAGCAAAGAACATACAGGCACTCTTGTTTCCAAGATACTGTATGTAGACCCTTTGAAACTCTGTGACCACACCAGAATCAGTTATAAGCACACAGCCTTACTATCTGTATATACACACATGTTGGCACTATGCATTTCCCTCTACTCTCCCCTATCTCCCCTAAACCATCTTCTTAGCAATGTGCGTGTGTATGTGCACGTGTATGTGTGTGTGTGTGTGTGTGTGTGTGTGTGTGAGTGAGTGTGTGTGTGTGTGAGTGTGTGCGTGCTGCTGCTGCTGCCGTTGCCGTGGTCTCAATCACACCCACAGGACTCCACCAAGGCTCCCCGAGTGGATCTCTGCTCCACTTTCCTGATCTCAGCATGACGATCATGTCTAATTTAACACATGTGAAAACTACTTTCAAATTCCCTCCCCCTTTGTGTCTGCTCCCTTGCTGGTGAAGTTTACCATTAAAAAAAGAAATCCCTGCAGTTCAGCATAGGTAGACCATGTCAACACAACACCCACGGTGCTGCAAGCCCTTGTGGGCCGTACTTCGCAGCAAGGTTACTTAGTGACGTATGATGTAACTTGCCGATTGACCCATACTATGAAATGTGGCATTTTGCCATGGCAATTTAGGCTGTATCTCTAAACTACTCAAAGCAGTAGTTTGTGTTCGTGGTTAGCTTGATGTTACCTGTATATGAACCAGCCCTCCAGCCACAAAGACAAAGATATTGGCACACAGTTCATAAACATGTTCATATAGAGGTAACACAAAGATGAAGATATTGGCACACAGATTGTGAGAGAATAATTGCTCTGCACAAGGGAGTTTTAAACTAAATCTTTCTGCTTATCAATATCATGTTTCCTATGAATAAGGACATTTGGTATCTCTGGCAGATGCTGGGGTCAGATGTCTCCTTCCACTCGCTGTTATACTGCACTCACTGTTAGTTCTGTTGCGTTTTTTTTTTTTTTTTGCCAGCAGAGACTGATCGTCTGCCTAGGCCTATATTATATTCCATTGATAAATGAATGCTGAATATATGATTTAGAATCTAGAAACTGCTGTGTGCCGTGCAGTTGGCAAGGTGTTCTCTTTAAACTGCTTAATGCATCCACGGCTATACTCAATGCTGGAAAGATGAAAGAGAGATTGTAAGTGATCACAGGTTAATTCGGAATAGCTTAAATGATTGATGTAATTTTTCATATGATTCCTGAGGGTGATTGGTGCAATTGACTGTAGCTTCCCCACAAGAAGTAGTCTGAGAGGTCATCACAATTCAAAATGTCCAGCAATATGCTAACAATAATTTATTTCATAATTTACATGCTCCCTTTCTTAAAATTCAGTGTTCAAAAATGACACAAAAATTAAAATGACAAAATTAAACAAATCTTGATTATATTTGTTCAATAACAACACATCATTATAATGCAAGACCACATCAGGAATAGTTATTTTGTACTACCAATTGGCAACACATTTGTTTTGTTTTGTTTTGTTCCTCCTTCCTTCTACACTGCCACAACACAATAATAAATATGCCAAATAAGGACAATGTTTGAGGCAACGGGCAAGCAAATTCAACTAGGATTTCATTTATGAACAGCATGGTAGTATCTTTTTAATTATTCAGTATCCAGCAGTTGGTCAAATTCAGTGATAATACCATCGCTAATCATTAAGGTCGTCAGCACTGAACTTCATTACAGATCATTTATTCAACATTATTATCTATTAACTAACTTTTTCCGAGCCAGATATTCATACTGTTGTTTAGCTTCCTTTTCAGTGTCTTATGTACAGGAATATAGTCCTATGACAGATTTATATGTCTATATGAAAAAATATAAATTTTATGTCGCAATGTTCAATCAGCTCAGTTTGTTCACACTAGTACAACACGTACTAAGACAGCAGGTCATCCCCTCATCAGTGAGACAATCAGCACATTCTTTGACATGGCCCTTAGGATGGCTTTTCCATTGCTAAGTCTACTAAAAACAGCTTTGTGTAAAATAGAGATTCAACAATACAAAGGACGTTTAACCGCACTGTACACTTTTCTAATACGAATAGAGAAGCATCCATGGACACCCAATAATTATAATATGAGCAAAACATGTAATATAACAGCATGGTCTGTAAGCAGTAAAGAGTGGCAACTGCACTAGCTGGCATCATCATTATCTTATGCTAGATGGATACTGCATTCATTAATAAAAATAGGCTTTTCTCACTTTGTAGAGGAATAAGTCAACACAGAACTTGTGCACAAGATCAGAGCACTTCTTTCTCTCTTTTCTTTTCCTTTCTTTTTTTGATAAACGCAAGCGGAAGTGTCATCTTCTGCTCACTCGTCCTCACTTTGCGGATGGATTACATCCTAATCTAACATGATTAGGGGAATGAATATTCAGCGTGTGCAGCTTCGCGTTGGCACACAGCTGGCGTTTAACAGTTGAAATATGACTTCATATGAACACTCCGAATGGGGAATCGCCATTTATTTATCTAGTTATTTATATATCACTCCCAACCACGTCCCCCCGTCAACCACCCAGCCTGCCCGAGCACGGATGAGCGGCCTCGAATGAAAACTCTCAAACTAAGTCGCAAAGCGTAACAAGCCTTTCGGAGGCAGATGCCACCCCCATGGCTGTTATTTTGGGGCGTGCTGCTACTGCTACAAGGTGACAATGCACCCTGCTCAGCATCTTGCACTGACAAGTTCCCAGAATGCACCACACTGAGAGGATGCGGAGAGATGCTTAATTTTGTAGTTGTCGGAAGGGAAGGGTGGGGGTGGTGGTGGGGGCCGGTTATGATGTTGTGGAACTGTGGAACTGCAATGAATTAATGATTAAAATTAAACGATTGCCAACCAGCTTGAATTTATTATGTGGGCTCTGGACAGAAAGAGAGAGAGGGAGCGAGGCTTCAAATGGTGGGACCCCCTCCACTGCAATTAGTTTTGCTGCCATTTTTTTTGATTGAATGGATTATGTTTGCACCCTGAGTAGCTCCATAATTATGCACATTTTTACTCTGAAATATCAACACAACTTAAGTATGATGAATTGCATTTATATATGACTGTCAAACAGGCTTGTGCAAAATTCCAGAATTGAATTGAAACTGGCTCTTAAATTCCAATTCATTTCTTGAATTTCACTTGCATTTCAATTGAGGTAGCAAACAGGAAGCAGAATTGCAATTCGAATTGTGCACAACCCTGCTGTCAAACCAGAGTCTTTCTATATTACATCGAATAAACAATACACACTGGCTGTTAATCGGAAGGTATTTGAATGTGTGTTGAGTTTGTTGTTTATGAGTGTGTGTGTGGTGATGGGGGTTGAGGATGGGGGGTATGTATCTGTTCATCGGGGGGCCAAGCATGACCACCCTCAAATTCCACCGTGTTGCACTTGGTTAAGTAAATGATAAGGATTTGAGTAAAAGACAGAGAGAGGAAAAGGGGAAGAGGGAGAAAGAGAGAGAAAGAGAGAGAGAGAGAGAGAGAGATAATGCTTCCAGTGTAATATCTCATACTCCAGGGAGAAATAAAAGTGCTACTCTGTGAAGCAAGCTTGCCTGTGTGTGTATGTTCCCACGGACTCCTCATACCATACCTGGCGTTGCGGCCTTGCCAGCCAAAGCTAAGTGACTCTTAGCATGGCCCTCAGGACTCTTCAAGCAGTATCAGGTTCAGCTGGAGCTGCATTTGCTGCACCACCGCAACTCAACACAGAGCCAAACACACTAGTCTCCCTCAAAGCCAGCGCTTGTTTATTGTCGCGTATCAAATTTGGAGTTTAATATAGCTTGTGTCAAAACACACAGCTATGCATTATGTGCAATATCACCCATGGGAGACAGGCTTCCTGGTATCTAAATGCCTCAGCAAGCTTGTTTAAGGACCCTTACTGTGCCTGTGCGTAAGATGAGAAATTAATTTCCCTCCAAAAAGAGCCAGATTGAACGCATCACCTGGGTCTGTGTAATGAGGTGTTTTAATCAATTATACAATTCATTTCAACAGCCTGAAAAAAGCTTTATAGAATGTGATTTCAAAAGCCTGAAAAGAAGCTTTAAAAAAAATGTGATTGTGAAATGGAAATGTGTGCATATGAACAATTTGTCATTTATTGTGTAGATACACAGTGTATTCAAAAGGCTTTGTACCACTCATGCATTCTTCTATTCTAAGAGCTCTCACTTCACCACCTTTACACATACACGCACAAACACACACACACACACACACACATACACTCACACACACACAAACACACACACACACAAATCATCTGCAGTTCTTTGTATTAGCATTCCAGGTGCTTAGCAATGCTCTGTTAAAACACAATCATGCAGAAGAAGCCGTTTTTAAATTCGTTAATTTGCTTTTGAAGCCCCTCAGAAGCTGGCAAGACGGATGGCGGAGCGGGTAAGTTGACGAGGCAGCCGAGTCAGTATCGAGTCGGGTGTTGCCTCTGCCTCTCTCTCTCTCTCGCGCGCGTGTTTGCTTGTTTCTCTGCTCTCAGCAGATGGCCGCAGTCACAGGAACAACGGGAAGCGAAACCAGCCATGACTGAATGGCTGCCGGAGAAATTAAAGGGGATTATTTCCCAAATCCCCCCAGCTTTGGCGCCCAACGCAGTTCCTGGAGGTAAATATGCATTTCCGGGGCAGCTAAATTAACCAGGGAGCCCCTAGGGGGGACAGAGCTGAATGGAAATGAATAATGATCTATACAAAATGCTGGGGTGCAAAACTTTCCTTTTTTTTCTCTCCAATAGCACAGCAAAAAAAGGTGTGCAGTAGCCAATCCTTGATCACATTAAGGTGGCTGCTTTTATCCCCAGGGTTGAGCCGCTCCCCTCTACCCCCAGGTTAACTCAGGCTGGAGACATTCTCTGTGTTCAGAGACGCCAGCATCCATGCGGGTTCCGTCCTTCACGTTCTCGACAAAAGCGCTATGCAACATTACACCCACAAACCCTTTCCCAGGTGCCGTTTCTCAGGGGGAATAGATACGTTTACAAGTCATTTATTTTTATGTGGAAAGAGCTGGGAAAGTCACCCTCAGTAAACTGACTTTAAGGAACACGCCAGTGCTTATCTTCCTCTCGCTATCTGGAGCGCCGCGCCACACTGTGCACAGACTTCTGATGACACGGGTGATTATGGCTTCGGGGGTATAAAAACAAGCAGCGCACAGACACACACACACACACACACACACACACACACACACACACACACACACACAGAGCAGTTGATTCTGGCAAGGGCCTGTCTTGGATCTGGCCTTCATCCTGGACACCCAGCATCTGCTGCTATGAGTGTATAAACATAAACACAAATAAAAACAACTGCAGATGCTATCAAACACTGTCAAACTTCAGAGACTAGAAATGATTCTATAGTTTTGTTTTCTGTTCAGTTACTGTACGTAAACACTGCATATGGAATTATGTCAATATTAAACTGCACAAAGTGGCATATGATACGCTATCTAAACTTTAGTGCTTAAATTATTAAAACCTTACCTAGCTTTGATGTTGACATATATGCTGTGCAAATCACAACTCCTCCATATTTAGAAACCGAGTGAAATCAAGCAGTGGTTGATTAGCCAGACTGTTTGGAACATTGCAACAAGATGTAGTGGTTAGGAGAAAAATGCTGAAGAGAAACAACAAACGCCTGCACACCCACCCACGCACCCACACACCCACACACACACACACACATACACGCACGCACACACGCACGCACACACACACACGCACACACATAAAACACATCTCCAATGAACACAAAAGACAAGCTGCTGTCAGAGCTTTAAGTGCTTGTCATCAAAAAAGACATGTCTACAAAGTGTCAGCTAGACTACCCGGTGGGATGACACATCCATGAAACAGGACCCTCCATTGCGAGAACCCACATGCAATAGAACACAAAATGCCAATTGGTATGTCGGTTTAGTAATTATCCGTATACTGCACTGCAATTGGCCAAAGCTCTCTGTGAAGGTCTTAAGATGTTGCTGCTCAAACCTCAAATCATATTTGGAGAGTTGAAGGAGGGGGTAATCATTACTGGATGAGACAACAGGAGCACATAAATCATTAAACAGATCAGCTCTCTCCTCCAAGTGACAACCCAACAAACATTTCACCCTAAAGACCCACATCCACATAGATTTGTTAGTCTAGCAATGATGTTACCAAGGTGCAGATGAGGTGGGAAGTGTAGATAATATTCCATTTAAATTGACCTCAAGTGTGATGGCTACTAAAAAAACCCAGTCCTCAAAAGATTGTGTGGGTTTTGTAAAAACATACACATATACATAATAGATACTTTCCCATTATTTCTAGCTTTATCTTTACATAAAATGAATCCTTATTTGAATTAAACTGTCACATACTTTATGAGTAGGACTAAAATTCATATTACTTTAAATTTACTGCAAAGTCAGCACTATACTCTAGACCAGAGAATTGCATTATGAAGTACAAATATGAAGATATAGCACTAATGATATTCCTGGAATGATTACTAGGTCTGTCCCAACAATCTGTGTTATTTGTAAATTGATTTTGGTGATTAGCGACTTTACCCATTAATTGTGTCTATAAGGGTGGGACAGACAAGGAACAAACAACTGCAATGATTGATTTCCTTTGCCATTCTAGTCTGTAATTTTTAGTAGCAAATGGCTCTAATTTCACCCCCAAATCAATAGGTAATTCTGGATAATAAACAGTTTCACACTGAGACTGTGGAGATATATGCAGAGATTGTAAGCCTGCAAGATGGTCACAAATCAGTTTTAATGACAATGAAATGACAGACAACAGGATAGTTTGAAAGTATGAAAAAGCAAAAGAGAGAGAGAAAGAGAGATAGACAGAGAGAGAGAAAGAGAGAGAGAGAGACAGACAGAGAGAGAGAGAGACAGAGAGAGACAGAAAGAGTGAGAGAGAAAGAGAGAGATAGAGAGAGAGTGGGAGAGGTCAGCCAAAAAGCAGTGATGGTTTCACACAACTCTTTTCCAGCTCTGAGGATGACATCCATTTCTTATGAGTGTGTGCCGTGCCTCCACAGATGGCAGTAAGACCACACCTCCCGCTGTGGTGAGGTGACTGGCAAGGATATTATATGTGACTGCCATCTTCCCTTTGATGCCAGCACACACGTTCCATGCCCTGGCATCGGAGGTGACAACAGGAACATGTGGCAGGGTGGCAAGGTTGTACAGAGATGTTAAGACAGGAGGACAATGTTGAAAAAGGATGCTGTGTGTTTGTACGTGAGTGTGTGTGTGTGTGTGTGTGTGCGTGCATGTGTGTGTGTGTCTGTGTGTGTGTCTGTGTGTGTTTGTGAGTGTGTGTAATTGTGTGCTTGATCGGGCCTAGCTCCTATAGTTATTACTCTGTGTGTGTGTGTGTGTGTGTGTGTGTGTGTGTGTGTGTGTGTGTGTGTGTGTGTGTGTGTGTGTGTGTGTGTGTGTGTGTGTGTGTGTGTGTGTGTGTGCGCGCGGACGCCTATGTTTGTGTGTGCGCACTACTCACATTGGTCTGGGCCCTCATCAGAACCATCTGAGCAGTCATCCTCCCCATCACAGAGCCACCGCACAGACACACATGTCTGCCGGTCATGGCACAGATACTCGCCCACGTCACACACAGGGGCTTCTGGGTAGTCGAGGAGAGAGGGATGGAGGGGGAAATGGAGGAAGAGAATGGAAGAGTCATGACTGGTGAATAAGGATGGCAAGAAACATGACAGTTTTTTTTTTGCAATGCCCTGAAGCCCTGTTAAGGTTTAGAAAGCTGTCATGGTTTTAACACGATGATGAGGATGATATTATGATCTGTGTTTATTTATTTGTGTTTTGATGTTAAGATGTAGGTCTGGTGTTTTAAAAATAGTAATGTGAATATTTCCATACACAGTGAATCATTTCAGGTTCAGGCCAAAGATTAACTTTGAAGTATTTATCTGTGACTTTCAAAAATAAACAGACTTTAAGCCCGACTGACCTCCCTGCCTTTGGATAACTGAGAATGTTTGAACTCGCGGCCCGGCTCTGTCTAGGCCTGCTCAGCTTTCCTGAAAGGTTCCGCTAAACGCGTTCCTCAAAAGCGCTCTGCCACGAGTTTGCGCTGACAAGGTCCTCTCCACTGACTGTCAGCGCAAAGCTGTGATCACACCAGCGAGAGTTGACATGCTTTCGCTAAAGACCTGAAATCCAACCGAAGCCCGTATACCAGGCTCAACCCTTCTCCTTAAAGTCAAGAAAGAAGCTTTGAGTGTCCACCCCCCCCCCCCAAAGACCACGTTCTTGTTTTTGGAGAGTGTGCATAATGAAACACGGCTTTTGTGGCTTTACGTCCGTTGGAAAGGTATGCAAAAAATCTGCCATTGGTAGACGACTTAAGACTCTGATAAAACCTGTGGAGACAGGACTTCCACCGTAATCATTTCCACAACTTCTAGCAAGATCTCCAGCTAAGAACTTGCCGGCCCACACACACCAAAGCAGAGAGCCTTCATCAAACACACACTCCCCCCGGTTTAACGTGACAATCTTTTGATCCTAAGACACTGAGCTTTTTCCTTGAAACACCTTGCACAAAGTTTTTCTTTCTACACACTAAATCTCCATGCATAAAAAATGAGCATTACAAGGTGTCAACTCTGTTGATGATACTGCATAATGTACTGTATTTAATGCATGTACGGCCTACATTTTATAACATAAGACTCAACTAAGATACATCTCTAACATACTAACGTTGTGTGTCCATTAGAACTTGTGATCATACCGAGCTGATGTGTACCTGGCTCATCGATATCACCTGGGCGGCCTAGGTAGTTAAAGGTGTGTCTAAGCAAGATAAAGGTGTCCCAACGCAGGTGTCTGTCTTCCCCAGCCAAGCTAACATTATTTAAAGAAACATCAAACCCAAGCTAACATTATTTGAGGAAACATCAAAGCCAAAGTGTAAGCATACATATGTTACTCATTTTCTATGTGTACTAGCATGTAAGCTTAGTTAGTTTTTCACTTTTAAACTAATTTGTTTTGGCAATTAATATGCTCTGATGTCTTGGAACCCCTGATGAGCACTGCCAAAATCAAGTTGATAAATGTAATCAGCAGCATTTCCCATTTTGCAATTGCTAGGGGCCCTGATCAAATCCAGTGAGAAATACAAAGACTGAAGCAGAATTTATGACAGATATAAGGGCAAAGCCCCTAAATAATACACCTAGAAAAAATAACAATGGATCTACATCAACAATCTGAAAGAAATAATAAGAAAAACTGTTACAAGTTTGTTTTGTTGTCAGCCCAGCCAAACTTGACATTTCCACTTATTACATTTCTCTCTAATTGCCCTGGAGTGTCAGAGGATCTATTCAAACTGGAGACGTTTCTCTGACACAAGTTGAGACAGTGAATAAAATGTCATCCCTGCTCTTTGCCATCTCCAATTAGAAAAAACACACATTAAAATGTCAATCAGATTCTACTGTCACTTCATTGGAAGCGTCCATCAAAGGTAAACAATAGAGTTAGAATGGGTTGAAGTCTGCTTAATAGCTGCTGCCAATGTCTGCTGCAGCATGTGAGATGCTCATTTCCTGATCTCTGTAATCCATTTTTAAATCTGAATACCATTAATGTTGTGGGATAGGCAAAAACCATGTCATTGCTCTTCAAAGATGCAGCCTACCATCAAACAATGCTGATTTCCAATTCATAAAACTTCACACCACACACACACACACGAAAACTGTATCTAGAAAAAAAAAAACAAGCTACTCTTCATGTGGATAACAATGTGTTCTGCAACAGCTGGGACAGCAGCCAAAGAATGTGAAGAAGAAGAAGAAGAAGAAGAAGAAGAAGAAGAAGAAGAAGAAGAAGAAGTAGTAGAAGAAGAAAACAGTGAAAAGATGAAGTGAATGAAGATTAAAGAGGAGAAACTGCAAAAAGGAAGAATTCAAAACAGCCAAAGTTTTGATAACACCCAAATTTCTTAGAGACAAACGTCAAACCGGCATCTGCCTTGTATCAGCAGACAGCGATAGCTCTGAAGTGCTTTCATTTCAACTTGAAGTCAAAAGGTGGAGCAGGGCTACGCACCTGCCTTTCAAGCCCAAGCATTTCCATAACAGTAGGGGGTGTGGGGGTGTGTGTGTGTGTGTGTGTGTGTGTGTGTGTGTGTGTATGTGTGTGTGTGCGTAGCACCTGGCTGAGTTAAAGTCATTACGAGACCTACTCTGTGCCCCCCTGCTGCTTTTTGTGGGCAGGACACATATCCTCATGAAAGCCTGGTGTCTTTGTAATGCCACCAGCATTCAACCCCAGAGCTCGGCGTTTGAGGAGGGGAAGACAGCGGTGTCCGCCAAAGAGCCGCTGGTTCAAAGGCACCCATCAGATTCGTTTTCCCTTTTGCTCACCTTTCTTCTTTTGGGGCTCTTGACAGGAAACAAGCAAGGCAGGAAAGGAAAAAAAAACAATAACTTCCAGTTTTGCATCATCGCTTGTTTGGCTATAGGGGAGTTGAAAGCGAAGGGAACTTTCTGTTAAGTTCTACTTCCCTGCATCTTAAGTATCGCAAACCTGACATGACAGCTAATTCTTTTATGCACCCTCCATCGCCCTACTTGCATGCATAGGGGCCCATACCAGTATACGGTACTTTGAAGTGTGTATAGAGTAATAACATGAGTTCTTGTGTGTTAATCTTTGAAACAAACGCACACACAAATTACAGATATCAGGGTGAGGATAGCATCGGGTATGAACTTAGATGTCTGTTTGTGAGTGTGTGTGTGTGTGTGTGTGTGTGTGTGTGTGTGTGTGTGTGTGTGTGTGCCTGTTTGTCTCTATGTGTGCTGAAACTGGAATAAAGGTGTTAGAAGTCGCGCCTGAAGTTTCAATTATATTCTGTGTAAGTGTCAGTGGTGTGCTGCCCTGTGCCTATATTTACAGTGTCAGAGTGTTATTGTGTTTAGTGTTATTATTATTAAAAAATAATTAATGGAATGCAGGGACTACAAAGAAAATGCTTCAACTATGCCACTCATGGTTTCTCTTCATTCACATTGGGTTAATTTAAACTGGCCTACCTTGTAGAGTGGGAAACATGTATTTCAAGATCAAAGAATCCAGGGCTGTTGTTTATTTCCTCGTTATTAACTTAGGATGCTGTTGTCTCATTGTTGATAACTTGGGTGAGTATTCCCAAATGTTCTTGCTCTGTTTATCCTACTGTGTGTGTGTGTGTGTGTGTGTGTGTGTGTGTTTGTGTGTGTGTTTGTATCCAGGTGTGAGTAATATAAGTTACAACAACATCAACAACAACCACAACCATAACAAAACACACACACACACACACACACACATAAAAAACAAAAACAAAAGACCTTCTCTGTCTCTCTGCAAATGGATTACGCCCAGCGGAGTGGTGTGGCATACCTACAGAGAGGTAGATAAATGACATCAGTAACCTCAGGCCACTCTGAACCTCTCGGCCATCCATCACGGACGAACACCCTCCGAGGGGAAGGCCGAGTCCTAAACAGGGTCAATAATGGGTCCGTTTGGTCAGTGCTCCACGGGTGAGGCCCACTAATCATTGCAAGTTTTCACCACTCGCTCCTGCCACAGCAGACAGAGTTACAGTATTTCAGGGGTACACCATACGCCCCAGCAGTAAAAAAGGGCGAAATCATTAAAGCAACAATATGTAACAATTTTGACTTAAAACAACGGCTTCAAAATCATTTTGATGACTCTTAAGAGGGAGAATGGCGTCTCTTTCAATGTCACTGGGTGTGTGGAATGCCTAGCATTGCTCTAGGTAACTTTGCCATTCTCTCAGGCCAGAACAGTGACCCCCTTTCATCATCATTTTGACACACCGGTGGTCCCTTTGGCTTCATTTCTGAACATGCAGGGCAGTCTGATAGACTTTCATGAAACCCTGCACATTACAAACTAACTCTAAAGGGGTACCCACCCGGTATGCTGAAAAGGGATAAATCTCAATTCTTGCATAATGGCGCTTTAAATCCCCAAAGGGGGTGTCTACTGATGAATTCTTTTATCAATCCACACATTTGCAGACAGAAAAGAAACAATTGTCACCCAGGATTTTGATTTGCAAAAGAGAAACACCAAGGTGAGGTGCTGGGTCTCAGATTAAATCTTGTCACACATATCATTCAGTCACAGCAGTCCGCTCTGTATCTATCCGCCATCCGTTAAGTTTCATAAAATCCCAATGATTGACAGCCGAGAGGCGGTGAATGCAGATAAGGGCCTCTCTGTTCCCCTCGTCGCATCTCATCCATGGCTAATATCTCACGTTTAAACGGAACCAGAAGGAAATCAATCCAGCCAGAGTAAGCACCTCGAATTAGTTGTGCATCCTTTAGTCGTTTAAAGAGGGGAGCACTGCATTTTTCCCTCTACAACAGACGTTTAACTAATGGCTATCAACAATGCATTAGCATCCGAGCAGTCTCTTAAGCACTCACCAGAGCTAGCACAAACACCTCTGCGATGAGCCTCCTGCACTCTCACATAATCCCTCTCACTAAGAGCGCATGAATAATTCAGATATATATTTAAAAAACGGGGGGGGGGAAATGGTCTACGAATCAGTGCAGATTTTGGCATGATTCTGCTTAATTTGATATTCCCTAAGCTAGCTGGAAATACTCAGGAGACCAATGGTTGGGGGATTTTGTTTACTCTTTTTTCTCTCTCTCTCTGAGCGATCGGTGTAGCTGCTCAGAGAAAGCATTTGATCTACCTGGTGTTATCATAACAGTCCTGCCGCACAGCCTTCTCAATAGACCCACATCTAAAAATAAAGGTGGATCACACAACAGCACTACATCGAATCAACACCATGTGTTTTGGATACTGTATTGAGTCCTGATCTTCTGCTGTCTACAATAAATACAATTTAATGCACCTGGAACCACTTTTATGGATGTACTTGGATTTCGGTGACTGTCTGCAAGCTTTTTATCCATTGCCGTTTTAACCAGTTTGCTAGTGAATTACTTCACCGTATTGATATCATTTCACATAAATGCATAACAGCCTGCCTGCATTACAGCCATCGCCCACGGTGGTCACGTTCTCTCTGCGCTTTTGAGTCAACCCGATTCAATTTCGCTCGACTGGGGCGTGAGGGGTGAGAGGCGCTGGAGAGTTTGTTAGGCAGGGTGTCAATGGAAGGCAAGCACAAACCAGCATTGATTGAGCAGAGACTTGAACCCACTGTCGCCCCAATTGATTCTATTCCTCTCAGAACTCTGGTCGGCAAACTATAAATAAAACACCCTTGGAACGCCTACTGACCTTGCTATGGATTGAACATTTTCAGGCCTTGTAACAGTGGTCTTGGCTGTGGCCAAACCAACACTTTGACCCAGTTATTCAATGAAGGTCTATCTGCTTTCCCCCCAGTTAGGGCCATTTGTCTAAATGTCATAATGCTCTGCTTGCAAAGATGTTGACAAGCCATGGCATAAACATCTAATTATGATTTATTGTTGAAAATGATGAATAAAAACATACAAACAAATGCTTACCAATGCATGAAAATAAAAATGTGTGCACACAAATAAAAAATAGCTTATTTTGTTAATACATCAGCATTACATCCATTGTAAAATGATGAAGCTCTCTTAACTTGTTAAAAAGCTTCATTAACATGTCTCAGTCACAGAAATTAATTTGCAACGAGTAGAACTAAAAGTGCTCCAATCAGGTCACAATGCTGTACAAACCATTAATATGCCATCCAATAGTATATTGTTACACTGAATAAACAAAATAATCAACACAAATTGAATGCAATCAAATTTAGTCTTTTTTTCTGAGTATGGAAAATACAATTAAAATTGATTTGATTAAAATTAACTAATGTTTGCCACACAGTCAACAACTCAAAGTTGTAATAATCGATCTTTGTTTATGGCTGTAATGGCCAACAATGCATACATTTAGTGGTAAAAAAACTCAATTGCATACAAGAAAAAACATATTGCTTATACTTCAACAGCAACTTGTATGCATAACATACTTTAAAAACTTTGGCTTTCACTTTCTCCATCAACTATGGCCTACAGTGCTCTACACCATGTAAGCAATGAATACCATTTTCCAAAATCCTGTCTAGCAGTGACTTTAAACAGAAACCATTTTTATGAGTACAAGCTGCAGTAAATCCAACAACCTATGTCAGGCCATAAAAGCACTCCTGTCCTCTGGAAGATGGAAAAGTATGGGTATTTATGTTGTGCAAATGAGAAGCAGATTGTGCTTGTGCGGAATGTAAATATGTGACCTCATCCATCATGAAGGGAAAACTACCTGCATCCACCAGACTGGGGAGGGAGGCTTAAAGTCTACCAGTGTGAGGGTGGTGCGTCCTAAGATGTTTCCCATGGGAAAATAGTGTGTCTAATTTATCCCAGTAGCCCAGTCTTCACACTTCCCAATCTGACAGATTAACCACTGCTCAGAGAGACTTCCCCTTATCTGCAAGACATGCAGGTACCTACACACACACACATGCATGGACAGACACACACACACACACACACACACATACACACAAAACACACACACACACACACACCACACACACACACACACACACACAAACAGACACACACATAAAATAGCTGCTTGAATCTTGCATTAGAGTTGCAAAGCTGACATGCTCGGCATTCGTGACGTATTGCATTTCACAACACACATTGCGGCAGAGCTTTCAGCAGCCCTGACGTTTCTGGCTTCGCCGTCTCCGCTGACCCTCCGCGATAGATGCCTCTTTACCAGTGGGAGGAGTGTGTCACCGCACTGCTGTTATTGATGCCGTCTTCTCAAAATAAGACTCTGTATGGATTCAGCTCTGTTTGATATCAGCTCCCAGCGCGCACTGTTGTTGAAAATGAGCCCACATGAATCAAACCCATGAAGTAAACGGGATAAATCTCCAGCTGCTTGGAAGGATGGTGTTTATACTCTCTTGAGTAAAAAGAATAATAATGATGCGAACATAGAGAGAAAAACTCACTATCTGACTCTATGACTCACTGTTCCAAAAAGCTTGTTTTTAAAAGACACAGTCCCATAGGAGTATCCCTAAGATGGACAAGTTATGGGAATGTAACATCTTCCTACTGACTACCACTGGTCAGAAAAGAAAAAAAACACACAGTGAGAGTCTGAGGGACACTGAAAACTGAAACTGATGTTTTCTTTTAATCTGTTGAGAATGAGAAATGTTACAGTTAACAGAGGCATGCTCTAAGAGCCCTGACAGTGGATACTAAAGGGGAAAATGGCAAATTCTGCTGACCTTTGTTTACATTGATATTTTGCCCACAAATAGTTGTCTCAATGAATTCACCCAGAGCCTGATGTTGTAGAATAATATTTCAGAAACACTTTAGGGAGAGGAACTCTAAATCTACCAGAGCCATTGTAGTTACATTGTTACTAAACCATTCTGTTACATGTAGCACCATGTGTCACTACACTCTTAAAAACAAATGTGTTGAAAATAACACAATTTGTGTTGTTTTTAACACATCTCTATGTCCAGATAGGGAAAACACAGTTTGTGTTGTTTCTAACACATTGCTTTTGATATACTGTGTGCACTCTTGCAACAAATGTGTTGAAAATAACACCACTGGTTTTTGTTTTTTTAACACATCTCTATGTCCAGACCGTTTGAAGAGTGTATGTCATAGAAAATTAACACACTGTTCCAACACAGTCCTATGTCTAATTCAAACTTTAAATCTAGCCCTACTTCGCAAAGATATAAAGGTGTCAACAAATGCCTTAGTTATTCAATGCATTACATTTACCTGTGAAGTTAGACTGTAAAAAGGTATAGTATGCAGCATGGCATGCATTTGGCTGAAGATCTTCCAGGGCTACTTGTGTGAAGATCACCTCATACTGTCCCATTTCTTAGCCCAGAGCAGTTGAAATTGCAACCATCATGATTAATGCATCTGTCTGTGCTATCTACGTTTTAGACTGGCTGGTATAAAGCCCACTGTCCATCACTGCATCTCTGGAGCCCTCAGACTTGCCTGATCTTATGTGACACAGCCACTGGTCTGTTGATGCACTTAGACCATCAGAGCTGAGGTATGCTAAAACATTCCTGTTTTGCCATCAAACGCAGGAGCCCATGAGAGGCACTTAAAGCCCAAAAAGACAGATATCATGAAGGAACTAAAAGTCCCTTCACTGTCTGATGTAAGCGATGAGTCCATGATGCAATTTGAAACTGCTCAATATTTTAGCGCAACACATATTTACTCTTCCATGGCTGATCTGTTGAGATGTGCCAATACACACTAGCATTTGCTAGCAACCAGGTTTTGAGGAAGTGAATCCCACTTGGTTCAAAAGATATAAGTATAGCCTCAGCACTTGCATATGACCTCGCCCCCACATCATAAGTTACTCCAAGGTTCTTCCTAACCGCAGATAAGCAGAGCATACAAATTTTACAAATCCAAAAGTTTTTGCTACATGTAAATTGAATTCATGTTTTGCCTGACATGCACACCTGTTTGGAGATTTAAGAATCAAGCAAAATTGCACACATCAACATGTGCATGGGAAATAAGATTGGCACAATCACACACACACATACACACATGTGCACACACACACACAGGTGCGCACGCACATGCGCACCCACACACAAACACACACACACACGCACGCACATTCACACACACACACACACACACACACACACACACACACACACACACACACACACACAGTCTTTAACACACTACCACTGACATACAGTATACTGTATCATCAGTACTGGGCTTGCATAAAGGGCTCCATATTTGAATCTACCCCTGCAAACCATGCTATCATTATGGTAATCACCACATAGACAGACGCACCAAATGCACTATCCAGTCACAGTAATGAGGGCCTGTTCAGATGGATTTGGTAGCGAATACTAATGCAAATACAGCTTATCCCTCCATTTGCTGCAGCGTTCAAAACCCACAGATGACTTTACAGTCTGTCAAGGAAGGTGAATGGCTACCAAAGAAAACTGAAATGGAAACGGAGAGCCTGGTGTCAGGCACACGTGTTCTACTCAGGCGCTCAATAGTTCTTTAAACTTTTGTGACGACTTATTCTGCTGTTGTTTGGAGCTGGAGCAGTGAGTGTGGGTGTAGGGTATGGGTTTGTTGGAGGGTGTGTGTGTGTGTGTGTGTGTGGGGGGGGGGGGGGGTTAGGGTGGGGGTGGCTTTTCACCCTCTTTTTCTCACAGAACAATGGCCGAGATATTAATCTTATTCATCCATTGAATGTGGGTTGCATTCCATAAGTCCTGTGTCAAAGAACTTGAATTCGCCCATTACCCCATTATGGCAAGCTATTTCCATTTGCAGCCTTGGCAAAATTAATCTTTCCATCCTGACTGCACTCAAACACACACACACACACACACACACATACACACACACACACACACAGGGTAGCTGTAGTCTTCCTGTGTTTGCAATCCTGGCAAAGTTTGCATCTCCTCTGCTGCAAAACACCCAGCATTCTCTCACTTCCACTCCACGGTCCAATTACAAATTCACACCATGGAAGGATGCAGATGTAAATGAATTTGCATCCATCAAAACCCCACCACTACCAAACCAGACACATGACATTTATCAAATTACAATCATATCAAACGCAATTGCGTTGTAAAATTGAGTTCAATGACTCTTAAACCTCAGTCATTACCCGGGTTGAGATCAAAAGCACGGACCTTGTCATGAACAGGCGTGTCTTATCTGACAGTGACAAAGTCTGACACACACATTCAGACATTCAACAGCTTTCACTGTAACCAAATCTGACGAGATAAGCATTAAGATCCTTTCACTTAGCTGCCCCCATAAAAAAAGACGATATAGATTTAGCAGCGAAAGCAACTACCTCAGCACTCTCAGCAGTTCGTTCACCTCTGTGAGCTCTCTGGCTCTGATTTAGCATCGGGGCGGATATTTCACGCTGAAACACCTCCTCAGCGTCCTCTAAAAAAACAACCCCCACCAGTTTTGCCTTTTCATTTGGCCGCCGTCTCTCTCCATCCCCACCCTCCGCATCGACTTAAGCCCAAACGGTAACTAGGCGCTCCGCAGCGCCAGGGGAAATCACCGCTGAGGAGGCCGTTTGCGGTGCAGTGAGAGAGGCCTAATCTCTACTAAAGAGCCCTCATTTGGACGCGTTTAAGACGCGCCGCTCCAGACTCTGGGCTCCAGCTCCCAGGACAACACAACTGAAAAGCATCTGCCCTCCTCATCGCCTCACTGATCTGTAAATGGATATATGTTTACTTCTTGTGGTATGACTACGCTACTGTTTTCCAAACAAGAGAGAAAACAACAGGATTAACAGACAGAGAGAAAGAATGCAAAACAGAGAGGTAGCAGGTGGAGGATAGATGAATAATTGAGAGAGAGAATTTTTTTAACTTTCTTCATACCGTCAAAGAGACAGAGAGGGAACAAGAGAGAGAAAGAGAGAGAGAGAGAATGGAGAGAGATAGAGGTCAGGCATGATGCATATGTATATGATGATGTTGCGGTATAATGAAACAATGGACATGGCCTTTGCTTTGATAGAATCCAAACAGACCCTCTCTATGTCTCCCCAGTGATTCAATTTCACTAACCCCCTGGAAGAAAAGACAGATGCCATTACCCATTTCAACAACATAGCCATAGTATAGATGGAAAACACATGAAACGTGGGCAGATATATAAAGAACATGTTTGGAAACTCATAACAGACAAAGCTGTCTGTGTTGCTCTCTTCCGAGAACATTGATAGCTATTTTTCCACAAGCTGGGCCTATTTTTATTAAATGAAACATAACATGAGAGTATTCACATAACACAGACACAGGTTTCCATCAAAGGCCTCGGCTGGCTGTTTGGAGACCTGCCAGTAAAGCGGTGTGATCTGGCTGTGCCGCCTGCAGTCGTGAGCCGGGTTTCCTCCCGGCGATGTGGCGGTCGCCCGCGGTGAATCCCGACGTCACAGGCTCCCCCCCTCCAGTGCTTCCTGTGCCAGTGGCTGCGTGCATATTGCTCGCGGTGATGAAATCATTCCCTCGCTCACGAAATGGCGAAAGAAAAGGTAGACGGAGAGAGAAAAAAAGGAAAGAAAGGAAATGACAATGATCAGGAAATGTCTGATTGTTAACGGAGAAAGAGAGGGAGAGAGAGAAAGAGA
The DNA here is from genome assembly GCF_046254945.1 of Alosa pseudoharengus. Taxonomy (NCBI): domain Eukaryota; kingdom Metazoa; phylum Chordata; class Actinopteri; order Clupeiformes; family Clupeidae; genus Alosa; species Alosa pseudoharengus. The sequence goes on along the minus strand of NW_027468689.1, from coordinate 20,575,147 downwards.
GAGGGAGAGGGAGAGAGACAGAGATGTGGAGGCTGGCGGGCACATAAAGCGGGCAGGCGGGTGGCATATGGGCCCACTGGCAGCAGGCAGGTATGCTGGCACAGGAAGTGACACATAGTCGTGGGGCAATGCGGAGCGGCGCAAGCTCTCAACGCAGAGTGGTGGCTGAGACTGTGCCTGTGTGTCTTTGAGGACCACAAAAAACAGTGAGAGACAGAGAGAGAGAAAGAGAGAGAGAGAGAGAGAGAGAGAAGGAAGGCAACGAAAGCTGGCCACCGACGCCAACGCTGAGGATGAGGTCTCAGATGTGGCTCTCAGTTGCTGTGGCGGCACAGCTGACGCACTAACCGCCTGCCAAATCCACCACTGCGCTTCATTTCATCCCTTTTTTAGTCACTGTTGTTGTTGATTTCCGTAGAGTTCTGTAGCAACACTCACTTCTGTGCCTTACCAGCATCCAGCTCCACGGCTGGATGGCCACACTTGCACATCACAAAGCCATAAGGTCCTACACAACACTCATCACAGTGTGACAGTACAGGGATAGAATCTACATACACTGATGTCCGTGCATTTACTAAATAGCTAGAGATCCAAATGTTCCTGTGATGTCGGACTGTATATATATATGTATATATATATATATGCTCTTTTGATCCCGTGAGGGAAATTTGGTCTCTAATTGATCGCAATCTGTGAATTAGTGAAACACACTCAGCACACAGTGAACACACAGTGAGGTGCACACAGTGAACACACTAATCCCGGCGCAGTGAGCTGCCTGCAACAACAACGGTGCTCAGGGAGCAGTGAGGGGTTAGGTGCCTTGCTCAAGGGCACTTCAGCCGTGCCTACTGGTTGGGGTTCGAACCGACAACCCTCGGGTTACAAGTCCAAAGCGCTAACCAGTAGGCCACGGCTGAAGTGATCTGGCCTCGAGTGCCTTGGACAAAGCAGTCGAGAGGAGCTCAGAAGATTGTAGCCACTACAAAGAGGGACCGCAGGAGTTTCCTCTCCAAATAGCCCCAATAAGTACAGTAAGAGAGAGAGAAAGAGAGAGAGAGAGAGATAGAAAGAGGGAGAGAAAAAGAGAGAGAAAGATAGAGATAGAGATAGAGATAGAGAGAGAGAGAGAGAGAGAGCAGACACAGCAGTGTCCACAAGCCACAGGCCTGTGAATAGGCCTCAGAATAGATGCGGGAGACATTGAGGACAGAGGGTGTGTTTCAGGAGAGTCTGCTGCTGACCCCGCTTCAATCATCTCTAAAACAGGGTTTTCAGAGCAGGGATGGGATGACAAAGATGAAAGAGACAACACAACACATACACAGAGGCTGGCAAACACACACACACACACACACACACACACACACACACACATACATACTCCAAAAAATCCATTGGGCAAAGAAAGCTGTTTTCCAGTTTTTCCTATTCAGTGTGATGTTTCCCCTTAAGACTTCCCAGGAGCAGATGGCTCCACAATATGAAGACGAAGCCATTAGCACCTCTTTCAGAGAGCCGAGCGATGCACTCCCCTCTTCCTCTCTTTCTTTCTTTCTCTCTCTCTCTCTCTTTCTTTCTTTGTAAGCGGCACGCTCACCGGCTGCGGAGGGGTTTTGGGGCAGGACGGCGCCAGGACTGTCAGATGGCCACCCCTCTGTCTCTGCCACAGGCTTCATGGGGCTACAGAGCCTGCAGGTGGCCTCCCCGGCGTGCCAGCATATTGACTGCTCCCCATTTTCAGAGTCGCTCGCTCGCTGACGTTTGTGATGTGTCAGTGAGCGACTGGAGTGAGTGAGCGCTGGCTTAGAGTCCCCCATTATAAAAAACGTACACTTCGAAATGAGATTGTGATGGATAGCCATAACTTTGAACTGTGGCATAAACAAGGAACAAACTAATGATGCAATCCAAATTTGAGATATAACAGAGAAAGTTACAGTACTCAGTTGAATCTCTATACAGACAGTAAGTGTGGGTAAGTAGTGGAGGTAAATAGAGACATTACTGTGATTTTACAGAATATGCCATTTTCTGTGTTAGTCACCCCACATGCCTTGAGAAGTTTATAAATATGATATATTACTTGATCTAATATTGTAATAACGATGTGCGTTTGCGCATGTGAGTGTGCATGTGTGTGTGTGAGTGTGCGTGTGTGCGTATGTGCACTAGCACTGCGTGCCTGAAACATTAGGTCAAGGAGTATAAAAAATGAATTGCGAACAGCAGGGGCTAATGCAGCTCAGTTACTTAGGAGGGCAAAGCACTGAGTGATTGCATCAGCCTGATAATGACAGAGTCGTGTGTTACTGAGAACACCGCTTTCGTCCATTATCTAACAACACTAAATTAGGCTAATTAAGAATTTAAGGACAAATGGTCCCACAAAATATGATACTGTCATTATTCCGCCCGAATTTTCAAACACCTCATTATTCCCCCCCGACTCTCACAAATCTATATGGGTTGTGTTCAGATGGCACGGCGGTGACCCAGTGTGCATTATACAGCCACGCCGGCTAATAGCCGAGTCTCGGAGCCTTCACGTGGTAATGAATTGCGGCTTGATCTCCCTGACATAAGCATATCTCTCGGCACACTTAAAAACCTTTAAAAGGCTTAAATGGAAGCCGGGGTATGAATTCATGGCAAGCCCATGCCTGCTTTTTTTTGTGACTTTTACGGTGAGCGTTGCTTTATGGCCTGAGCAAATGGAAGAAGACTTTCGAAAAAGAGCACTTATGAGGCAGAGGGAGCGAGGTGAAGGCTACGGGCGTCGCTTTTCGGAGAGAGCGCACAATGTTTTCTGTCTGGACGCATCAGCTGAGTCTCAAGGCGAACAGGTGCAGCTGCTAGAGGACACCTTTGCTCTAAAATCAAGGGAACAAAAAAAATAGAAATAAATAAATCAAACAGCTCTGAATTAAAGGCTTGAAATAACACCATTTGTTTTGGCGTGGCCTCGGGCAAGGATAATGGCCTGTGTATTAAGCATGGTGGATTTATTCAAATACATAATGGCAGACCTCTAATGAGGTGATCTTTTTTAAATAACCCATTTTCAGCCACGGACAGTGATATCTCTTGACCCATCAGTGATGCCTCCAAGCGCCATATGATAATGCTACATGTCCATTTCCTGTGTGAGATCTGCCAGAGAAACAGGGAAAAAAAACATTCAAATTAAGATTAATTTAGCAACCTAAAGAGAGGCGACTCTCAGAAGATGGAGAGGAGAGGAGGATGCTCATTGTTGAAGGATAGACCTTTGCATTCAGTGTACAACTCATGACTATGACTAATAATCAACATTTTATATTTTATATTTATATGATTTTGCCAGCTTCCACGCTGAGGTGTCTATTAATATTCCAATTCAACTTGCATCCAATTATTCAAGGCAACACTACCCCCCCTCCCACACACACACACACACACACACACACACACACACACACACACAAAATGTCCCTGACATGGCTCTTCCATCTATTCCAGAGTCAATGAGTGAAGAAGCAGAATGAGTGTCTTCCCAATAGCATGCAAACACCTCATAAGCTGATCAAAACTATTCACATCCCGTCTCTCTTATTGTTACTGTCAATGAGTGAAGAAGCATGGTCAATGCAGATGTGTGTCTTCCCAATAGCATGCAAACACCTCATAAGCTGATCAAAACTATTCACATCCCGTCTCTCTTTGGGCTTTTAGATTTCCAGATGGATTTTCAGCAATCAGTCAACATACAGTAAGCTAATGGCAAAGCAAAATCAATTTCCATTGATGTTTTTTTTACATGCCTGTGAATAATCATAACTAAAAAGACTCATTTACAGAGGTTTTAATTTACAGTAATTCAGTACATCAGCGGTAATGTTCATACTTCCTTCTCAACCTTTCACGGATAGTCAGGATTTAGGAAAGAGCGGAAAGTGAGGAGATCAAAGTCTCACTCATACTGTCTATACCACATGCCCATGCATTAATGGAGAATGACAGAATTCAGTCAAATTGGTAGTGGACAAAATAAAACAAACAAACAGAATAAATCAGGTCCCCACTGAACACACACAAGGGAGTAAGTCAAGAGCCAAGTGTGTGATCTGAGTGAGTGACAGTGGCTGCTGAGGTTAAACTTTAATCACAGGGACACCTGCTGTTAAGGTTCACACTCGTCACAGACTTTTTTTTAACTTGCCAACAAAATCCTATCACCAATGTATATGAAAGCACCACCTTTTAATGGTAAATAATTCTATAAGTAAATAATATAAGGTAAATACTTGAGGACAGTATTTGCTTGTGAGTAAGTATTCTGACACTCACTGAACATGCATGCAACGCAAAGAAATGATCATTAAAAGATCAAATGCAACAAAATGAACCGCCGCGATTAATTTTAGAATCGCTATACAAAGAAAGAGGGAATAAGCAATGCCTAGAGTGGACGGCAGAACAGTGGCATATCAGTGGCTTGTAGCACTCTATAGCCAAATTATTCAGAGCCAGATGTCTGGTAGTCAACAGCACCTCAGTCATGCCAAGAGCAGTCGCACTCTCCACCGACCTGCTCTTTGTGTAAAAGCTTCTATCCAATTCAACACACAGAAGGATGCTTTTATGTGTGGACTCACAGGGAAGCTAGGGATGAGAGATGTGCTGGCGTGGGTGAGGTGATGCTATTGTAAAGCTGCAAATAGATGCCCACTGAGTCGTCGGGTCATTTTTCTGCTACAGCATTTGAACCTTCACCTCAGTGGTATAACACACATTAAGTCCAGGTCTATCTATCAGTTGAAGTTTGAACCCTGATGCGCATTGCACCAATACTGTTGCTGTGACCACAGGAATGACTCCATCCAGCTGTACAAAAGTATCTCCAGTTCCAATCGCATTAAGTTACACCACAAACTAAGGTTACAAAAGGCTTTTTTTTTCAAAGTGCTCTAAGGCAACCAAACTCTTGCGCCTCAGGTGCAAGCCTTGGGCAACATACAGTATACAGTTACTTGTCAAGTGTTTTGCCTCGTTCTCCCTTTCCCGTTTACATCAGCTTCTGTCTTTAAAAGATGGCCCATTTAAAGCTGGCACCAAGCAATTGTGCAGATGTCACCACCGCCCATGAACATTATTATGATGCTGTGATGATTTATTATCATCTGACAGCAGAACAAAGTGACCCACTTGGAAAAGAATTAGAAATCGGGACAAAATGAGGAGGCGACGGCAACAACGACAGCGACGGACGGCCACCGTCCTTTTTAATTATCCCCGCAGTACAAATCGTCGGCAAGGTAGGCGCCTGAAGCAATGTCAATTCAATCAAAACAGGAAGCGGGAGCACAAACAGGAAAAAAAAAAAAAGTGCAGTTCAGAGCACCTCCAAATGTCTCGTGGGTCACGTGTTCTTAGCTGTTCAATCCAACTCATTGCTTCAGCACCACGGACAGCAATGCTCATCTCATGCTGTGTTAACCTATGGCATAATGAACTGAGGAGATTCTTTGGAACGCCATTCCGACATGCAAAGTGAATTCTAAATTCTATCATTGGGGCTATCCCTTTTGCATTGCATCTTCACTAACAAAGGAACAAATAAGATATAACAAAATATAGCGATACAATTTATTTTGCTTAAAATGTGTGAATGTTAATGATATATCCTGAAAAGCCTGCGAAGTCTGCATCTTGATTTAATAGGCATACGGTGCACTGTAATGATATAATTTGGACCAACAAATTATAGTACAGATTACATAGGTTATAAATACAGACAGACTGTTACAGTAATGTATTTTATTTTTTACTTGAGTGGATTATATATTCAACTCCATTACACTGCAACACAAAAGAGAGTGTTAGTCTATACTCTAAACGACACACTATGAACACTAAGAAGTCAGCTGACTATTGTTTTATCATTTTAATACATATGAATCATGATGGGTGACATGTGTACACAAAAAGGAAAATGTACACATAGACTGTGAAGGACTGGTCAGGTTAAGCACACGGTGCAGAGACCGCACTCGTGTGAGTGTCTCCAAGAGTCTGAGGGTGCCATTGACATTCTGTCGCTGAGAGGAGAAAATTGCAGTGCGGCAGCATTTTGTTCTGGGTTTTGCCTGCTGTTCTGCGCAAAGTGTTGCCAATGTGCCATTAGGAAGGCTGGGAGAAGCATCTCCTTCTGATAGCATTAGACAGTTGGCTTCCCCCTCCACAGACTCTCACTCCTTACCAGGCTCCTCTATTCTAATGCATCCTGACATCTTTTTTTTTCCAGATTGCTCATAGATATGACAGTCTCTATTGATCAGCTTCTCTAAAGAGCGCGGTGGCGAAAATCCATAATTCATTAGTTTGCACATAGCAAGCAGATTATGATATTATCTCCAATACCTGGTACATGCACCAAGAACATCTTGCGATGTTTATAAATGTAGAAATTGGCAGAATTTCATAGATCCTATCCACTACAAAGTTCAGTGGCATTATGACAATAAACGCCTGGAATTAAATCCACGGCAGTGGGGGAAAAAAACAGATGTACTGCCAATGATCTTTCTTCTTCACTCCTTTAAGTTAGACCTGTCTAAAAACCAGCCCAGTAAAATGGAGAGAAAACAGCACATAAAGTAAAAGTGATGACAGCATATGCAGGCCAACACTGAAATGCAATATCACACCGAGGCACAAAGTCATTTCAAGGAGTTTTGAACAGCAAAAACATCAGGTGTCTCCATCTCCATTAATTATGGATTTGGGCACTTGAGTGTGTGTGCGGCAGCTCCTAGCCGAGTGCTTGTCCCTTTTAGAAGGACTGACAGTGAAATATGAAATGCCTTTTGTTTACGTACTTCCCTCGGGCTTCAAGTTTTTTGAGCCAAAGACAAAGGATTGTTATTTCAGTAAAATCGTTATATCTCTCTTAGACAAATAGTTCATTTATTTTTAGTAAACCTCATGCAGGGAAAAGACATGAAATTATATGTAAAGTAAGGAAAGGAACACATTGTTCATATCATATTCTTTTGTTGTTTTCAGTCATAAAAACTCTCAAATCAATTGTTACATGTTGCCTAGACAATTATTTAGCCTGGTTAATCCATAACACCTCGTTACTGATTGTTTGTAGATGGAGGAGATACACAGGATTAAAGCGATAGCATCTATCTCTCTTCGTCCGAGACCTCACTGAAGGACTACTTACAGCTCCAGAATAATTCAATTGACGGATTACGGCCAGGTACCATAAGCCGATTTTCCCCATGTAAGTACTTAGCCTGTAGATTATCACATATAAAGACACAAGAATATATGCAGACACAGATACAGCTACAGAACCATCTTATAATATAAGTAAGTATAGTAAGACCTGTACTTATATTCTTATAATATATTTTTATACTACTGTATATATTACCTAAGTGCAAATGCTCAGTCTGATTTCAGTTCAGCCAAGCGCGAACACAGGAAGCTGGGGGAAGATTCCAGATCCTCATATCTCTGTCCCCCACACAGCAGTCATCAATTAGCAATTTCTCCAAAATATCTCCTGTGACAAAAACCACCTGGGCGGGGTAGAAAATACTTCCCTGTGAGGTTGGCGGCCAGCATAATGCCCTGTGGACACTCCGGATAATGTATTCCCACTGACAGGAAGTCATCCCTCTACATCAGGAGATTAATAGTTGTTACTGTTTCCTGGGATAAGGTCACCCTCTCAGATCTGACTCGACAAGCATGGCGGAGCCACTTGTCCACTCCTAAAATGCACATTTGCAGTGAAATGCCAAGCGCCTAAGTCAAGTTAATTCAGCAACCTCTCAAGTGCCCCATAACCCTGAGTGTCTGGGAGGATACGGGAACAATGATGTGGCATTTGCGTTCATCTCATAAGGCCCTGCCCTGAGGTCTCAATTTGCTGAAACATTCCCTCTCCAAGCAGGAAAAAACACACGCTTCCAAAAGGCATGAATGGAAAATGAATGAATGAATGAATGAATGAAAGAAGGAAAGAAAGAAGTCAGGAAGCAATGATTGAATGGATGACTGAATGCACGACACATGGAAGTAGTTATCAATTAGTCAATAATTCCATGATATAATCTAGGCTTATTGCAATTTGTCACTCTGACATTTAAGATTTGAATACAGGGCTGCGAGAAGTATCCGCAACAGCATTTTACATTCATCAGACTCCTGCAGTCATTTGTAGGTTGCAGGGTTGTTCAGTTGCTGCATTTGTTTCTGGTGATTTTGTGGATTCTCTGCTATTAATTTTGTACATACACGTACATCATGTTATGGAAAAGCTATATCATACAGAAAGTAAAACTAATGCCCAATATGTTTTGCTGGAAGCATCATCAGAGCTAGATTGTTTGGGCAAACATACTGTACAGTATGTAGCTGGTTTTGATACATGTAGGCTGCGGATAAAATTTTTCTACATTTTCTTAATAGACCCCCAGAGGTACATGAACAAAAATTGAGAAGTAAATAAAATAATAAATTAATGTATTAATTAACTAATGAATTAATTGATTGATTAATTAATTAATTAATTAATTAATAACCTCCAAGCTGCATACTTACTTTTAAAATGTCCAGAAAATGGAAAGACAAAACAAGGTGCTCAGAATGCAGCACAACATTAAGAGTTACAGCAATACAGTCTTTCCTCATGTCTTGAGCATTCATTCATTGTTGTGTATTTATAAATGTTACATTTTCATAACAAAAACAGCAGCATAACGTGTCTAATTATTTGCACATGTTGTTCTCAACTGTGCTTGGAATGCATCTCACAAATGCTTTAGCTGTTAAAATGGACGTATGAACATGAACGCAAGTATTCACAGACAGATGATGCAAGCGGAGCTGACCACTGACTTAATCAGGCCTGAACCTGGTGCAACACTGTTTGGCAGATACACTGCCTTCTAAACATACTTAAAAGGAGCTATGTTTTTTTTTAAAACATCTTAAAATTATGTTGCTATGAGAAATAGCAACATAATGTGAATTAACAACCGTTTTGATACAATGTCAAAAACATCAATGCTCTATGTTGTCCAGAAATCCACTCAAATTATCGTACAAACCAGAGAGCACTGTTTTAGTTTTCTTGTAATGCCACTTTGTATCATGTGTGGCTGGCTGCTATATTAAATACAATGCAAGTCACTATCACGTGGCTGCGTTCAAGACAACTCAAGGCTTACAGAATTCCACATAACTCATTTCAAAAAAAGAAGAAAAAAAGAACAAACATGTTCCAAACAAGACCAGGGAGGCCGCAAAAAAGTCACGATCATTCCCAGCGGTCCCTAGACCTCTCTACCTGCTCTTCCTCACCTAGTCCCTCCACGCTACTTGTCTTTTCCCGTCTGAAAGGGAAATGTCTACTAAATAACAGTGGCAGCATGAACATATCCCTGGGGTAATCCTTCTCACGAGGACTACTGTCACTGTGAGTTTGAGAGAGCACCCTGCTGAAGCCGGGGAACAACCAGAGAGGAAACTCCTGAGTCTGACAGTGAGTGTGATTTCATCAGCGGAGAAGATGCCACAGTTACAAAACATCACCTCTGGGGAGCACTGGGTTCAACCTGCAAAATTATTCCACTAGACCGAACACAGCAATGGGTATGGAGAATTCTTCTGCCCAAACACACAGGTCGCTTTGTGAGATTCAGGTCCTCACCCACGCACACACAAGATTTCCTAATACAGTGCACCCTCTGGTCATAAAGACAGGTCAACTCAAGTAGCACCTGCTGTTTGAAAAGCATGTGGACCAACTCAAATAAGCGGCCCTGTTTGGAGGCACCAAGCTCATGTCCATCAACTCCAAACAAACAAAAGACCTATTCTCTCTCACATGTTGAACTTCCTTTCTGGGTTAAGCAGCCAAGAGGGGGGAAGATGGCTGCTTGTTGAGGGCATCTAATGAGCAGGTGAGCGAATAATTTCATTTTTTCAGGTCCACGCGGGCCTCATGCTAATTAACTAACTCACACAAAGCCATTGTGTGATCAAAGCAGAGGCACATAGAAGCAACGCTTCACTAATTAATCATCGTTCCTCTGTGTTTGCGTGAGTATGTGTGTGTGTGTGTGTTTGCGTGAGTATGTGTGTGTGTGTGTGTGTGTGTATGTCACCAAAGGAGAATTGCATAATTTTTGCATTTATGTATGCTCTAAATTGCTGCAGTGACCTATAGCAAAGAGAGTCAATAAAATTTTTATCACCTGCTGAGATCCCTTGGTTAGTAGTCTATACATCACGATTTTTATTGGACATGGCCAGTTGCACATTAGGAAACTTCATACATGCGGTACTGGCCCTGTGCACAACACTGAAATATCTCTCAGTTGAGGAAACACTAACAGATTAGATGACTATGTTACAGGACACAAAATGAAAAAAAAAAAACTCTCCGCAGCTTTTATCTAACATTTCTCATATCAGCATATTACCTATTTATAAAAATAAATACAAGTTTATATACAGATACACACACACACACACACACACACACACACACACACACAAATAAATGCACATAAATTCAAACCAAACACAAACAAGTCCATGTCCAAGTTGATTGAGTAATAAGTGTCACATCATTTCAATTACACTCAGATGAATTGACCATGCACGACAGGTTACAACCACTAATGAGCCCACGCGACTCAAAAGCAGAGGTCGGTAAAACTGGGCCAACGACACAGGCACGTGTGGCGGCCGGGCAGAGACAGCAAATGTTCCGTTGGTCATTCACTCTGCCCTGCTGCTCTCTGTCCATTCGAGCGTTCCGCCACGTTCCGCCACGTTCCGTCACGCGTCTCAGGTGTGGCTTCCTCCAGGGAGAAGCGCAGCATATGGAGGACTCATACTGCTGATGGCCGCTGGTTTCATACCCCAAAACATTCCCTGCTAATATTTGCCCGGTGTGAGCATCTGTGTGTGTGTTACTACATGTTCAGAGCTGTCTATGCCTGCATACTGTAGGTACTATGTGTATGAGCATGTGTTTATGTGTGTGTGTGTATGTGTGTGTGTGTGTGTGTGTGTGTGTGTGTGTGTGTGTGCGCGCGTGCGTGTGTGTGTGTGAGCATGTGTGTGTGTGTGTGTGTGGGTGAGCATGTGTGTGTGTGTGTGTGTGTGTATGTGTGAGCATGTGTGTGTGTGTGTGTGTGTGAGAGAGAGAGAGAGAGAGAGAGAGAGAGAGAGAGAGCATGTGTGAGGTGAGTGTGTGTGGATTGGGGTGGGGAAGTAGTGGTGAGTGTGTGAAGATTTGCCACCTCTTGAGCCCTGTTATGTTCGTTTTATCTGTGTAGGGATTCACTGCATGCTGCATGACAGTCATGGGGAATAACATACACACACGCACACAGACACACACACACAGACACACACACACACACACACATTCACACACACATACACACACACAAACACACACACAGGGTAACCATCCAACCATAGGACACTCTGTCCATCTAACAGCATGGCATAAGGTAGAGACCACATTGCTACACAACTCTGTGAGTTCCTGGCCAAAATACTTCAACCATAGGAAGCCAGTCATCCTGAAAACACGAAATCCTGAAAATATCCTGAAAATAAGAAATCGCTCTGGCATCTAATCACTTTGTTAAAAGGAAAACACTGTTAACCTGGTATCTAAGACCAAGCTGTGAGAATGAGGGGAATTCATGACAGCGAACCTTAGTGAGGCAAGTGAAGCACAGCAGTTTTTAAAATAATAAGCTCTCCTCTAACAGAACACCTGTGTGTGTGTGTGTGTGTGTGTGTGTCTGTGTGTGTGTGTGTGTGTGTGTGTGTGTGTGTGAGAGAGAGAGAGAGAGAGGGAGAGAGAGAGAGAGAGAGTGTGTGTATGTTGTGAGTTAACTCACCAAAAATGGTTTGGATTTTTTTGCATGTTTCTGAAATGGCATTCATTGATTCTACAACATGCTTCAAACTGTTGGGGGAGGGGGGTTAAGCAAATATCAGTCCATTAGCTATCTGGGGGGAAATGTCTGAGACGTATATTACGAAGTGAGATTAAAAAGTGTCTTTCCACAAATTCCCACACTATTCTATCAGACGCAGGCCAGCTTTCTGCTGTTCATTAGAAAATAGGAGGAATGTTTTCTGGGCTCTGGACACCAGATGCACAGTTCGGTGAGTCCGGTGTCTTGGCAGCGCCATGCCTGCCCAGTCTGAGCGCTACTCAGCAGCCTCTCAGGCCTCCTTACTCTTTCAAAATGTCAACCTGTCAATCAAGCGCAGGCCAGGGGCCATGTTTGCCGTGCAAGACTGGTGTGGTGACAAGTTTCTCCGCTCACTCACGCTCCCACCGCCCAAAGACTGTCCTTGCAAAAGTATATATTTTTTTATTGTGTCTTCAACTAGATATTTAAGAATTGTGACCATAATATATGGAACTTCATCTCTTATCTATGATCATTGTAGTTTCAAGAAGTATTTCTTTACAGTAAGTCATCTTATTATGCTTGCTTAGCTGAATTAGCAGGTACAATTAGTACAGATATTTTTAAACAATTATATATTTGCCTATGGATGTTAAAACAGAAAAGAGGGTACTTTCTTCCAAGAAACTGTGGCTTTATTACATTAGATAACATTGAATGTGTGAAGGCTACTTGCAGTTTTTTTAAGGCTCATTGCAATATGGGATGAATGTGCAGAGGTATTTGTAAGTTTCTGGTTGGATGTTAGGTGTTCCATAAGGATGTTGTTAATAGGCAAGATGCAAGTCAAAAAGAAAGATGCATATAGATGTACACCATCATAAAAATGCAATATCAAAACAATAGGTATATACTATATAAAATACTAAAGCTTGACTGGGAAAGGTGGAAAATACTGGGAAGGGTAGAAAATCTTTATCATTACATTTTTCATCCCAAGTGTAAATGAGCCAATGCTCAGAGTTGATCTACTGTATATCACCTCAGGTGTTGTGCACCAATGGCTGTTGATTATCAATGAAAAGGAAGTATTTGTCTCTCTCTCCCATACCACTTGAGATCATCATGTGGAACACACACACACACACACAAGCGCACACGCACGTGCGCACACACACACACACACACACACACACACACACACACACACACACACACACACACACACACACACACCATCAGATGTCAGATATCAGATATCAGACCAGACATTTACTAGCCGGGTGCAAACAGGTATCTCTTTATAAGCCATCCAGTCAATACACGTCACTGGCATGCTATGCTTACAGGGGACCTGTGAGTAGCACCTTGGGGCTTGGATTCATTTCATATGATCACAGACACAGGGATGAAACAGGCTTTGCCTTCCATACACACCTCTCCATGTACTTGACATAAATGGAAAACAGAGGGAAACACTGTTATTTAATTTCTCCATAAAAAGAGACACGATGCCAGAAGCCAAGCACACACAGTCACTCGGGGATTAAAAAACCAGAGGCACTGCAGAGAGGAACTGTGAAATATAACAATAATGAATGCATACCCAGAGTCGGTTGAAAGTAGAATAAATGGGAGGATCTACACAGGCAGGTCTACCTGAGAGATATTTATCACTGTGTATCTCACAGCGCTGTGTCCCAGACGGTAATAATACATTTTAGACCGTTTCCCCTTGATACATCACAAACTACTTTGTGACCCACACAGTGACTGAGTCGTGAAGAAATGCCTTATTTCCTCAACATTTGAAAGCTCTTTTAAGATCACCATGAGAGATGTTGATCCAAAGGAAAAAATTGGAAAAATGAATAATTCTAGCTGTAAAGTTACAGCGAAACAGTCCTTTGACATCTTACTTTAGGACAGCTCGGTTGGGTAGTTTAGGTAGGCCAAACGGATGATGATGACTGTGAGAGAACACATGCAACAAAGAGGTAAACAAAATCCCATTAAATCACCACGAGGAACATGACAATAAATACAACACTATCCTTTGGATCCCTTTCTGTGCACTGCATCGGTGCACAGTTAAATTTAATGTTATTCATAGACAGATCACTGAAGGCACTGATTAACGAGGAATCTTATTCATTTAAGGTCAGAATTACTGTATGGCCCTTCATGACAAGAGGGTAGGTCTGGGAATTATTATTTAAATAAAAATGGGGCATTGCAAAAACTAGAGAGGTGACACAAATGTGATACAGACAAAGGTGGCTTTCCTGCTGTAACCTATCATTGCTTGATAAAATTTACCTTTGTGGCTTTCGGCAATGTTATTTGGTCGTTGACAATTCGATTTAATTGTTTAGAGATGTGCAACACAGTGAAGATACTTATATTGTTCCATAAAGTGGCGAGATGCACGCCATTAAGCGCCTACTGCTCACTGCTTGCAGAATGTCATGTCAGAAGTACTGCATTTGGACCTCCACCTCCCTCATGTGGCCTTTGACCAGCGATCAATAAGGATGTCATACACTAAAAGAACTGCTCTCAAGAGAAGCTTGACATAAGTAGACTATAGCTGACCTTGGAACTGAGCATTCACAATGTCAGCAACAGCTTATCTTTGTATGTGCATTGTACATATACAATCAGGTACAAGTTTCCGCACATACCTGTAACAGAAGGCATTCAAGTTGTGCATTCAGAACCTTCCTCCAGAAGTCCCAGGTAGCCGAAGGAGCCCCAGGGATAAGATTAGTACTTTTTTTTCTCACTACTTTGTACAGTTACATGTACATATCATCAAACTGTATTCAATTTGTGTCATCAGGCATCTTCTGCACTTGTGTTGCTGTGCGTCAACAACCCCTCAGGGACACATAGCTTTCACTGCCTCACTCTGTAGGGTCATAGGCTACTTAACAAGTTGCTTGTGCTTCTAACAGAGGCCATACGTGCTGAAATGCCGACAAATGACTCATGTCCTCACATATTTGATCATCTTGACGCAAACTATCGTTATTATAATTTTCCTCCCAAACAGTAACACAAGCCAGAAATGGAAAGCAAGCCAGCAGCCTATGTTTCCACCGTGGTCTATTGACTAAATGCTGCTGGAACAGAGCCATTTTTCCATGGCAAGGTCTTCACAAATATACAGACGTGCAACATAGCCTACCATTTGAAATCCATGACTTTTGATGTATGTACTTGACAAATGTGATGATAAATGCATCTGACAACACCATTCAGTACTGTTTATCACCACATTCTGCTGGCTATGGGATACTTTCCGTTAAAGCATAACACAATATAATATCACTAAAGCTGCTGTATTCAATCGTCAAAATGTCAATAATTGAAAAAGATGCAAGTAGCTTTCGAGATTTCATTACTAGTTATAATTACACTATAGAATAAAATTAATGCTGATTGCAAAGCTCAGGGGAGTCAATTCAATCATTTATTTCCGTGAAAGTTTTCAGAATGTAAAGGCAGTGCTGCCTGGGTGTAGGTTATTGCAAATAATTATTCTTTATTTATCTAAATCTTAATAGGCTACATTTCCTAAACATACGTCACGTCCAATTAATTATCGGCAGTAAGACACGGTCTGTTCTTTGTACTGGCCAATGAAATTAGGGACAGTGACCAGGCAAGAAACAAAAAAAACGTAGCGTAGTACTACAGTGACCACTAATGGGATTACAAATTGCTAAATGACGGCGCTTTCGTCTCGCTGCGCCGGTGGCATAATATGCCTAGGAGCCCAAACAAGCAATCGGTAGACTGCACATTGGCCTACCATGAGTTCGGTACAGGAAGAGTACTGGTAATATATCAGCTTATTTTGCGCAAATACCATTTGTAAATCATTAAAAAATAAATTATTCCAATAACATGCAACGTCGTATGATATTTGCCTTCATATTTGAGAATTAGTTCTCTGACTATATGTGCATTTCAGATAATAAAAATGTTTAAAAAAAAAAAAAGACTAGTCTGAACAGGCTACAGTTGCGCGAATTTATCTTAAATTGCAGTGGGGAGATGGGAATTAACTATGGATCCTTGTTACTTTTTTGTTCGTGCAGAGTGAACTGGGGACTTATTAGGAGATGTGCGATAAATCTGCTTCTTCTGTATACTGTAAACTTTAGATGCTCCAGGACTTTCTGCGTTACCAAACCAATGACGAAACGGTCAAACCGCAATTACAGTCTAAGAATGCAGCGGCAGCAAGAGCTCTGGGAGGAGAAATCGAACTGAACTTAAAGATAGCTTATGCTAAGAGAAATGCCATGTCAGATTGGCAAACCGTCTATTTTAAACTAATACAAAACACCAACGCCACCACACAATCTACCTATTCTCTGTGAACCAGCACTTGGACTGACAGGCTCCCTCAGATAGCCAACTGCTTTGTTGAAAAGCTATCCCTGCTGCATCCTAATGTTGAGCTGTTGTGTCAGACGTCAGGCACAAGTGTCACAAACGTCAAAATAACGTGTAAAAAGGGTTGAAACAGAAAATAACTTGAAATGCCCACGGCACACATTTCAATTCACTGAGAACTGCAAGAAGAGACAGTTTAAGCCGTCTTTGCGGATGAGTTCTTACCTTGCTCGGCTCCGACCGCTGTCAGCAATTTGGCCATTGGAAATAATCCCGATATGGTTAAAAAGGCTAAAATAAAATCGGGCATCGTGGCTGAGTGAGGAGCGGCCACTACACGTCTTTCTCGCAGGTCCTAGCCCTGCTCTGGGCTCTTCCGTGTGCACCGTTATCCACTGATTCAACGGTCAAGTTAGTCTTTCAAACGAGCCAGCGTCTCTGTACTCTGCCTGCTTCGCGCAGGACTTCCAGGTGTATATAGCAGCGTGGAGAGAGACGGTGTGAGGCAGAGAGCAGGATAACGTCGTAGAAGGGAGGTGTGGGGTAGAAGCTAGGTGACGGAGGGAGGGAGAATGTGTTGCGGGCACAGGGCGAGAACACAGTAAGAATTTTTTTCCGCGTTTTCACTTTTTGATGCAGTGTGCGTCTATTCTCATGACATGTATGGACAGTAACGAAAGCCAAAGATAGAAATAACGTTTTTTTTGTTTGTTTGTTTACTGAAGTTTGCATGTGTTATTAAGAAAGTGCAAGGCACATGCAGTGTCTTAACTCACCCTTACAAAAAATAATAATAGGCTAACTGCAGTTTCAGAAGTGTCAAAAGTACTTTTTGAGTGTCAAAACTGCAGTTTTCAAAGAATTCGAAGCAGTCCAGGTGCAGGAATGCAGTATTTTGGACACATTGTAAATAAATTATAGGCCTACTACACTTCGTTTTTGAAATGAAACGGCAGTTTATTGCACTTCACTGAAGTTCAAATGCAGTAATGCAGTATTTTTAGTGCATTGCAACTACATGGTACTGCACTTCACTGAAGAAAAGCAGTATTTAGGACATTGTATGACATTGTACCCCAGATATAATATATAGATATGTAGATCAATTATAGAACTGTAGTTGTGTGTCTTATAACTGCAGGCATTTTGTAAGGTCTCTATATGTCTCTGTCTCTCTCTCTTACACACACACATAGGCTACACACACACACACACACACACACAGAGAGAGAGAGAGAGCGAGAGAAAGAGAGAGAAACAGTGTGTGTGTTTGTTCAGTCATTTTCTTTCCAAGTGTGCCCATCCGTGATGTTGCTACAGATAAATAATGATTGAGACTGGGCAACGGAAAATGTGATTCAGGACAAATATTACCACGGAAGCAAACAAGTAATGAAAGCAAATAATGTCAGAGTAAACACAATCCTCCATGGATATAAACCTTTCAAACTAATTACGCAATTGAGAGAAAAGGAGTAAGAAAAACAGAAGAAGAGAAAGTTTGTTGTGCTCTATATATTGTCCTTCAGGTTGTTGTCAGGACAGTAGAGCAGAGTTGACCTCCCAGAGCAGGTGCTGTTCGTCCCTGCCCCAAGGGTTCAGCTCTCAATCTGAAGAGATGGCAAACACACATCCAGTGCCTGCACATTAGGGCCCTGACCTTCTACTAACCTTTCCATCAAACTGTTTATGTTAGACACCTTTGCTTGCTTTCGTCTCAGCTTGCTGTTTGTATTGTATAATATTGTGTGTGTGTGTGTGTGTGTGTGTGTGTGTGTATGTGTGTGTGTGTGTGAGTGTGTGTTATACTCATTTTTAATAATAAGGATGGTGTGATCGTTGCTTCGAAGTAGTGTTCCTGTTTTTTTGCTTGCTGACATCTCCTCTCCTTGATTTTGGCCTGTGCAAGGGGAGTCATGAGATAGTTGTGTGTGTGTGTGTGTGAGTGTGTTATACCCATTTTTAATAAGGAATAAAACTCAATGGGATTAGAAATATCTTGTCCTGGCCAAGATAGGCAGCACACATTTCATTATTATTATTATTATTATTATTATTATTATTATTATTATTATTATTATTATTATAATCATCATCATTGTTGTTGTTGTTGTATTGATATAAAAAAAATGTCTGGCCATAAGCAAAGACAAGTTAAGTGTACTTTCAAACAGCTATATTTATGTAGAAGTAGCCTAATCAGCATGCCTAATTTATGCAGGTGCATTGCACATAGTCTATGAAACCAAAGCAAATACCCAAAAGCAAACATTGTCTGATAATGAAGTGTCTGTCTGGAGAGGCTGAGATATAACAGGCAATGTTGCCTTAAAAAAAGGCATCTGGTCCTCTTCCATATCGAACATTGATTACATCATGCAAACTGCTAATCTGTTTAATTTTCACTGTGAAGATTTAGTGGCAGGTCTGCATTCAAAAATGAAAACATGTAAATGAGTTTTCCCTCCATGATTGAGATATGGCTAATAAAGTAGATTTATATTGCACTGTGCCAAAGTCTCATGTGGTTTCAGTTAGCTTTCTGTCTTCAGTATCAAGTAATATATTTAAATCCATCAGTTACAGTATTATGATATCAGGGCCAATATCATGTAGATAATTTGGAAAATGCTTTGTTTATTTTAAGAGAGATTGACAGGAATTCGGACTACGGAAATGTGATCACATCCTTTTCCAGAAAGCTGTAACTGTGGCTACCACATAAAAATAAAACAACGCTTCTGACATCAAAGTCTGCTGTTAGTTCTTCCGATCCTCATTTAGTAAAATATCACTTTTTGCTTGACCACAAGTGCCCTGTCCTTCTTTTATCCTGCAGCGTAACCCGACCAGGCCCCCGGATCCCTGTGATCCATTAGCCATAATCAGCAGCAAAAGTCTACCTCCAATATCCCGCATGGTGTGATCGTTGTTTCGAAGTAGCGTTCCTGTTTTTTTTGCTTGCTGACATCTCCTCTCCTTGATTTTGGCCAACGCAAGGGGAGTCATGATAAAAATCTGCCTGTGTTGGTGGTGCTTGGACAATTTTCTCATTGGCAGGGGTCACCTGGGAGGCAGTGGACATGTTTAAAAAACAGGGGTCAACTCTTATTGATTTCTGTGAGGCTAAGGGGGACAGGAACCTCTCTCTCTCTCACTCACTCTCTCTCTCTCTTTCTCTCTCTCTCTCTCTCTCTCTCTCTCTTTCTCTCCCTCCTCTGCTTAATATTTGTCCTTTGCCCTCATCCACCAACCCTCAGGTCTGCAGATTGCCTCTCTTCTAAGACCTT
Source organism: Alosa pseudoharengus (assembly GCF_046254945.1). Classification (NCBI taxonomy): domain Eukaryota; kingdom Metazoa; phylum Chordata; class Actinopteri; order Clupeiformes; family Clupeidae; genus Alosa; species Alosa pseudoharengus. Next base: position 20,555,496 of record NW_027468689.1, on the reverse strand, counting down.
CAGTGTCCTCCAGTAATGTACACAGGGCAAGAAGGTGGTAATTAAGTCACAGAATTAGGTGTGTGTGTGTGTGTGTGTGTGTGTGTGTGTGTGTGTGTGTGTGCGTATGTGTGTGTGTAAAATGAGCAGAGTAAGAATGCAAGCATGATGACTATCTTAATTGCCCAATTTAGATGCGACATACCCATTGTACCGGACAAAGTTAGGTGGCTAAATTGCCCCATAAAATTTACTGCCTAAATCATTAATGTCTTAATGGAGGCACCATTCCACATCTTTGTACAGTACAAACACATTTATTGTCTGAGAACCAGACAGCAATGCTGCTTTGACATACCATCTGGTCACCATCAGTGCGCTAAGAAAGAGTTCAACAATTACACATACCTCGTAAAATCAAGTTGCCAATAAGCATCAGTCTGGTGCAAAGTTACCTGTAAAAACCTTCGAAGCCACATTATGAGGGCACTGCACAATATGCAAGATAATTGGCACAAAATTAGACGATATGGAAACACAGGGTAAGCAATCCTAATGAGAATGATGACTACTGCTGTTATGGTTTATTTGCAGTTGCTGTGTCTGACAAGATAATGGTTAAATAGAAGCTGACTCTAAAAAAGACCCAGTGCAGTCTACAGTCCACACCATGGCCAAATATTTGAAAGCAAACAGCTCTGATGTTCATTTTCTCCGTTCCCGTGACTCTCCAATCACCTGTGCTGTTGCATTGGACTGACCTCCAGGAGGCTGTTGGTCAAGGCTTTCAGCTTTCCCCCGTCCTTCCTCTGAGACACACTTTAAGTGCAACGTTTCCCTCTGTTGCCCAAACAGAAAACAAAATGTGAAAACTGTAGCTTCAAGGTAAAAAAAAAACACTGAGTGGTAATGGGTATTGTCAGCATATGCATGCCTCTGGAATCATGGCACTTGAAGAAGTACTGCCATCTAGAGAACCGAACTGTACACGCCTGCGTGGATAAACGTCAGCAGGGTGACTCCGAATTCTAAAGCAGAACCCTACGTGGACCACTATAGGTCGCACTGGGTCTTTTTCAGAGTTAGCCTCTTATTTGACCATTATCTTGCCAGACACAGCATCTGCAAATAAACAATAGCCTCAGTAGTCATCATTGTCCTTAGGGTTATTTACCATGTGTTTCTATATTATCTAATTATCAGGTAAACCCGAGAAACAATCGCAGGATAGAATAATTGCATTTTCTTGCAGTTGCTTGCAGCAGGTCCCCCTGGGCATTTAGAATGGCTGAACAAAGGAACTGTCAGCAAAAGAGAAAAAGAAAGGTAGCAGAAGAGACAGAGGGAGGTTTGTGAAGACGCTCTCCTCCATTCCTGCTTATTTCTTCTGCTTGGCCGCTCAGCTTCAGAGGATCATCACGTCCAAGTGAAATGACTGGAAACCGGTCCTGGCTGAACGGCCTGTTCCTTCTGCTCCTCCGGCACACCGTTTTTATCTGAGAAAAGAACTAAAGGAAGTAGGGGATCATGGGACAGATGAGCGTTGGGTCGCTGAACCGCACAGAGGTATGAGTATGTGCTACTGGTGGTTATCCACTTGCATATTCACTCGCATTCAATGATTTATTGTACATACAGTATTAACTAATACACTGTCATTACAGTAACATCATCATTCATTCACACACACACTCACTCATTCTCTCTCTTTCTCTCTCACACACACACACACACACATGCGCATACAAATAAACAGACACTCACACACTTGCACCCATGCACATGCACTGTCTCTTTCTCTTACACACACTCACTCATTCTCTCTCTCTCTTTCTCTCTCTCTCTCTCTCTCACACACACACACACACACATGCGCATACAAATAAACAGACACTCACACACTTGCACCCATGCACATGCACTGTCTCTTTCTCTTACACACACACATACACATGGTCCTGGGATGAGGCTTTAGCGAGGTGTTGGTTCTCTGAGTGTGTGTGTTCCTGTATTTCTCCCGGCTATGTTGGATTCCACACCACATACAACCCTCCCCATACTATACTACCCTTCCACCCTGGTTGGCCTTCATCCTGATTGGGCTGCAGGAGCTAAATTGGGGTGCAAGGGCCAGCTGACAAATTTCATGCACACACACACACACACACACACACACACACACACACACACACAGAGCGAGAGGTGAGTGTTAGGAGTGGCTGGAACACTGTGTCCCAAGCTGCAAAAGGGCCTGACTCCGACCTACCTGGCTAATGACTGACCTAGCCCCACTACAGGAGCAGAAGAGCAGCTCAACAGAGAGGTCAAGAGAGGGGTGAAGCACCTCTGGAGGTAGAAAGAAAGCAAGAGAGAGCAGGAGAAAGAAATAGATAGAGAGAAAGAGAGAGAGAGAGAATTTGAGCTGTGTAAATAATTGAGAAGGTCAAATACACAAACAGAAAAAATAAAAAATAAACAGCAGACACAAACGCCCACACGGCCTTGTGAGTATTGCTCTCTTATGCTGAGGTGCCGTCATTCAGTCAGAATATTTTCACTCTCTTCTTTCACTGAGTTCTTTAATCTGGATGAGGGTGCTGTCCACTCTTCTGCTGCCCAGGCAGAGACAATTGGCCCGTCGATCACCTCGGAGACAGGTGGCCTGGCGCCAGGGCAACTCTGCGCCATGGAGGAGGAAGGCTTGCTGGTGGTGATGAAATGTAAATAGGTAATTATCTGACTTGTGTGTGCTGTGAGTGAGAACCCGGCTCCTGTGATCGTTCCCACCCGCTAAACCCAGCGCTCGGTAGGCGAATGTTAATTGCACCGCTGCACGGCTTATGAAGCTCTCACAGGCCCTCCTCTAACACACACACACACCCTCACCCAACCCGCCGTGCATTTTAACATGCTGCATGCTTCCTGTGAGTAGGGTCCCCATCAGCCTCTTTTGTTCCGTGTCCCTATCATTTTCTGAATCTTTCCTCTGTTATCATTCTGTTTTCTCTGTGCTATCGGGTTATTATGTTGTGAGATTCATTAACGTCTCATTTCCGCATGGCTCTCTGGAGAAAAGGTTATGTTTGTCAAATTAAATAAATAAACTCAATTGCATTTCCTGGATTGAAACGTGCTAAGTTGCCACCCCTTCTACACTGTTCAGATGTGTTTATGGTACCTGGGCTCCCCCTATGGGTATGTTCCACAACTGCTTGCTTTTTAATTATTTACTGTAAAGGTAGTGCTTCTAGGACCGTGTGATAGTTTATCCAACCATCAAGACCTTACATATTGATAAACACATCATCTGACCTTGGCACAGAATACGTGAAAGTTGTGTTAAGTAATAAAGTAAATAAGTAAACAGTTTGACCTACAGTCCACATAGAAAGACAGATAGTCCTGAAAGTGGAGCAGGTTACTTTATCTATTTCATCTGCAGTATGTGACTCATTTCTTTCCCCTCTCTGGTGACTGCCGAGCAGGGCAACGACGAGGGAGCTGTGTGGCTTTTAAAGAGGATCCTGTCTCCATTTCAGACAAAGAGGGAGGACTCTGGGGGTACATCTCAGCCCGTCAGGGACACAGGAGGAGTCCAATCTCTCCTGCAAACGAGCGCCACAATCAGCCAAGAGCCGCAAAGGTCAGCGGCTTTCAAGTCTCAAGGTGGGATCTGGCTGAACACGTCGATCCGCTCGCCATAAAATGCCGATGTGGGAACAAAGAAATATAATGTGGCAGTAGAAAGTTGACTTTATATAGGAGTCATACAGCATACTTGTATGGAGTCAATCATAACAGTGTCAAAAGCTTTCTCTTCAGAGCATTTCATCTCCTATCCAAGACCAATCCATATAAGACCATTCATGATTACAAAGCTTGTTGACCTTCAGTAGAACTCTATAGACGCAGGTCAACTTCACAAAAAATATACCTCGTAATATAACACGTAATATCCAATAAAACCTCTGCTGTCCAAATACTCAGAAGAGAGAATATTGGCGCCTGTGGTTTCAGAACATCTTTGTACATGAAATTACTTTCTGCGTCTTTCACCACATACTGTGCAATATATATGGAGGGGAGAGGGCCGCAGAGAAAGGAAGGCATGCTGCAGCAAAACTGGTTATTTGACTTGGGACAGCAGCATGTCTTAACAGAAGGACATTAATCCATCACTGCATATACAGTATGCTGTATTAGCAAATTGAAGTTGACTGATATTTAGAAGATGCTTTTATCGAGAACAACACAGACTTGAAATGGCAGGATCAGGAATCACACCTGAGCCAACCGATCAGTCTGTCAGGTGGAAATGTTACCAAAGCTCCATGCCTATAAAATAAATGTATTTGCCCTGTTCGCACACATTTCTAGTACATACAGATTTTGAGGCCAATTTAATGTAACACAATGTAGGAATCCCCCTTTTTGTTAATTGGCATCGTACTTGGTACCCATTCTGGTGCTAAGGGTGACAAAACTGATGAAAAAGGTCATGCTCCCACCTGCAACAATGTTACACAGTGCATTACCAGGTGCACAACAGGAATGTCAAAGATTCTATCAAGACAGTGGCATACATGACACAAAATTAAGTCTTTATTTTAAGGTAAAAAAAGCAATGTACATTGTGTTCTTCAACTATGGAAGAACTGGGGAAATGGTAAATCTACTCTTATAGAATAATGTTGCTATACAGGAGCACTTATTACACTGTCTGTAATACAGCCCTTTATATAATGCAACTATATGATGTACAATACAATTCATCTATATGGTGTACTATACAATGCATCTATATGGTGTACAATACTGTTAAACAGTGTGTAACAGTACAGACATGACATTATATAAATACAGAGTATAAATATGCAGTTCAACTTTTGTGATTACATACAGTATTACTCTGCATGTCAACATATAGTTACCCTATATCAATGGCCATATATGGCATATTCTAATAAGCAATACATGTTATAGAATACTGTTGTCTTCCTGACAGTATTCTATAACATTCCCAGCTAAGCCCATTTTATATTGTCCATAAAGTCAGTGCATTTTTGAAGCCACGGTGAGCACTTCTGTTGTCTGCTTTCACACGTATTTTTTAGCAGTGCGAGTGTGATTAAACTTCTCGCTCCCTCTGTGGTTTACGGAATGTGACGGCTTTGTTTTTCCCACTTCCTTCAGACTTTGGGCTTAAAAATGTAAATGGCCCCACTTGTGAATTGCTTTATAATTAATTTCCTAATGGGATGTACACAGAAAGCCTCCAGCTTCCTGGATGTCCTCCAAAACCATTAGGTCCTCCAACAGAAGAGGACACAGAGTGTTGTTTTCTTTTTTGTTCACATTTCATTAAAGATCAGGTGATGCATCCATCTGTCCAATGTATTGACGGAAGCAGGACAAATGCACAGCACGGATATCCGCAAAAACCAGACAAGACAAACACACATTCGTGCTCCGTTTTACATTTCAATAGTGAGATAGACAACAGATGAGAACAACAGAGCTTGGATTGATGGAGGCGATTATGTGTAGAGATCTCATTCAGCACACGGAAATCACACAAGGCATTGGGTGACTAGACCATTCATCAGTTGACAATTATGAAATTTCCCTAAAGGGACAAACAACATAGAGGACATTTGGTAACACTTTACTTGACAGAATCGACATAAGAGTTACATGACACTGTCATGACACATGAATCCTAACCCTAACCCTATCTCTATCCCTAATCCTAATCATAACCCTAACTTGTTATGACAAAAACCGAATGTCACTTAATAACAGAAGCGTTATGTCATAAATGTTCATTATGACTTGTTTATGACACGTTCATGACAGTGTCATGTCACTCTTATGTCGATGTTGTCAAGTAAAGTGTAACCGGACATACATTTTTTATAACATAGAGGATGTTTTTTCCGCTGATGAAATGAAATGATCAACAAATAGACAAATAATAGTGTCTGTCAGTGTGGTATCGAAATGAGTTTGAAGGCTATTTTAAAGTAAAACATATGGTTATGAATATAACCTTGCTTCTCTAAAGGAGAAAACTAGATGTTATTCTCATGATGCCATCTTGATCTGAACCTTCAATCACCTGATTTTTTACAGGTTACTGCCTTTATAAAGCTGCACCACAAACAACCACGTCATTTACAGGGATGAGTCCTTGACAAGCCCAAGAGCGTCCAGGCTGTGTAGATGGATTCATTGACCAGTGGCAGTGATGTGGAAAATATAACTACACTGATACTACCAAATTCAGCACTCTGGACAAAAACGATCCGTGGAGGCATAGTTCCACCGTTGCGCCCTTGAGCAAGGCACTTAACCCCGAGTTGCTCTTGGGAGAATGACCCTTGTAATATAACTGACGTGTGTAAGTCACTTTGGATAAAAGCGTCTGCTAAATGAATACATGTACATGTAAATGTACAGGCAGTGGTTCTGGCCACGGAGCATCGCAACACCATGTGAAGCTCCATCGCAACACCCTGTGGAGCTCCCGGAGGAGGGCAAGTCAGTTGCCAGGCTGGCTTTTGCTCTGGAGCTGCCAGACAGCTACACACTGTGTGTAGCTAGACAGCTACACACAGCCAGACAGCTACAATGCTGGTGGGCATGTCCGTGAGCTCTCATGTACATGCTCACAGAGTGTAGCGCTGTAGCTGCCTGGCTGCATTAGCTGCTGGCTGTAGCAACTATAGGTAAAACTGATTGTTTTTGGAGGGTTTTTTCGTACCGACAGTAGGCTACTCAGTGACCTCGAGAAACGGACATCTATGTGAAAGTTTGTCGGATTTCTCCTCTAAGATTAGTTTTGAAGTTCGCTCTGGGAATGTTCCGTTTCAGTTGCATGTCCTGTGAAGCCCGGCCATCTCAGATTATTGCAAACCTATGCAATACAATGGAATGCACATGCATTTTGATTAGGTGCATGGAATGCAGGCTTTAGGAAGTTACCGACTAATGAATTTGTGCAGCAGTATGCAAAACAGACACATCCCTCATTGTTAATGTATAATGGAGTAGGCCATTACAAGCGCAAGTTCAGGTCAGCAGCAAGGGGATTGAGGCCCAGTGAGTTATCTTGTTAGCAGCCATGCTTGACTTCTTGCACAAATACTGTGCACAATAAATGCTAATGAAATAGCTGAAATGAGTACTTCAAACATTTTGTGTATAACTCGTCGGACTCAGACACAAGGACTCTGCTATGAACCATGGGATTCATTTATAACCAACAGACCCCTATTAAGTGGGCTAAACTTTGGACCAACTTTCAAGTACACGAATCACAAAACAAAATAATAATACACAGATAATAATAATAATAATAATAATAATAATAATAACTAGATGTACCGCAGAGCGGTACAAAATATGACCGCCGCCCAGTCCAGCACATTTTTTCCACTAAAAGAAATCACGCTGAAAGGCCTATATGATTCTAACTGTCTCACTAAATTGCATTATCCACACTCAATTCTCACTGGTATCTGCTAGACAACAAGTACCAAAACATGATTAGTTCATAGATTTCACATGTAAAATTAATTTTATACAACCCCACCTCCATCTTGCTGTTTATTACTGATTACTGTGAATGTATGTGTGTGTGTGTGTGTTTGTGCTTATCTGTTTGTGCACATGTGTGCACATGAAATGGGTTAACATGACCCCTGGAGGCAAACATACGGAAATCCTAGGCCCTACAGTTCTCAAGATATTCACAGAGAACTGTATCTGCCCTACCCTCCTTTCGGGGGGTCCAGTCCAGCGGGGGGGCTACAGATCAAAACGAAAAATGACGGTTCCATGCTATCCATGTGGGGGTACATGCCCACCAAGTTTTGTGTACCCCGGTCTTTCAGTGTCCCGGGAATCCTTGTTGGTGTACGTCACTAAATGTACACATAAATTATTTTATTGTAAGGCCCCCCATGAACGAAAGTACACAAAACTTGGCATGCATTCGGAGGGTGTCATAATGATCCTACACTTTTAATTTTGTGCAGTTTTGACCTTGTCAGCCAGAGATATTGTGATGAAAACACCTAATTTTTTGCTTTTTAATTTTTAACTAGGTGGCGCTATACATGAAATAAGTGGTAATGGGATGGGTTGACATGCCCCCTTAAGACCAACATACATAAAAAAGGTGGACCTCCTAGGCCCTACGGTTCTCGAGATATTCACAGAAAACTGTCTCCGGCCACCTACAGGCCAGTTGGTGTATAGTAACATAAATTAATTTATTGTGTGGCCCCCCATGAACGGAATTCCACAAAATTTGGCGTGCATACAGAGGGTGTCATAATGATCATACACTTCCAATTTCGTGCAGTTTTGACTATGTTAGGTCACAGATACCTTCAATTACAACACCTCATTTTTACTTTTTTGTGTTTAACTAGGTGGCGCTATACATGAAATGAGTGGTTATGGAATGGTTTGACATGGCCCCTTGAGATCAACATACAAAAAAAAAAGGTCCTCCTAAACCCTACGGTTTTCGAGATATTCACAGAAAACTGTGTCTGCCCTACCCTCCTTTCGGGGGGTCCAGTCCAGCGGGGGGGCTACAGATCAAAACGAAAAACGATGGTTCCATGCTATCCATGTGGGGTTACATGCTCACCAAGTTTCGTGTACCCCGGTCTTTCAGTGTCCCGGGACTCATTGACGGAAATTTGGGCATGCGAAAAAGAAAAAAAAAAAAAAAAAAAAAAAACTATTCTGACTAAACCTATATGACCGCCGCTTAGCTGCGCGGCGGTCATAATAATAATACAGATACACTTGTACATTGTGATTGATATTGAAGTCTCTTTACAGGTCCGTTGCTGACAATTAAGGTAGATAGGAAATGGGTTTGTACTGTACATAGTTATACTATGTGTAGGCCTACTTATGTAAAATACACACATGATATGCAGGAGACATAAGTATAATATGAATAAAAGTATGAATAAAAGTATGAAGTAGATTAAATAGAAGTATGAAGTAGATTATAAAGTAACAGAAGGGAACTGAACAGATTTCTACAGTGTGTAAGCTTTATCCACCAAGTGCAGAAATGAAAGAGATGAACTCTTTCAGTCTGAATGTAATGAACTCTTGAGAACATTCATTACATTTCTTATGATATAAGGCGGACGTTTATAGAAAACTAAATATAAGACTGCTAACTAGCCATCTTCTAGCTCTTGTCGTCTCTATCTTCCAAGGTTATGTCTGACTTGGCTATTGTTGAAGAAATCTATTAGCGTACATAATTTAAATGTAAGCTTATCAACCTTATTTCCTGTGCCTAACTCAGCATCTTGTCATCACTGCCCTCTGTCTCTTAATCTTTCAGATTGGATATGTCCTCTTATCCTCCGCCTGGTTGCATTCTTAGCAATGCCTAATGAAGTCGGCCATATTGGAGACGGATTACAGGTCAATTTGCAGCTCAATAAAGCTGCACCACTTACACCTGGAGTAAGTGCTCATTGTACAGCTTCTCGGCCTCATCGACCTTGATAGGGTCGGTCAACAGCGCTGAGAGATTACCGTTTTAGATCCATAATGAGGTCCTGATGTCCGTAAGTATTGCTGCTCCCTCCATCTCCCGTCCTTCACAGCTGAACAGGACAGATTGTGACACTAGTGCCGTTGGTATGTTCTTCAGTTTGAGTCGTACGCTTTTAGTCCTGTTGACGTCACCAGCCCAACACATCCTCAGTCCGCTATTCCCTGCTTCACATTCCAACCAGGGTTGTTTCAATGTTGAACCCTCATTCCACCACCATGAGGAAATCTGTCTTTCTAGCTCAGCTTTCTTCTATCATGTGCAACTAAAACTCAAGTGAACATCTGGCCTTCCAATGCTAACAGATTAGCTAACAGAGCTGACCCCATCAGTGAAACCTTCAAGAAGCACACTCACAGAACTGTACTTGATTACCTCAGACTGATGTTGTCAGGAAGCTGATGTGGTTGTACCAACCATGCTGTCACTGGTCTGACACCTTCAGTCAGGTCTTACCCCTGAGACAAGGACACTACACCCAGCTATCAGCACATTGCAGGGTCCCTTCACTCTGTTTCCCGTCCTGTCCAGAGACAAAGAGAACCATCAACACCAACTGGGAGTGCAAAAGACTTTGCCCTATGTGCCCAGGACCAAACGGTGTTGTATAGGGAAACAAGTACTTAGTGTTTTAGGTACCTCTTTAGTTTAAGTGTTCAATGTTCAGAATAGTCTAATAGGCACAGTCATTGGTTATTCACAGGGAATTCAACCCAAGTCCTTCACATAAAAAAACTCCAGCAGCTACAGCATTCACATATCACTGTCACAGACATGGCTTTTTTAACCAGCAGTATCAAGTCCAGTTTAGCACATAGTTCTCTGGCTACATGGCCATAAAAGACCATCTGTCTGTTCCGCAGCATACCAGCAAAAAACATTCATTAAGCAAAAATAAAATAAAATAAAATGAAAAATAAAAAAATGTTGCACACAAGAACAAAAACACTGTCATGCCGGGAGCTCTTGGCAGAGGCATCACAGCATGCCAGACAGGAGAGAGTGAGTTGGCCAGCTGAGGGTAGGTGCCACGTGGTTGGCATGACAAGGCTGTTGTACTTCAGCAGTTGAAAAATATTGTAATGATTCCGTTACCAAGGTAAGTATACACTCTTTTGATCCCGTGAGGGAAACTTGGTGAAACACACTGCACACACACAGTGAGGTGAAGCACACACTAATCCCGGCGCAGTGAGCTGCCTGCAACAACAGCGGCGCTTGGGGAGCAGTGAGGGGTTAGGTGCCTTGCTCAAGGGCACTTCAGCCTCAGCCTACTGGTCGGGGTTCGAACCGGCAACCCTCCGGCTACAAGTCCGAAGCGCTAAACAGTAGGCCACGGCTGCCCCAAGGTAACATGTACTGTAAGTGAGGCAAAAGCCAAGCATAGGATGTGTGTGATTAGTTATTATTAGTTAGTTTTTATTAGATTTTTTATTTATTAGTTTGATCATTGTTATGCCTTACCTACTTATAATGCATGTGTGTCATATGCTTTGGGGAAAAAAAGCACATGATGCTTTTCTAATGTACCCATCATGAAAAAATACTACAGGCAGAGAAAGACATTTTCTCACAGTTTTGCTCAGTCAAATAAACTACAAATTTCTGCTGCTCTTACGTACTGCTGGTTTTCAGTATACTTCCCAATATCTGTTCACCTCTGGCCAGTAGGCAGCAAAAGCAATGAAGCCGACATCTCCTTAGTGTTTGGGTGGTCAGAAGGAGCCACAATGAGATGGCCACCTCTGGGCAAGAGCAGTAGGCCAACTGTTTGGTACACATCAACTCCTTTTGAGTCAGCCTACAACAGAGATCCCCCCCAAAAAAAAAAAATTATGAAATAAAGGGGTCAGCCCTGTTGCTTAGCAACAGATGATGGCTGCTCACAAGGCTTTTTCTCTGGGGGCACATTGGTGAATGGCAACTTTCTCTTGGAGTGAGTGTCAACGGTGTGACTGAACATGTCACAGACTGCTCCAACAAGCCTCCCCTCTCTGGTCAGTGACACGCAGCTATTCAAGACCAAACTGAAGGTCAAAAGAGAAAGGAACCTCACAGACTGAACCCTGAACAGAGAACTTAGATCTATGTACATCTTACATCAACAGTAAAGTGTTGACCCCAGGGGCGTCGCCAGCCGATTTTACCGGGGCTTCAGGTAAATTGAGCTCAGCCCGGGTAGCCAAAGAAATGTTATTTAACTTTTTTATTTCGTTGTGCATTCTATCCCTCGTAGCCTGTTAGAACAAGGAATCCCGAACACTAAACTCTGACCATAGATATATACACTAGATGTCGCCTTCTGCTTCTCAGCATGCGTCAACACCGCCGCCATCTTGGTACAGGGATCTGAAGCGCTAAACTAGTTCTCCTGTATTGTCAGCGTTACCTATTAAGCGACGTTTGGCCATCCCCAGCGATAGAAAACCTTTTTAGCGATTAGCGACAAATTTGGGAACTTCTCACAATGATGGCAGATCGGCTTCTTTGTTGTTGAAACGTAAGAAAATCACCTTTCTCACGGCTTTGTCATTTATGAATTCAGCTACATCTCGTTTGCCCATGGCACTGACCCATGATTATAAAAGTAACGACTGGCGTAGCCTATGTAGTAGCAGAGGTAAATGTTCTACAGATCTACAGCAACTTCTGGTGAGATTACAACTTACATGAGTAAACGAGACGAGGGGTATGTGGCCTCAACCAGAGCCTGTCTATGAAGAGCCTGTTTACTTTCATTGTATCGAACCTGGTTGCAGTTTACTCATTGTTCCTCTAGGGGCCGCCGCTAGCTAGTGCAGAATGAATGGGAGGCTATTGGGCTAGACGGGTAAAATGTATCTTTATTATCGTCTTAAGCTTATTTTTCTTTAGACTCAACCATAAATACATGCCTGTCAGTTGGAACAACCCAAAAAACTAGATAATTGCTTGAGATTTTGACGATTTATGGTGATTTTATTTTCGCTAGATCTTTGCCCAGATTGAAGCTAATGCATTATAGAGGAGTGGATCACTGAAGCAAGATGGCGTCTCGATTGACGCATTCGTTCCAATGAACAGCAGTAGTCAAGGCGACATCTAGTGTATATATCTATGAACTCTGACCATAGACTCTGACAAGGAGAAGCCGGGCCGGGCCGGGCCGGGCGGGGCGGGGCTGGGCTGGGCTGGGCTGGGGGTGGGTGGAGAGCGGCAGAGGGTCGCTTCGCGGTCTGGTCTGAGATCAGTGGATCTGCTCAACTAACGTTACTGCTGTCAACTCACTGGGTGGTGCAGCGTCATAGGTTGCAGTACGTTGAGAAAGCAGAAGTGACATGGCCAGCAAAAAACAATTGAAACTGTTTGGCTTTTTCAAACGAAAGGCAAAGGGTAAGAATTCATGTTTGCAAACTGAAATATAAGCTTAGTCCTGTCCGACCAACTCCATAAAGGCCAGCTATTATGTTGTTTACCTATCCTATCGCTAGCTGGCTAGCAAGCTATCATTAGTAAACACTAATAAGCAGGAGTCAAAATTAACTTTTTGAAATGTGAATATTTACCATTCACTATCTTGAATAAATTCACTGACAAATGAAGTGGCGAAATTCACCCACCATTCAATAGGTAATCCGTATTTTCTGTCTGAAATCTACCAACTTTAATATTTACCAGCATTTGTCTGGTGCAATTTTGAGCCCTGCTAGTAGGCTAAGCAAGCGGAAGGCAGCAGCAAGGCATCTGGTCAGGTTAATTGGCACGACACATTTCAGTGCTCGTTTTGAGAGAGAGAGAGAGATTTATTACACTCAGCTCTAAATAACTACATTTAGCCAGAAGGGCTAAATGCTTTCCCCCGTTGTTGAACATTTGTACTGATGTTCTGAGGAGCAGACGAGGATGTTACACTCTCTAACACTATAGCAAAAAATTGCAGTTTTGATACACAGTAGGCCTGCAATGTAGGATTTTTCCGTAAAGGAGATGTTTTAACAGTGACAAACTATAAACCATTAAATATCTAGAGGGGGCTGAGACAGCTTTCATTCACCCTGTAATGAGCCATTTAACCATCAAAGTGATTACAAAGCTGATGACATAAACATAAAACAGCATTACAAAACCCAAGTTTCATGGAGATGAACATGTTCCATGGGAATGTGTTTAAATGTCCACTGAAATGTATGCAAATGCATAAGCAAAGCATTTGTAATTAGAGCTGAACATTGCAATCTCAAAAGTTCTTTGTATCCTGCAATGTAGTATAGTATGTTTTTGTTGGTTTGCCACACAATGATCTGATTCCATGATTTTGTAGAGGGTAGCTGTTTTCTCTCTCTCTCTCTCTCTCTCTCTCTCTCTCTATCTCTCTCTGTGTGCAATCCCATTTTAACATCAAACATTTTACTGTCTTTTTAGTAGATCTCTGGCATATCAAACAACAAAAGAGCAGTCAGGTGATGGAGAGAAGGGAGATCAACAGAAGGAGGTGCTGAACATTTGCTTAATGATACATTACATGCAACCTCGTGTATGTGGAGGCTTCTATAAGACTACAGGTGAAGCAGTGCTTCACCAAAAAAAAGTAAAAAAACAAAACACAAAAAAAATCTTACAATTATCACAATTTTACTCCTTTGAAACAGAAATACAGTTACTAACACAAGCTGTTTTCCTGAAATCAGTTCTGTGAGTGACAACAGCGCCATCGCACCCGCGGTGAAACAGAGAATTACAGTGAATCAGACTGCTTCACCAACTTTTCGTTTTGCTTCACTACCATAGATATCTTTCCCCATTGACTTCAATGTAAATCGAGTGAAACCCATAGACAGTAAAAGAAATGGACGAACAGACTCCGTCGTTCTCAATGGGAGGGTACTGAGTCATTTTTCAGTTGGTCCTCCCAGTACTGCGCAGACTCGCACTTAACTTCGTGACGTTAGCCATCGAACTGAATCTTGTAACTCATATGATAGATAGGCTACACAGAAATTCTTCTCACACTTCCTTCGCCTTCAAAGTCATCAAAGTTAAACATTTATTTATGTATTATTATTAATATCCTCACAAGTGATATCAAGTCGTGTTAATGTTGAAACTACCACACATGATCATCTTCAAAAACAGTCATGGTAAAACAAAACAAAAAAGTTATAGCCTTGAGGCTAATCTTCTTTCCACTTTTCTGACCTACGTCAATCCATCGAAAACCTCTGAAATGATTATCGTTAGACTACCTAACTACCTAAAACTACTGTTTTTCCATTAGGTTTACTTGCCTCTATGCTTTACCTTAACATAGGCTACAATGCTATTGTAGGCTACATCTTTGTTCACGAGTTTCCGTGCTGGCTGGACTACGCTTCTTATCCAAACAATACGGTTATCTCCCTTCAGTGCGTTAGCTTCCCTTCAACCGGACATGCTAAACATTCTTCTTACGGGAACCTAACGTTACGTACGAGGTAGTTGAGTCTTGTTTTGCCTTTTATTGTTTATGTAGATAACACAGAAGCTAAAATATCGGCACATGATATATGTTATATGAAGTTATGGGAGTTCAAAAAAATCCTAAATGGATGGGCGTTCTATGGGGTTAGCAGAGAGTTGATAACCACCGCTACATCGATGCTTCTACTTCCGGGAATTCGCCTGCCCCCTTGGTGAAACCCATAGACATATACACTAGATGTCGCCTTGACTACTGCTGTTCATTGGAACGAACGCGTCAATCGAGACGCCATCTTGCTTCAGTGATCCACTCCTCTATAATGCATTAGCGTCAATCTGGGCAAAGATCTAGCGAAAATAAAATCACCATAAATCGTCAAAATCTCAAGCAATTATCTAGTTTTTTGGGTTGTTCCAACTGACAGGCATGTATTTATGGTTGAGTCTAAAGAAAAATAAGCTTAAGACGATAATAAAGATACATTTTACCCATCTAGCCCCATAGACTCCCATTCCTTCTGCAATAGCTAGCGGCGGCCCCTAGAGGAACAATGAGTAAACTGCAACCAGGTTCGATACAATGAAAGTAAACAGGCTCTTCTAGACAGGCTCTGATTGAGGCCACATACCCCTCGTCTCGTTTACTCATGTAAGTTGTAATCTCACCAGAAGTTGCTGTAGATCTGTAAAACATTTACCTCTGCTACTACATAGGCTACGCCAGTCGTTACTTTTATAATCATGGGTCAGTGCCATGGGCAAACGAGATGTAGCTGAATTCATAAATGACAAAGCCATGAGAAAGGTGATTTTCTTACGTTTCAACAACAAATAAGCCGATCTGCCATCATTGTGAGAAGTTCCCAAATTTGTCGCTAATCGCTAAAAAGGTTTTCTATCGCTGGGGATGGCCAAACGTCGCTAAATAGGTAACGCTGACAATACAGGAGAACTAGTTTAGCGCTTCAGATCCCTGTACAAAGATGGCGGCGGTGTTGACGCATGCTGAGAAGCAGAAGGCGACATCTAGTGTATATATCTATGGGTGAAACCCCAGGCGGCTCGTGGATTTTTTCAGTTTCAATTGATCCTTATGGCAGATAAGTCCCACCCGTGAAGCAGTGACCGATTGGGCAGAATTTCACACTTCCTGCCGTTGAATATGATTGACGCAACACTCTGGCCAATCACTGTCTCCATTAGCTTGCCATCACTTTTCAGTTGCCTTCAGTGACCTTACTAGAGTTTCATTATGAATTGTGTAATTCATTCGCATAGTTTGTTTTACATTAATTTTGTAAGGTACATCGGATTTTTTTCTGTGTAGGAGAGAACGTTTTATTTAGGATTATTGTGTGTAGCTCTGTGTTTTCTAACATCAGCTAGGGGTCTCCCCCACCAGTCAGCTAACGTTAGTGACTCGCTAGAAGCTAGAAGCTAAGTCCTAGCAAGATGGTTTCGACGGAAGTTTCAGGCGATGAACATCGTTGACCGCAACGTACAGGATTCTTTACAGTTTTTTGAAATGAGGACCTATGAGTGAATGCAGAGGGGAGACCAAGAGACTTCCTGTGAAATTAACACAGTTCGTGGGTGCTACTTTGGCTACGGTAAGGATAAACTTGATAAACTGTAGGCTACAGTAGGCTATGCATTAGAAAGTGCAGCTTCTCAACGTAGCCATCCTGTAAGTTCATTGATGTGTTATGATAACATTAGCCTATGTTATGGATGTGTTATAGGCCTAACGTCTTGGCTTCCCATTTTAAAACCTCAACTTTGTCAAAGACAATTCAGAACAATCTGCTTGAAGCTAAATTTCAACTACCATTTAAAAACGAAATAGACACTGATTTGATTTAGAAAAAAATCTAGGATTCCTCAATGTATCAGAGGCAAATGCCAAGTGGATCTTTACTTTTGTAGAGAAGGAAGGCAGTGACAGAAACAAACTGGTTGGTCAAACATATGCCAGAGCAACAGTCATGGTATAATTTCTTAATATATCCCAGAGGCAAGAATGTGTCTCTTAATAGGCTACTGAATTTGACATTGCTTATGGGGCATAATTAGTAGCTTAGAATATTGGAAGGTTGTTGTTTCAAGATGTTGTGGACATCAACAACTTGGCATTAATACACTGCAAAAACGTACCTAGTCACTAATAAGTGCTAAAGTGGAGATGCTCTTTTTTGGGGGCATGACCATAGATAGCCTAGTCTCTGCAAGCAATATGTCTAACAAAAATATGCAAACTTATAATAATAATAATAATACATAAACCTTGTTTACTGTCTTGTCCAGTCTTAGGCCCACTACACCCCATTTGTGGCCTGTACTTCGAGATGGTGGTAAACAGGTCTTGATTTCTCAACAAATTACTCTGAGCTCTCTGACTGATCAAACATAGCTTTTGTTTATGCCATTGCAGACAGTTCAATGTCATCATGTGTCTCATACATTCAACCTCACCAACTTTGCCAGGTGTGTTAGGCACAATGTTCGTTTCCTTGAGGGGGGGGTCATAATTTCATAACTGCTTCACTAGAAAAAAATACCACCAGCCGCCACTGGTATGTACCTAGTAATTCAATAATAAATAATTTGGGCAGTCTAATGTAGTCTGTTGTCTACTATAATAACACCTTTTATGTACTGTATATATATAAAAAAAATCCTCAGCTAATCTTTACATTTACATCCGGTCCAGCCAGGCTAAGCCCAGGTTGTCCTGAAAGTCTAGAAACGCCCCTGGTTGACCCACACAGCTAGCAAGCTCAGATAAGCTCAGTGCAAACTTTTCACTTATATATTTTCCTTTCTACTTTCACATTTCTATCAAGGCCGACATAAAAATGGCAGACATGCACACACACACACACACACAGAGGTGGATAAACTATTTCTGAAATTTCAGAGGTGGGTAAACTGCATTTACTAGCGTTTAGCCTCCACTACATCCCTGCACACACACACACACACACACACACACACATACACACACACACACAGACACACAGACACACAAACACATTTAAATGCTTTTATTTGAATATGAAAGGCATTGCAAAGAAAACAAGATCCAAATACTCTGGGAAGAGTCATTGACAAGGTGACTTGGCTCACATACTTTTACAGGCCCTTCCATTTATAATACATTATTATATATATACTGTATATACATATATTATAATACAACATACAGGGGCGCAGGAGATATTTTGAAAGTGAGGGGGACCAAATTGTGAACACAAACCCATAGTGAGATCAGATTTCCAGATATCGGATCGCCACCTCTGGCCCACTTTCGACCATCATATTTGAAACTTGCCAGAATATTAAGATAATACCATTGATTGTTTTCAAAATATTGTTTGATTAAAATGGTCAAAACTGTGAGATGAGCACAATGCCAGATCTGCCCTCAGACCAGCTTCTTGCTATGTGCTATGTGCAATTCTACTAATTGTTTTTAGATTTATTTTACACTAGTTGGGCCAATGGTAGAATACTCTAAAAGCAACATGATGTTGATATTTTATGAAGCCATGAATGAATCATCATGCCTATGATCCAAACATAGACTACATGATCAAATAGCCTAGTTAGGCCTACAGTACCTAAATTGTCTGGTATAAACCAAATCAACTCTCCACTATGTGTCTGCAGTTAATATTTATGCAATGTTAAAACATGTTGGCTTAACAAGTTACCAGTCTAGAACACACAGAAAATTGCAACAGAAAGTTGCCTTTATAATCAACTATTTGTTTCAACAGCATTTAAACAAAGCATTTATAAAATTGAAAAAACAAAATATATTACATAAGGAGTAAAATAAAATACTGTTACTGTAGTAACTGTACCACATTATCCCAAGCTTCAAAGAGCTCCCCATGTCTGTGACAGCCAGACGTGACACCGCTAAATTCTCAGCTTGTTTATACCCCACACTGAACGCGTAAGAAAGGCCCATCACTCTGGGCTGTGGTCGCCTACTCTCTGGGATTTATGCACCAAGGTAACTGAAGTATCCAATTTGTGTCTTGAAATTATGTTTGAAATAAATGTCTTAGAACAAAAACTTTGGGTAGGCCTATATACTTGTATTTTATAGTTAGGCTAGTGAAAACGAGTTGATCAGTAGGCTAGTTGAGTTTGTTATCAATAAACATAACAGCTAATGTCATATTGAGCAGGAGATAGGCTACCATAAATCCTCAAATTATGCCCGGGATTGATTCTATTTATAGCCGGCCCGGACAAATAGGCCTAAAGGCAGGTTCCCATATTTGCCTATACCATACCAGCAATTGCCATCAGTCCACCAGCACTAGAAGACATTGCTACGATTTAAGTCAATGAAATAACACCTCTTCTTAAAGGAACACGCCACCCAAAATCAGTAGTGATATATGTTCTTACTGTAACTTTCACGAGTTGAGTCGTACCTCTCCCGCGTCGGTAGGTGCACTCAAACGCTCTGTCGCGCGGCGCGAATGTGTTAGCATGTTGCTATGCTAGCGGGCTCTGCCGTGGCTGTAGAGAGAGGCACATAGCAGTATTCAAACACCTCCACGTTTTACCTACTTAAATACAGTTACACGAGTAGTTGATGAAAAATGTTAGGGCACACAACATGAAACGTGACGATTTTCCAAGCGAATAAACATGAGAACTACAATGTGTGGCGCAATAGCACTTGGGAGTACTTCGACCTAGCGTGGTAATATTATTAACACCTAATTGTAGATCCTATCCACCACAGAGTTTAGAATCCATGCTGGATCGACCCTCAGCCTCTCCCTCCCCTCTGAGCGAGAGAGGCACACACACTAGAGATGCGCTGATGGGCTATTATTTCAACCATAACTGCATAGCAAAACTTATCATCCATCAGCCATCCATCAGCACTAAAGTTTGTTGACCAATTTTCAAAACGGCACCCGCCATCCGCTGGTTGTTTTAATGTAGGCTATATGGGTGATGCAGCGCTGCTGACGTGAGGCTAGAAAGCCCTTGCCTGTTCAAGAAAGACTGATCTAATGCAGCAAATATATTAAAAGGCAAAAGTCGTACATTGGCTAGGCCTATCCCCAGAATATCAGCAGCAAACTCAGTCTCTGTCGCGCAAAACAGTCTCCAAATAAAACGCACATCGGCCTGTTGCCTATTCTGCCAGCTTGTGACAATATATCGTCCAAAATGCTTGATTGCATTGCATTCTCCACATTTTTAGCTACATTTTCATGTACCACATCAGCATTTTTGTTCAGTGAATCTTTTGTAAATTGCTTTACAATTACCGTCGGGCCTATTGCCTGGCTTGCCTCAGCTTCGGTCACGTCCTTTTACAATTTTTTCATTGTAATAAAAAACGCAATTTGCCACATAATTTCAGCATGCTCCTGGCCTACTAATTAATGCCTATTGTAGGCTACTTTATTTTTTGCAAAAAGAAAGAAATCCTTGATAAAATAACAAGTCATTCACATAATAGGCTACTTCACACACTGTTATGTCAGGTTGACTGACAAGCCTGTTCTGAAGACTCCCATTCATTTTGACTGCACGAGCGCGTCTTTTTCAGACAGACATCGCAATTCATTTTATAGCCTAGCAGGCCAACGGACAAATATGACGCCTCGATATTAAAGAAACTCCGACTCCATTCATTCTGAAAGTCCACCGCACAACAATGCAACGTGCATGTTCACATTTTTAGTAACAACCGCCAAACTTGCTTGCTTGCCTTACACATCTAAGTTTTCCGACTATTTTTCTTACCTTCTTTTTCCGCTGTGGGTGTTAGTGAGTTTGTAGAAGTTTTAGCTCTTACGTTCTGAACATCTCGCACTGCCATCGCCCGATGTCATTTCTTAGTCATATCACTCTCTGTCTCTCTTTTAAATGCCTATTCCCTGAATGGTAGGCTACAATTATGTGTTTTATATATAGGCTAATATCTAAGCAAAATAACCCAGGCAGTCTCATCTAGGATATAACACAGGTTGAAGTTGGTTCTATTTAGGGAGGTGAACATCTGTAGATGACTCAGAAATGACATCGGAAGACAAGGAGGGAATATGGCAAGAGGCAAGCCGAAGTCTGCTGACAAGGGCCCGACGGTAATTGTAAAGCAATTTACAAAAGATTCACTGAACAAAAATGCTGATGTGGTACATGAAAATGTAGCTAAAAATGTGGAGAATGCAATGCAATCAAGCATTTTGGACGATATATTGTCACAAGCTGGCAGAATAGGCAACAGGCCGATGTGCGTTTTATTTGGAGACTGTTTTGCGCGACAGAGACTGAGTTTGCTGCTGATATTCTGGGGATAGGCCTAGCCAATGTACGACTTTTGCCTTTTAATATATTTGCTGCATTAGATCAGTCTTTCTAGAACAGGCAAGGGCTTTCTAGCCTCACGTCAGCAGCGCTGTATCACCCATATAGCCTACATTAAAACAACCAGCGGATGGCGGGTGCAGTTTTGAAAATTGGTCAACAAACTTTAGTGCTGATGGATGGCTGATGGATGATAAGTTTTGCTATGCAGTTATGGTTGAAATAATAGCCCATCAGCGCATCTCTAGTGTGTGTGCCTCTCTCGCTCAGAGGGGAGGGAGAGGCTGAGGGTCGATCCAGCATGGATTCTAAACTCTGTGGTGGATAGGATCTACAATTAGGTGTTAATAATATTACCACGCTAGGTCGAAGTACTCCCAAGTGCTATTGCGCCACACATTGTAGTTCTCATGTTTATTCGCTTGGAAAATCGTCACGTTTCATGTTGTGTGCCCTAACATTTTTCATCAACTACTCGTGCAACTGTATTTAAGTAGGTAAAACGTGGAGGTGTTTGAATACTGCTATGTGCCTCTCTCTACGGCCACGGCAGAGCCCGCTAGCATAGCAACATGCTAACACATTCGCGCCGCGCGACAGAGCGTTTGAGTGCACCTACCGACGTGGGAGAGGTACGACTCAACTCGTGAAAGTTACGGTAAGAACATATATCACTACTGATTTTGGGTGGCGTGTTCCTTTAATATTTTATTATATTGTTGGTTGGATTAATGAAGTCTTTTTCCTACCATGGGTCTCCAACACACGTTCTCAAGATCATTGTCTTGCCGCCTCTTTCGAGCTAATTGCCAGAGGCTGAAGCCTAGCCTACTACATTTAATTGTTGCGTGACTCAAGGCATTCCAGCCTACGAATTTAATAAAAAGTAGCCTACTAAATCATGCATAATTAAACAATAACTCAATTTAGGCTACTTGGCTACGCAAAAAGGTTTCTATTACAGCACAACCCCTATTCAATGAATGGCTGCCTCTTCTCGCAATAAACAGCGGTGGAAATCCCGACACTTTTTCAACTGCATGAAACATAACAGTGAACCATCAAATATCTCCCAGAGTTCAGTGCCCATCAGTCCCAACATTTAGCAATATAATCAAACAGTCCAAAAGTAAATTAGATCCCAAACCAAACCGAAAATGTTATGCTTTTGATGGCCTACCAGTATGCCGCTCCAAACGAAAAGCATCTCTAATGATGATTGTTAGTAGACAAACTGGCTTCAGATATCCAACAGAGTGAATATGAGATTGTGCAGTCTTACAGTACTGTAGATGGCTGTGGTTAGTGATTTGATGCTGTTAATGGGGAGTTTTACATAGTTAGCGCAAATCCTATAGGTTATTATTTATTTAGCGTATATAAGGCTTTTTTTCCTTATCAAAAGTGAAGGGGACGACGGCTGTCTCTTCAGCACTGCGTGGGACACATCCCCCACGTCCCCCGTGCCTCCTGCGCCCCTGACAACATATACATATACATATACATATACAATACATAACACATTAAGGATAAACAAAACATCTTCGTTTCCGTATTTGCATGCTCCCTATGATGGCTAAAACAGAGCAGAATTTTGCAGCCCCCCTAACTGCAATTACTGCAATCCCCCTGACCACATTCTTATGGACATGGCCTAAACTTCCAAATACCAGAGTTATTAGTTTACAGTTGTATCCAAGTTGGAGAATGAGATCTACCAGTTGTTGATATTTCAATAGTTTGGAATAGTAGCAAATGTCCATACAGTATACAGGTCAAAACAGCAGCCCATCTCAAAAATAAATACAGATTTCACAGTCTCATTTACTATTGCAATGTTTATTGTTTATTGTTTATTGTTAAAAGGATCCCCATTAGCTGTCACCAAAATGGGACAAGCTAGTCTTCCTGGGGTCCACAACAAGAAAAGATCACCTACTGTAACACTGACAATTCAAAAGCAGTAAAACATTGTAGACATCATTATAAACACCATCAAAAAATATTCAAAATAAATTACAGTATTCCATTTATTATTCCATTCATACAGTAGATCCAATCAATGTCCAATCCATACTCAAAAATTTAGATAATGTATTCTCAGATGCTATTCATTTTACATATATTCAGTAGACAATTGTTTCAATGATTGATAGCACGATAAATAAATGTTTTCTTTAAAGCATTTGATTTTGGTCGTGGTAACATCAACTGGCCATCATCAGCTGACCTAGTCAAATGAGAATGAACCTGATCACACCTAACAATTTGGTTATATAAGAAAACAGGTTGAGAGGAAAAGAAAAGACAATGTTTCTGAAAAAACTAGTTGTGTTGAAATCCAGCCTATTCTCTACCATTAACCAAGAGAGTCGACGGTGCATACTAATTGTGTTTGTTTACCTTTAGACCTTGACCTTTAGATGCAGATGACCATACAGGTGCACAATAATCGAGGTGACTTAAAATGAAAGATTTAGCCACCTGTCCCACGATGTTTGTAGGGACATAAGAAAAGACATTTCCTCACCATGGAGATACCACAACCCATCTTCTTCACTATGGTATTGATGTGTTCTGCCCATCTATTATTGTGCCCAGTAATTTTACTTTATCTACCTGTTCTATAGGTTCCTCAGACAAGTTCATACTCATCTTTGGTGTGGTTGACAGTTTATGACTCAATCCCAAGATAATTGATTAGGTTTTTGAGATGTACCAACTTATTTCGCTTTATCCAATCAAAAAACATATTTAACTCAGCTGATAAAACATTGTCCAATTCACTGGTAGTTTCTGCATCATAATACAATGTGGAATCATCAGCATACATTTGTACAGTTGCTTTACACAAAACTGATGGTAAATCGTTTGTGAAGATGGCGTATAAGAGTGGTCCGAGGCAGCTCCCTTGTGGGACTCCACAGTCCAAGACCTTAGAGTGGGACCAACTGCCAGCATAATAAACCTGTTGCATCCTGCCTGTGAGATGACTCTTCATAAATTGGATGGCGGGACTAATCCATAGCATTCTAGTTTACTGATGAGTAGATTGTGATGTATGACATCGAATACCGCACTAAAATCAAGTAATACTGCAAAAGTCATCTTTAAATTATCCATTGCCTTGAACCATCTATCATTACTGTAAGGCGGAACAAGTTGAATGGTTATGCCTATAAGCATGTTGGAAATCTGTGTTCAAGCTGTTACAGTCAAAGTATTCCTATATTTGTGAGTGGACTATTCTCTCCATCAGTTTACTAAGAACTGTCAGGAGGAGTGTTTGGAATGTGTTCAGAAGGGTCTTTTGTTTATTAGAAGAACATCTAGTAATGGTAATATACTGTACTTTTGCCATGCAATGAGAATGCGTAATCAGCCATACCCCCCCCCCCCCACACACACACACACACACACACACCCACACACTACACAAAAACAAACACACAAGCAAAATCCCTTGCACTTGTTTGTAAAATTGCCGATATGATATTCTATGTCATGCCAATTTAAATGGTGAAAATGAGAATGAATAATGAGAAATGAAAATGAAAAAACATGTCTGCACACCTAACTGTCCAATATATATCTCTTGTCACAAATCATATGCTGTGTTACAGAACAAAAACCTTTAATATGCATTCAAAACCTTTAATATGCATTCCATACAGTATAAAGTGCTTTATACAAATATTGAATGCAATATTTGAGTCAGTGGTAAAACCAATTTCTCCGGTAAGCACTCTCCTCTCCCTCCCTCCACAGATCTAGTTGTGGTATTCCTTCAGCAATTCAACTGTTTGTTATTGATTCCTTCCCACTTCAAGGACAAAGATGCTCTTCTCCGCTTCTCCAGGGTTACTTTGTATGCTACTGGAGAGAAGACTGCACAAAGTGACTTGCAGCGACAAGAAGAACACCAATGTATTTACCACAGCTTGTGTGTGCTGACGCAGACAAAATGTGGAATCATGTACCTTTGAACAGAAACAGCTCGGAGGAATTTTTGCATTTTTGTGTGTGTGTGTGTGTGTGTGTGTGTGTCTGTGCACATACACGTGTCAGAAATGCGAGCAGCAAGCGTAACCTCGGATTGCTTTTAAACTGTGCTGCTTCACTTCACAGGGCCTGCAACCGTTTTTCAAAATGCCATTACATGTACACCCAAAAGCTGCCATCAAAGGCCTTGACGGGGTATTTAGACTGACAGGGGCTGACTCACTGTGCAGGGAAGCTGACAAGTTCACCCTTTCTGTGTGATTCTAGGACTCATGGCAGAGTGCCTGTGACATTTGATGAGAACGGCAAGGCCATGGCCTCCATGATGAACCTGTTGCAGGCAGAAGCAACACAGGGATCTGGAGAGATTTCAGAGGCTACCATGCTGACTTGCAATCATCTACATCCCAGGAAGCACTAACTTGACTATTTCATTTTATGGTGCTCAGTTTTGTCTAAATTGTCTAAATGCAACATGACTGATCACCAAATTGCAGGGGCTAAGTTGTCCTGTCCTTCTGGCCCAGACGTGTAGATTTCCTAGGGTAGTTTACCTCTAAGCTCAGAATTCTATTATAAGGGTGCAATACTATCCACCTCTTATTGGACATAGAGTAGTCTACTTTACCAAGTAAAGTGGGCCGGTGAGATGACCGGCATAAAACCAGAGGTCTGCATCGTGTCTAATGTACACACACAGTTTGATAGATAGAGTTGTATTGAATTTGCTACTGGACACATCGGGCACAAATCCAGGAAATCTGAACCATGACTGAAGTCAGGTGCTGTGTTCATGTTTTTGGAGATAATTGCACAGGGTCCTTTGCCAGCATCTCGTCTCATCAAATTATTATTACTATACTATTGACATTTGGTTACTGTAACGCATGCTGGCTCACACATGAGCTACATAAGGGAGTTCCACGCCAGAATGAGTAAATAAAGAATATTTATTAAAGTAATATACGAAAAAGTCAGTGTAAGGAATAAAAGCAAGGTGTCGTGCAAGTGTATGTCTAGGGATGTACTCAAACAAAACAAAAAGACGACGGTCGAGAGGAGAGGAAGCCCATCTGCGCTTGGAACAAATACAGGTGCTCATCAGGGCAATACCAAACACCTGCACATCTCGGGCAACCTGCTCCACACAGAGACAGACAAACATGAGCGCAAGTGGGCGGGGCCAGTGGAGACCCGGCAGGGTCGTAACACCCCCCCTCTTAAGACAGACGACCACAAAGTGAGTCGTCTGACAGAAGTAAACAAACATCAAAAGATCACACTAGAAACAATTTTTCTCTCAATATAAAATTACTAGGGCATAAAGGTCACAGACCCACCAACCATCACCAACAGTTGTAACAAGTAGGTTCTAAATACATTACCAACGATCCACCAGTCAAAACTATCCCACTAGCATACCCCATTCCCCCCAAACCTCCATGTCCAGTAGAACCAGCAATTTCATGGCGCCTGAAAAAAGCACATTAAGGATATACTGGAGAGAAGACATAGGAGAAAGAGAAGATGCGTGAGACAAAATGACAGGACATCAGGCTCAATTTCCATCATCCACTGAACGGGACAACGCATCTGCAATGACGCCATCACGCAAAACAGGACACTCCTTTTTCCAATTACCTTTTTCCATACAATAATGGCAACTGCTCTCTCCAGCTTTATTTTGGCCACCCTGATCTCGTTTAAAAGCATTAAAGCATCTGGGGCGAGAATCTTCGCGACTGAAACCTCGAGGCCAATCGTAATGACTAAAACTCTGAGGCGTATGATCTCTGAATTTACTCTTATGGGTCAAAACAAACTTATCCGCTAGAACCGCGGCTTCTGCAGCTGTTTTAATTTTATGTTTGTTTATGTAAGTAGCAAGTCTGTCTGGAATTACGTTTTTAAACTGCTCTAGTACAACCAAATTGCACAGCTCCTCAAACGTCTTCACTCCTTCAGACGTACACCAACGCATAAACAAACTAGTCAGCTCACGGGCAAGTTCAGTATGTGTTTGTCTTTCCCCCTTCTTCCAATTCCTAAATTTCTGTCTGTAAGCTTCAGGAATAAGCTCAAAAGCCTTCAAAATAGCCCCCTTTACAGCTTCATAATTGTTCCGTTCCGACGCACCAAGCGCAATAAAGGCCTCCTGAGCGCACCCTGTTATCACGGCCTGTAACAACAGAGTTCGTTCCGCATCTCCCCAACTTCGCTCACCGGCAACATTTTCAAATAACGCAAAAAATACATCGGGGTCGCGTTCGTTGAATTTTGGCAGAAATGTTATCATAGTAGACAAGTTTGCCTCAGATGTATTAGCTGATTGGGCTGGCCATTTACCTGCTGCCATCAACCGAAGTCTCTCAGTCTCATTCTCTAACTTGATGCGCTCAAGCTCACTTTCTTTTTACGAATCGCGCTGCCGTATTTTTAATCTCTCATATTCCAAAAGACGCTCTTTTTCCTTTTCCTCGGCCTCTGATTTACGCTCCATTTCTCGCTCAGCCGCTTCCAATTTCAGTCCTCGTTCCCTCTCTTTAGCCCTTTCGGCCAATTCTCTTGCTGCCAATCTATCGCGTTCGATTTGTAATTCAATAAGTACCTTTTGTTGTTCAAAAGTTAAATGAACAGCCTGAGGAGTCGATGTACTTAGAGGGGCAGGCTGCTCAGATAACTCATTCATCGAAACGACTTCCATCTCATTAAGTCTCTCTAATACCAATTTTTGCAATGTTTCCCTTTTGGCCGACTTTGGAAGTTGAGACTCAAAACAATAGTGTTCAGCGACTTTACGCAACTGGTCTTTCGCTAGACCAAACAATTATTTTTTTGTCGGAGCAGCAAAAAACACATGAAGATTCTCCATTCAAATAACAATCTAAAAGTATTCCGATTGTCATAGTACAACAAGCTTACTCAAAAAATTAATGAGAAATTCGAAAGCCCTAATAAATATACCCAATCGTACACATCCCCCCCCCACCAGTCACTCGGCGCCTGAAAGCACAGTGGAACACTTTGGCCTACTTATACAGAGAGTGAGCTGCCTCTATCTCGCCACAAATGCCCTGAATATTTCCACCCCCTACGTCTTGAGTGTGCCCACCTATGATTGAACCGATAAGCAGTTTCCCCACGTTCGACACACCACTTAAGCTACAAGTTAACCAACACAAAATAGTTTTAGGCGTCTCACCTAAGACCGGGTTTGCACGTAGCTCAAAAGTAACTTACCCTATTAGGTTCCGCCAGGCCTCCCGACACCAAGAAACATCGAGGAAAAAGTGCACGAAAGGATTAATCCTGCAGCTAAGCACAGGATACCAGTGGAACTCGGAACATCGAGGAAAAAGCGCACAAAAGGATTAATCCTGCAGCTAAGCACAGGATGCCAGCGGAACTCCCTCTCCCGTCGTAACAAGCGTACCCCGAAAAAAAAAATTGTTATCGTGCGCCTAAGAGGGGGGAAAAAATCTTACCGACCTAGGCACGATTTCCAAATTCAAATCCCGGACGAGCCCCCACATGTAACGCATGCTGGCTCACGCATGAGCTACATAAGGGAGTTCCACGCCAGAATGAGTAAATAAAGAATATTTATTAAAGTAATATACGAAAAAGTCAGTGTAAGGAATAAAAGCAAGGTGTCGTGCGAGTGTATGTCTAGGGATGTACTCAAACAAAACAAAAAGACGACGGTCGAGAGGAGAGGAAGCCCATCTGCGCTTGGAACAAATACAGGTGCTCATCAGGGCAATACCAAACACCTGCACATCTCGGGCAACCTGCTTCACACAGAGACAGACAAACATGAGCGCAAGTGGGCGGGGCCAGTGGAGACCCGGCAGGGTCGTAACATTACAGAATTTAAAATAAGCAATTGACCAAAACTGAATTTGCAGTGAACAAATGAGTTTACTTGTCATCCTGGCATTAGTTACTTCTCCTTTTTATAACCATGTGTACATTGCCCAGCACTGTTTTTTTTTATTCTGTTTATTATTGATATGTGTGTTTGTATGTGTTGTGTGTAACATGGAAGGGAATCAGTGATTGCATCATGAAGCATTTTTCCCCCTTAAGCTCATGGGTTCTGGTCTGTTTCTTTGCAAAGACAAAGACTCATCTGATTGGGACCAAACATGACTGAATTAATCAAATGATGGGTCATCCCAAGCATAATTAGGACCAAGAGGCCTCGTTTCAGCCTTTTTTGTTCTCCTCTGCAGGAAAAACACTCTCATTCATCAATGTTTGCCTTCATGCACAACAGCCATGAAACCGCATAAACAACACTCTTAGAGAAAACTAGGACAAAGACACATACTGTTTGCTGGCCAGGCACTTGATTATCAGAGTAACCTTTGCTGTTTTTTTTCCTCTGGAGAAGAGGCGCATATGGTTTAAGTGCATTGTGACAAATGAGTCGGTCAGAATGGAATTATCATTTCTTTTTAAACAAATGCAAAATGGTAATCAGCCTATTGTGCATGGAAGCATAATTTTCTTTTAGAATGTGGTTTTGAGTGATTCCATTTCAAAAGCTGTATTTTTAAATTTGATTTGGCATTAACATTACATTTCCCATGCATGAGGCTTTTGTACATTCTAGATACTACCTGTACCCTCTATACCTTAACATTACGGAGAGAGAGTTATCATACAGTATATACACCTATTTACTTACTTGCCTTATGCACATAAATTACTGGTTCATGCATGGTAGGACACGCTTAAATACTGTATCCTGTCCATGTCTGGTAGATGGAATATTGAAATTGTCAAAAATTAATGAATATTATTCTTTCTCTCTTCCCCTTTTCTTCCTCTCTCATTAAAGGCATTAAACTCCATTGCATGGGCTCTGACTGCAGGCCGACCTTGCAGCTCTCATTACTGAGTGCGCTGGTGACTCTTTGGTTCCTCTGTATTAGCGGGGAGGTAATGGGCATGACCACAGGACAGAGAGGCCTTCACTGACGAGTGTTTACCATGGCGGGAGGCACAACACAGTGTGGCGTAGCATGTGGCCCAGAATTAGTTAGCACGGTCTGCCGCTAGCTTCCATTCCATTTTCATGCGGGAGACTGTTTAACTGTTCTGCTGCTCCCAAGCCTAGCCCGCTCACATGAGTAGCTTAAGGGTGGGTTGCCATTTACATGTAATGTTTATTCATGTGGAAGACACCTTCATACAGTTGTGGCCTTGTTTAAATGAGGCATTACACAGTATGTGTTGTTAAAGGAAGGTCCATCTCTTTATAGATGACATAGATGAAATTAAATGTATTCTGAATTAATTAAAAAATAACATACAGTATATAGTACATTATCTCCCGACAATTAAATATGTTTTGTTGCTAATGTCGTTTCAATCTGACCGTTCCTGACAAGCATCTGTGGAATATAAGTGAATATGTATAAATGCTGTCAAGTAGAGCAGTAAGGTATGATGATTTATTTAAGATCTGACTGACACTAGTGTCTCTGTCTCTCCATTACACACTTAACAACTCTCCTTTTACATTACAGCACGTCATCTGACTGATGAGTAATTATGTCCTGCTATTTCGTGCCAGGACAAAGTGCCTCATTTTCAGAAGCTGTCTTTCAAAACCTTTGGGTTGGACTTTATCTTTTTTCAGGGTCTTGCTCCAATTGCTCCACAGATTATTCATCCTGACACCATTGATATTGATAATGATATTCTCTCTACAAAGGTAACATAGTAATGAATATGCAGCGTAAATGAAAGTGATGGCCTCAAGGCCTCATAATGGCAGACATTAAGCACCGCTGTTTCATTTCAACCACTGTCCTCAATGTGTGTTCAGCACGCAGAGACAGTTATGCTTGAGCCTCAAAGAGACTCTTTGTGCTCCATATTCAACCCTCTTCTGAGTTTCTCAAGTATGTTCTATTGACGAGATAAATATAAAAAATAATCAATGTGGAAATTATATGAAAATCCATGACATCTGATTTGTGGACCAAGATTTCACATAAGGGCCACACTGAAGATGGCTCTGATAATAAACCAAAATTAAAACTCCACCAATTTAACTCATTAAGTAAAATAAAAAACATTCAGAGCCATTCTAAAATGGCTGTTTATTTCACAAGGAGAAATCTGTTTCTTGAGCTTTCTGTATTTTGCCCTGACTTGATGAAAGTTGGATTGCTTCAGCTTTAAGTTCTGGAGTGGTCACATTTCTTTACTTATGACCTCTTCTGACTTTCTTTAGAGCATGACTGGAAGGTCATCTAAAAAACCTGCACACACTGTGCCTCTACAGGAATTGGGTTACTTTCTACCGATCCCTCCTGGATGCCTGACACAGAGGGGAAGAGGGGAGAGAGAGAGAGAGAGCATAGGAAAAGGTGGCTGAAGAAGAAGAAAGAAGAAGAAGAGAGGGAGACAGATAAAAGAGGAAGAGAATGACAGCAAAAAGAGAGGGAGAGAGACAGAGAGAGATTGGTAGATAGACAGGTTGACACAGAGAAGCAGTTTCAGCACCACGGAGAGCAGCAAAGTGTTCTTTCTCTCTCTGAGACTCAAGGCCATATGAGCAAGACTCTGACTCTCTCTCTCTCTCTCTCTCTCTCTCTCTATTTCCAGTCCTTGCGGTGCACTCTTTTCATTCAAACATATCACCTAACACCCCTTCCTAAAGTTGTTTTCTAGCATTCTGTTCTTTCTCTGTGAGATGGTACTGTCTTCAAGTACACAATTACACAGGGGAGTGTCTGCACAGATTGACATAAAGATGTCTCTTTGCATCTGAAAAGCTGTCATCAGGGCAGAGTTTTGCCATTTTTTCTACCATTGCCAGCTGTCAACATTTATTTGGCCTTGATATGTTTCAACACGGAAGGTGATGAAACAAGGTTTTTCGTCCCTCCATATTTGCCTCTATGTTTTTTGTTGTTGTGAACTGAGTGTGTACTTGTGCCTACGACTGTGTGCATGTGTGTGTGTGTGTGTGTGTGTGTGTCTGTGTATGTGTGTGTGTATGTGTGTGTGTGTGTGTGTGTCTGTGTGTGTGTGTATGTTTGTGTTATTGTGTGTGTGTGAGAACTGAGTGTGTACTTGTGCCTACGACTGTGTGCATGTGTGTGTGTGTGTGTGTGTGTGTGTCTGTGTATGTGTGTGTGTATGTGTGTGTGTGTGTGTGTGTCTGTGTGTGTGTGTATGTTTGTGTTATTGTGTGTGTGTGAGAGAGAAAGAATGAGAGAATGAGTGAGAGAGAGCATGCTTGAGTATGTCTGTGTGTGTGGAAGTGAGTGAGTGTGATTCTTGTTCCTCAAACACCTTCAGTCTGGCTAATGAGGAAATGAGAGTGGATAATGAGACCACACAGGAATTGTCTTCACTCAAAATTAAGTTTAGACTTTTTCTCCATCTCAAAACGGAGAACAGAGTTGTGGTTTGGGGGAAGCGTGGAGGTTGAACCAAGGCACACAGAATCCACCACTGAACATTCAAGGCCCAAAATCAATGGTTATTTGGTGGCAACATCGATGACGCAGTCATCCCCTGAATACTTGCATCTAATTTGACAAAATGTCTTCAAGCAGTGAATATTCAATTTTAACGACTTGAGAATTGCACAGATAAGATTCTTAGCTCTTAAGTATCTTAAAACTCTGCAGTAATTACACTGAAAGTCATTAGAGACTTGCTCCAACCTGATGCTGATTGTAGCATTAGCTGATGTATTAGCAACCTGTAAGCTGTCCTCCATCTGTGTTGGAGTCAATAAGATGAACAGCCTATAGTTATACAGTTATACTTGCCTTGCACGACAAGTCCTGACTAGTAGCTGTAACGTTATAGTGTGCTAACCTCCACAACCCAACAGTATTCTAACAGTATTCTATTCTAGTATGCTAACCTCCACAACCCAACTGAAGGAACTGTAGGGGGTGATGTGGGTTGAGGTAGAGTGAGTGTGTGGCGAGCAGGCAGAGCCTCGGTCAGAAGGCTCAATGGTATGGAGTGATGACACGGAGATGGCAGGTTTCGGTGCAACACAAGTGAACTTTATTTGAGTTTCAATTAATCTGTTCTTTTGTTCTTTACTTGTATGTGTGCTGCATCTAAAAGGAAACAAACAGAAAATGGAGTAATCAGTGAAATGGGGTAAATCAGTACAGATCCCAACTCACAACAATAAACTGAAATCATATGGCTATATAAGGTACAACTAAACAATACTTGACATCCCAAGTAAACCATCATCATCTAATCATCTCTCACTCCAACACACCAAACCAACAAACAAAGACCTTAACTTTACACATGATGGCAGAGCTACTCTACAAACTGATAAACATCACAAAAGTCATAGTGACTGACAATAGTGACTGACAATCATACACATTGGGCAGTCACATTCACATGGTGAAAATGGGCTAATGCCTTGTACTGATGTTTCTTAGGTTGAGTGTTTGAATCCCCG
Source organism: Alosa pseudoharengus (assembly GCF_046254945.1). Taxonomy (NCBI): domain Eukaryota; kingdom Metazoa; phylum Chordata; class Actinopteri; order Clupeiformes; family Clupeidae; genus Alosa; species Alosa pseudoharengus. The sequence goes on along the minus strand of NW_027468689.1, from coordinate 20,521,663 downwards.
TTAGAGCTTTAGGATTTGTCATTTAAGATTCACACCATTGAACAGCACCTGAATGACATCAGCCAATCACCATTCACACTCATCAGTTGCCAAGAATCAGAATGCCAGGACTCTCTATTACATTTAGGGAAAGCATACATTTAACAATAAAATGAAGGGCTTTCCTGAAAGAGTACACCTGAAAACTTGTCGAAATTCTGGGGCAATTAGACATTTGTAGAGAAGAACACTAATGGATGAAATATAAATATGTAAGGGATAATGTATAGAACGCCGGTCATTTTGGGGAAAAAAAGTCCCGACAGGGCGAACCGGACCCCGACGCGCCAGCGGAGGGGTCTTGTTTCGCCCTGTAGGTACTTATTTTCCCATAATGACCGGCGTTCTATACATTATCCCGCTTATTATACGGCTACTTGCCAAAACGAAAAAATAAACTCCATGATATGTCTCTTTACACTTATTTGTTACCGTTTCGTCGTGGCTTTTGCTGAGAAACAAATAGTTCGCAACACACGCTGAACTTGAATCAAACATTCTTTAGAACACAGCTGATCAACCGTCTGCTTTCACTTTTGAATGAAGTTCCAAGCGCAAACTCCGTTGCCATTGACAGTGGTCATTCTTGTTTTCAGAGGTCCTTTCCCAAGAAATAATGACCGCTAGAACTTTCAGAAATCCCATTCAAGTCAATGGAGCATTCTACTTGCATTGTGAAGAGCCGTATAATAAGATAGACTTAATGATGAAGGAAAAATAGTAAACAAAGAAGTTCCCCTAAATGTCAGAGTGTCTCAGCATTCTGATTCTTGGCTACTAATGACTGTGTATGTTGATTGCATGATGTCATTCAGGTGCTGTTCAATTGTGTGAATCTTCAATAACCAATAGCATTCGAGCATGAGCCTAAAGCTCTACCAGGGATTCGAACTCTCAACCTAACAAACACCAGCATTATCCCACTGAGCCACTGCCAATCCTAAATAATGGGCAGTCACATTCAAATGGTGAAAATGTGTGTTGGCAAACACACATCAAGAAAATTCCTAGCATACATTTGACAATAGAATTAAGGGCTTTATAAAAAAGAGTAGAGATCTGAAAATGTGCACTGTTAATGGTATCCACCTAATGATGGTTGTATGGTTGTTATCCAAGGGAAAAAAAATACTCATATAGGAATATAGGTGATATAGGAGAAATGGGCTGAGTGGTCGAACTTTATTAGCCTATATCTGTGAAATGGAACAACATATCCAAATTATTTTGATAACTTGTGTGAGGCTTGGTCTAAACATTGTCTGTGAGAATTGGTGAAGCCTGTGAAATCTTGGTGAAGATGTGATAATTTTTGAAGCCTGTGAAACTTTTTATGATGTTTGGCTTTTCTCTGAAATTGTGTCAAAAGTAAACATTTTTAGACCATAAGACCAGGGCCAAAAAGATGCATCTGAATTTAGAGATTAATATTATGAAAGAATTTTGAATCTAGGTCAATCTGATAAGGATAAATTAGCATAATTAACTTTTTTTTTCCAATAGCACCACCTTTGGGTGCAGTACCCCAAATTTTGGGTTATGGGTAGAGGGGGGTACTGGTAACCAAACCTGAAAATTTGAAGAGTTTTGGAGTTACGGTTTAGGCTGCAGTATGACTTTTACAGAATTTTGGCCAAAAATGAACGGTACAGAAACAATAGATTTTCTTTGCTGATTTTCTTAGCTGCAGGACCCCTAATAATAGTATTTCATTTGCTAAAAACTATATTTAACCAGTTCTCTCACCCCTTTATATGGCATAGAGATGCAGGTAACAGTTCTGCTCTGTTTGTCTACCCAGTCTCTGTCCCAGTGTTATATCCATTTGAGCCACTAGCCATGCAGGGCTACAAGTGAGCATTCTAAATATGTGCTGACTGGCCCTCCATTCATTCATGAAGACACAATGGCCCCAGTACCACACCATACCAGCCTGACAGGACAGAAGGGCTGAGCGTACACTGCATTTCGGTCGTTGCTTATACCTCACCCAAAGCCTACACATGCCAGTTATGTATCCATCAGCTGCCTGCCTGCAGCCTACAGCCTACTTCCAAAACTCCAAAGCTGCTTGCTGTCAGATTTGGTTCCGAGGACACAAGTTGCCTATTGTGTATCAACAACACTCAATAACAGTTTATGTGATGTGTTAATCAATTAAATTCCCAACAATTTGACAACAGCTAGTTCTGGAGTAGGCTATTCAACTAGTCCACTTGCTTGCGAGACTCAGGCTGCGCAGTCGGCACCCGCTTCCTTATTTGGGTTTTGGGTTGCTAGGTTTTAGCCTATTAGCCTGACAAGCCAGACCCACATTAAAATGTAGGGTCTGGGCACTCACCGTTCGCAGTGCTCAGTCCAAGGGGCGGGATAATCAGTTGTCTTTCAAATTCCCTCTGCACGCAATAGGACAGTGCTGAGTCCCATGCGTTTTCCCACCAGCGGAGCTAGTTGGTTAGTTCAAACTTTTGCCAACTTAAAACAAGCTTAACTCGTGTCACACTGTTGGCCAACAGCAACATCCATCTTCTTTGTTTTCAAGTAGCAGGGAATTCAAGCCAAACCGTTGCAACTCTGCCATCAATCATTATGTTAAGCCTGCCTAACGACTCTATACACGATTTGATTGGCCTGATAGAAGTTTAATTTTTCGAGCTCACAAGCCAACGGAGAGTTGCTAGACTAGCCCTGGAAGCAAATGTAATTTGCTGCCGCTAGGGTGCGTCTAGATTTCTAGGCTATTAGCCTATGACAAATCGGTTGAAATTGAAAGTAAGTGATCGTGTAGACCTAGGGTGTTTTCCGGGAGAAATAACAAACCAGGAGGGTGCCGGAAGATGTCCTTGAAATATGGGAGAACCCGGGAAAAACGGGAATGTTGACAGGTATGCATCAAAAGCATAGCAGAGGGGTTTTTTTGGAGGAGGAGATTTCACTAACTGAAAAATGTTCAGAAACTGCAGTTTGCAGCTACACTGCATGCAGTGAACCAAATAAAAAATATACAGTAGTAGCGTTGAGACTAGAATGATTATGCCTAGACACTGGCTGGCACCTGTCCTGGACCCCAGGCAGTTGAGGGACCTTGCTGTCTGCATTAAAAACTTTTTCAACAACAAGAATTTCCACTTTGAGACCCCTCTAGCCACAAAATGGCAGTCCCCCTAAAGACACCTAGACAAGAAAGTGCAGACAGTGGAGTATGAAATAAAGGCTTTGGACTAAGCTCAAACTTTACCCCATAGCCTCCAAACCTGTTGCCTGGAAAGGGGCTTTAGCCTCACACTGTGGACATCCCTACGGCTCTGAAGAAATAATCTGTACCTGAAAATCATCGAGCATGCCTGTCCAGCATCCAGGACCAGGGTTCTGTCAAGACAGAATTTACTTCTCAGTGAACTCAGTGGGTTTACTCCTTGTGCACAGAGATTTGTGCCCACAGCCCTCTTCCTCAATGTAGACTGGAAAAGAAACAAAACGTTTTTTAGTAAACTGTCTGATTGAGAGAAATGTCAATAAATCAAGACAAACTAGAACAAACTAGATCTATATCAAAGCAAAGATTCACTTAAATGCTTAAATACAACAATGCTTGTTTGCTTTTGTGATCATCTCCTAACAGACTTCTTGCATGGCGCAGTGTTCTTAGAAGTCATGCTCACTGTGTTTAAATGAGAGTATATCTCTGCATGGGATAGAGATGTTAGAGCACCTCATTACCATTCTATTCATTATGCTTACTGCTGCATAAATCTGCTATGTCCAATAAAGAACCACCAGCCCTAATATCAGTGTGAGCAGATCCATAGACAACCAATTGTCCCACAACACCACAAAACAAACAGCTGTCCCACAACACTACAACACAAACAGTTGTCCACCACAACACAGACACCAAAATACACCCATATGCATAGGCAACAGTAGCACAACTATAAAGCAATGGCACCACAACACATACGGAACCCAGTGACAGGTGACACAATGAGGATATACGCAATCAAACGATGTGGTCCTGGTAACACAGGTGCTCTACCTCAGCAGTCTCAGGTGTGTGACCTGCCCTGGACTCCGTCTGCAGGACATTGACCCCTGGCATGACCTATGCAAACCTGATTGGTGTCCACAGCGGGGGAGTCAGAGAAACTAGAATGCAGAATATTCTGGAGGCAGTGAGAGGGTAAGACCTGATTTTGAACTAGCACACAGTAATAAGGACAGGGCATTATGCATGTTATGTAACTCAGGACTATCTGAAGTAAACTTAATATGTTGGCATGAAAAAATACATTTCCCAACTTTCAACATTAACAAGCAAAAAAGAAAAAGAAAATCAGACAGACAGTCTGACAGAAATCATCACTGTAATTGCCAATCATTAATCCCCCCTTATGCCTCAGTGCTATGTGGTGAATGCAAAAGTGAAGTTCAAGACCTTCCTGACATTTTCAGAGAGAAGAGGAGAGAGAGAGAGAAGAAGAAGAGAGAAAGAGAGAGAGAACAGAACATAAGACCCATGAGATGGAGGGCTGCTCTGCAGCTTATTGGAATCTACTCGGAGATAACAGGGAATCAATGGCTGACCCTGGCACAAAGATCATCAGACAGCGAACCCTCAATATGTCAGAAAAAAATGTGCCGTTTCATGAAAAAATAAAAATGGAATGAAAACATTCTGCACACCTCCAACCTTCAACGGACAAGAAGAGAAAAGAACACAGTGACAGAGAAGAATCTGAAGTCACACTTTTGTCCGCTGTCGAAAGAAAAGATTTATGACACGATAGATTTATCACCCAGTATTTTGTTAGGGTGATGGAGAATGGAAGTGTTCTGCCTTGCTGCTGATAGACTTTCACACAAACAGCAGTAAATATGGCAGAAATTTCACACCTTCAGTTAAGAGATTTCCTCTCAAAAGGCTCGACACTCTTTCTGTTTCATAACACCTCCTTTGAGCTACATAATGCAAGTTTGACAGCAGCAGATTTAAGTAGCTAACACTGATTTAAAAACAGTTATTTCTGAAAATCAACTAAGATAAGTTATGTTTTGGCTCATGAGGGAGAACACCATAATCACAAAAGCTGAACAAATATGAGTTTAACAATGCAATGCTTTTCACCCTCAGATCTGGGTCTGCATTTAAATGTTCAGGAAATGTTCTGGAGAGCAAACAGCTACCTGTTCCAGGCTTTCAAACGACCCTTTGCAGATGTACTGGCCTGGACAGCCCATACACAGCCCACATGATCTATGTAGGAGCAGCAATTCGGAGACCTCACTACATCTCAAACAAAACAAAACAAACAAACAAAACAAACAAACAAACAAACAAGATTCTGGCTGATTCAGAAAGTTGAACCTTTTCATTATCACTCACTTCAAATATGAAAGGACATATGCCTATACTGACCGTATAAATATGTAAGACTTCTCTTCTAAAAAACATACTGGTCCCAAGGAAAAAGTTGCTGATAAATTTCACATTGGCATCTCCCCAGCCCCCCTCCCACCCCTGTCCTCCATAGCCACGATGGGATTGAGAGCTCCTGCTAAGGCTAACAAAAGGTATTTTGTCAGAGTGGCAAAGAATCCTCCCCCCCGGAGACAGCAAGCCAGGTACGTGTTGCACCTGATTGCGTGTGGCCCTCTCAGCGCCTATCAAGCCCTCAGTGGACCTCATCTGCATTGAACTGTGCCGCAGGCAGAATCAGGTAATCAAGTCAGCATGCTGCATTGCCAGCGCTCTAACCTCCTTTCCTTTCCCAAGCATTTCTCAGCAATTTGGACAACACACACACATATACATACACACACACACACACACACACACACACATATGAGGGGCCGTCTAGGCCTTAATTCATACTTGGTCTTACACACACTATCATAATCTTGCACATACACCACGCACACTCACTATTATAGTCATTTTACATGTATGTATGAGAGGGTATAGTCGTGTATGTGAGAGAGTATAGTAGTGTATGTGAAGGAGTATAGTAGTGAATGTGAGAGAGTATAGTAGTGTATGTGAGAGAGTAAAGAGTATAGTAGTGTATGTGAGAGAGTATAGTAGTGTATGTGAGAGACTATAGTAGTGTATGTGAGAGAGTATAGTCGTATATGTGAGAGACTATACATGTGAGAGAGTATAGTAGTGTATGTGAGAGAGTTTGGTAGTGAGAGAGTATAGTAGTGTATGTGAGAGAGAGTTTAGTAGTGTATGCGAGAGAGTTTAGTAGTGTATGAGAGAGAGTATAATAGTGTATGCGAGAGAGTTTAGTAGTGTATGCGAGAGAGTTTAGTAGTGTATGCGAGAGTTTAGTAGTGTATGCGAGAAGGTATAGTAGTGAATGCAAGAGAGTATAGTGAATGTGAGAGAGTATAGTGGTGTATGCGAGAGAGTATAGTAGTATATGTGAGAGAGTATAGTGGTGTATGTGAGAGAGTATAGTGGTGTGTGTGAGAGAGTTTGCATGAAACGGAAGGGAGTTTGCATGAAACGGAAGGAGTTTGATTTCTCAGTTCCTGATTGGTTTGTCAATGTCACTTCTCTCTAGCTAGCCAATTAAAATCAAGGAAGGGGTGGGACCTACACTGTCAACAATGTTCGTGTAGACCTAGTGGTCGAGGAAAAAAGGAGGAGGACTAAATATTAAACTACTACTGCAAACCGAATGCAAATTAGGCTACAAAGACATGAGGGGTGCCTATTCTATTGTAATTATGACCGCCGCGCAGAAACAGATACACACACACACACACATACATTCACAGTAATCATACGTATGACACATACTCACACAGTAGAAATATGTACGCTTGCACAGACACATACGCAGGTACACACACAAGCGCACGCACATGCACACGCACACGCACGCACACGCACACACACACACACACACACACACACAACATAAACATGAACATGCACACATGCACACAATTCAAGAATTTCTCAGAATTATGAACAGGCAAGATGGAGGTGGGGTTGTATAAAATGAATTTTACATGTGAAATCTATGAACTAATCATGTTTTGGTACTTGTTGTCTAGCAGATATCAGTGAGAATTGAGTATGTGTGGATAATGCAATTATACCCTCTCATACAATTATACCCTCTCATACATACATGTAAAATGACTATAATAGTGAGTGTGCATGAGTATAGTGGTGTATGTGCAAGATTATGATAGTGTGTGTAAGACCAAGTATGAATTAAGGCCTAGACGGCCCCTCATACACACACACACACACACACACACACATACAGTACACATGTGCACGCACACACACACACACATGCACACACAGGCACACAGATACCACACACACACACACATGCGCACACGCACACACACACACACATGCGCGCACATGCACACACAGGCACACAGGTACCACACACACACACACACACACAGTGCTTAGTGATTTTTCAATTTTCTATTCCTTTTGTCATGGTGGTTAGTATCATGGTGGTATTGAACACTTAACTATTTAAGTATTTTCCCAGTTTCACAGTGGAATAGACAGACATGATAAAACTGAAACATATGGTTACACTTTACTTGACAGTGTCGACATAAGAGTGACATGACACTGTCATAAACAGTGTCATAAACATGTCATACACATTTATGGTATAACGCTTCTGTTATTAAGTGACATTCGGTTTTTGTCATAACAAGTTAGGTGTGTGTGACACACAAGTGGTCACTTGTTTGGACATAGCCTATACCAACAGTTTGAGTATAAGAATGTCTTCCTTGTCTTCTTTTTACACTTTTCACATGACCACATGAACAATGTTGGTGGGGAACTGAAAATGTGGGTGTTTGATACAGTGTCATTTGTAAAAAAGGAATCGACACTTCCTTCATAGCAGGGACTTGTTATTCATTCATTCATTCATTCAGCATGTCCTATAGAAGCACAGTGGGGATTGGGATAAGGCTACCCCAAAAATCAGCAATTAAATGTGAATACTATTTGAGAGCAGAAATGGGGAATGTGCCAAGGCTTCAAAAATTGTTATTAGGAAATCAACACAATTGGGTGACGTATAGCTAACTTAGTCAACTTCTCTATTTCGCTTTGATTTCCTCTTTGCTTATTCACCGGCACCAAAGAAAGAACCATAGCCTACGAATACAGTAGGGCTTTAGATCGGATGGCTGAAGATAGAGAAATATAATGAAGAGAGAAGTGTGTGTTTGGCATCTGCGGAATGGAATCTACCTTTGTGCTTTTAGGGGTGTCGGCTACACTAGATCAAAGTCTGCGCTATGGGGCGTGCTTATAGTTGTTGTCATACTAACTGTGAAAGTGATCGTTTAACGGAGATATGGGAATCATTATCCTGTGGTTTTAAACTACTCACTACTGCATAGTGTAAATGGAAAGAATTGGCTTCTCCATAGGCCTACATAATGTGGACTAAAGAACGCAATAAAATTCCTGTGGTGGGGTGGGTGGTGGTCAGAAGAATGATTAGCCAAGCTGACGTCCTGTTTACATAGAGAGACAGACGGGGTGAAAGATCACGTTGAAATGTGTCACTCACAGTCGAGGTTCAGTTGCTGTCCAACTCCAGGCAAAGATAACCAACGTGAGTAGAACATTTTGCCTATTTTTAATCACCCGATTTGTATCATCAGGGCACTTGTATGGCAGATTACATTATTTACCCAAACCCTTCTTATACATGTACAGGTCATGTTAAAAACGTATGAACTAAGCAGAGGGGGGAAGAAAACTGTGGGCTACATAAGCTTACTCAATCAGACAATTATTGTATATATTGCTATATTGTTGAATTTTTCTAAGTTTCCCTTTGCTGACGGTAAACTTTTTTTGTGTCATGTTAGGCATATGGATCCGTTCACTGAGGCAACTGCAAGCGCGGCTATAAAGCAAGTCGCAAAGTCTTTAGGGTGCAAACCGACCTCATTTAAAGTTGCCAGATTCCTTGACGATATCGACGATTTGCGTCACCTGCGTGAGCAATTTCTCATTCCTAAAGTGTCACAATTACCGCCGTGTAAGTAGATGTGTCTTTTATTTTCAATGGTTGTGTTCATGTGAAGTTGTTGAGTACGTTTTTGCTGTAAGCTGGTTTATGTTGTTCCTTGTGCATATGCAAGAGAGCGAGTCTCAAATAGGTCAGGTGACATATTTCTGCACGGGTCATCTGCATTTTTATCAGGTGCAGCCTCAGGTGCACACCTCTGCATTGCATCTTTTTTTCTGACTCCTTTTGGGGACAAAGAACAGTCTGTACCCAAAACGAGGATGCTTCATCATCGATGAGTGAATGTATTGCACTAATGCGTCGTTAATCTTACCGCAGCTGACCCCTCTCTGGTTGACGGCGCGGAGGAGTGCCTCTACTTTGTGGGAAACTCATTAGGGCTGCAGCCAAAACTGGCCAGACAGTACCTGGAGGAAGAGCTAGAGAAATGGGCACAGATGTGAGTTGTGCCAGGCTTGTCCAATAGCATCGTTATAATGTGTGATGATGGGAAGGTCTTTTATGATTTTGTTGCTTGTGCATTGTGTGTGTGTGTGTGTGTGTGGGTGTGTGTGGACAAGCCTATCATATTACTGGCGGATGGCTGCAACTAATTAACCCCCCTCCAGTGTGTCAGCGAAGAAACAACTTTAGATCTCCACATTTCCATTCCTCAGCTCTGCTACAGTGAAAAGACTATCTGCTGCCTTATGGTAGTTTCACAGTCTCTGCACCTGAATCATCTGTGTGTTTCTAATTCTGTTGGTGTTGGCCGTCTTTCCAGGGGTGTGCACGGTCACACGGAGGGCTCTCGTCCTTGGGCCTGGGCAGAGAACAACATCGAACAGCTCATGGCTAATGTCGTAGGTAATGGAACCTATAGCTTTTATAACGTTACACATGATAGATATTATTATTATAATTATACTCATACTAATTATTGCAATTATTATAATTATACTATACATAATTATAATGGGAAGATACAACTGCCAGTCATATGACATGGAACAGTTTGCTTAGTATGAGGCTAGATTCGAACAGAATCCAGTTTGTAAAAGTGTTTGCTAAAGATTGCAGCATCATATCATGGTTGATTATGTCTGGGTATTAACGTGAAGAAATCACATTAGTTGACATGAGATTGATGACATATATATTTATAAAGTCTAATGAGACTGGAGATTATGAGATGGGGATTTAACAACAAGTATCACTGTGAATTTTATCCTTAAAATGCAGAGTTGTTTCCCTAGTCATAGTGGTTCGTGAAGTATTCATCAGTTTTACCATTGCATCATTCATAAATGATTGCAATTGGGATTAAGAAGTGAGAAATTTTGGATGGCTGCTAAAAGCAAACGCTGTCCAAACACCATCAATGTTGTATTAGTAGTTTTTGCTGATCAGCTGTGAAAATGAAATGTGAAAAATCTTACCACCA
>NW_027468689.1:20493657-20506157 GCF_046254945.1 Alosa pseudoharengus | reverse complement strand
CACAAGAGATGAAAAACATTCAGGACTAAAATGTATGCTGATGGTCTATGTGTGTGACTAATCAATTGTAAGTCATGAAATTAATTTCCACCTCACAGAAATGGACCTAATACCTGGAATTGGTGGATTCAGATTGTCAAATCAGCCTGTTCTTCTGGTGTGTCCACTACAAGCGAGCTTGGAGGTGAAACTCAATGCTTTTTCAATGGTGATTTGCACAACCATGCATTGAAATGTAGCCTTTATCTACCTTTTAATTTTCTTGCTGGACAATCAGGTGTTTAATATGACCAATATGAAGGCCTTGAGGAGGAAATCTCGCCTGTTGACCGGTTACCTGGAGTACCTGATTAAGCACTACTACAGCAAACATGAGGCTCACCCAGAGAAGCCCTACGTGGACATCATCACCCCGTCTAACCCCGAAGAGAGGGGATGCCAGCTGTCCCTCTCTTTCTCTGTCCCGATACGTGCCATGTTCAAAGAGCTGGAGAGGAGGGGTGTAGCAGTGAGTAGCATTCAGTACTACTTCATGAGAGAGAGAGAGAGAGAGAGAGAGAGAGAGGGTGGGTGGGTGGGGGGGGGACCAAAACCTTCATTTTGACATCATATGTGACCTCAGATATGTTGTAATCTGCAACTAACTGATCACTACTGTTTGTTCGCCCTCTGCCTTAGATAAGACAGACCACAGTTCAGTCTGTGGACTTTGTCTCTTATCAGGGCAAGCTCAGTAGCAATGGTATTTATCTCATGGTTAAAGAGATTGTTTGGAGAAATAAACATTATATATATTTTTTAATCAGAACACAATAAATATTGTGTTTGATAATTGGGATGTATTGCATGAGTTTAATCAATAAATATTAAGATTTTATAAAATGTACTAATTCACAATTTCACGATTTGATAGGAATGTAGGCCAAGGTCAAGACACTATATAGGTTACTGCATGACTTCCAGGGGCAGTTTCAGCTTGTCATTACAGTTAGTGGAAATATAATAACAGTGACCCCTGGTGGTGAGTAGGGTTCATTAACACATGTTTTGGAATAACAGCGACCCCTGGTGGTTAGTGGGGTTCATTTACACATACTGTGAGTTGGAATAGCCTAATAACAAACTTCTTGCACATACTTCATTTTCATCAGAATATGACACTGTAGTGTTTTCCACTAAATAACTTTGAATATATACATATACAGGTGCATCTCAAAAAATTAGAATATTGTGGAAAAGTACATTGTCCTGACACGACTGAGAGATTAAAGACTTAATTAGCTGATTAGAGCTCTTCTCAGGTCAACATTTATGTATTATAAACTGTTTATTGTAATATTTTGAGACTCTGGATTTTTTATTCCCATGAGCTGTAAACCGTAATAATAAACAAAGTGCTATTTCAAGAAAAAGTCCTTGTATATGGGTCTAGAGGCATTTCTTAGTAAAAGTTGGGAACAGGACTTTTTATCATAATTAACATGTGCTGAATCCAACTAGCCCTGTTCCCAAGCTGAATTTTGAGTGTTTGACCATCTAATTAGCATAAACAAAATGGCTGCCAAAATGGCGATTTTGGGCACTTTCTTCAGACGGGCATCATTATACCATGTACATAAATTAATATTGTTCACATCTGTGCATCTCAGAAATCTCTTGTGGGCAATAAATAAAAAGTAAAGGCTATAGAAAATATAAAAATGCAAAAAAAAAACTATTATTATGCTAATTAGCATTTTTATCACCTTATTATACTCTTGACTATGTTTACAGTCCTCTTTGGCAAAGAGTGTGGCCTGACTTCATTGGTAAACATCTTCTTCGTGGTGGGGACACATGTTTGGAGTTTAAAATCATTGGAGTTCCTTTGAACTAATCACGAACAACCGTAGAAATATCAGTAGAATATCGCTATGTTTAAGTGTAATAAAGTGTGTACATTTATAAATATAAATAGAATACTATGGGTGGGATAGGGGCAAAATGTTCGCCTCCTTGTTGTCCCTGTGAAGGTTGCCATCGACATGGACACCTCAACAGGCACAGGTAAGGAGGCACCGGGGGGGGGGGGGCGTTGATGGAGGGGTGTGAGGAACCAGTGATGCGCTGAGCAGTTTTCACCATCCTCTGCCGTTCTTTCCAGTCGGAGGCAGAGCAGTTGCCATACCATACTGTGACCATACTGTGACCATACAGTTGGTGAGGATGCTCTCAATGGTGCAGCGGTAGAGGTTTAGAAGTTCACCAGGATCTGAGGAGAGAGGTTGTGTTCTTTAGTCTCCTCAGGAAGAAGAGATGCTGGTGAGCCTTCTTGATCAAGGTAGAGGTGTTGAGGGTCCAAGAGAGGTCCACAGAGATGTGGACACCCATAAACATGAACTGGTGACATGCTCCACCTCAGTCCTGTTGATGAGGATGGGGCTTGTGTGTTAGCTTTTGACTTCCTGAAGTCCACAATGAGGTCTTTGGTCCTCTTGGGGCTCCGCGATGTTAGGTGCTGGACCTCCTCCCTGCAGGCTGTCTCATTATTGTTGCTGATGAGAGCAATCACCGTAGTGTTGTCTGCAAACTTGACAATGGTGTTAGAGCCATGTACAGATGCAGTTGTAGGTGAAGAGCGAGTAAAGGAGGGCTCAGCACACGCCAGTGTTCAGGGTGAAGGTTGAGTGGGTGAGGTTATCTAATCTAACAGACTGCGGTCTGTTGGTTAGGAAGTCCAGAATCTAGTTTCAGAGGGAGGTATTGATGTCCAGTTCACTGAGTTTGGTGATCAGTTTGGAGGGGATAATGGTGTTGAATGCTGAACTGAAGTCAATGAACAGCATTCTCACATAGTTGTTGCTATTGTCAAGGAGGGACAGGGCAGAGTGAATTGCCATAAAGATGGCATCCTCTGTTCTGGCAAATTCTCTTGAAGCATTCTATACTGCAAACAAAATCTACCTCTGGGTACAATTAAAGTAACTTAAACTTGAACTTGCACTAGTTATAAAGTTATTCATCTATTAATTCACAGGACATGCAATCATTTTACTAACACAAATGTTGTGCTGTACTGCTATGCTGTGATACTGTAGGGATTCAATCCCCTTATTTTTTCTGCCCCCCATTTTCCGTGTTATCCACAGTGTGACATGAGGGAACCCAATGTTTTACGGATTGCCCCAACCCCTCTCTACAACTCCTTCTCCGACGTCCACCGACTCATCTCCACTCTGGGAGCAGCACTGCAGGCTAGCAACGAGCTCCAGCAGGCCAGCAATAAGCTTAGCCAGTGATACCTACAGCATCTAACAGCCCTCCTCCAAGTACACAGCAGGTATTATTGAATCATGGGAAAGAGAGTCTCTGTGATGAATCCAGTGACATAGCTGGGTTCAGTCTCAAGCCTTGCGCTTGGCTTTTAAACACAATGCAGCGTCACCTAGTGAATTTAATCTCTCAGAGAAGCTACACCAGGTGCGCAACTGAAGTGCTCCGTTCGTGTAGTGTAAAAATAGTTTTTAGAAGACTGGTCTAATTTTTTCTAATGTACGCACCGCTATCACATCTGATGTAACCAGTGCTACTGATCACAGTGGACGCAAAAGGAACACTTCAGTGTCCAGTGTAGCCCACTGTAAGGTCTCCCTATAGTTTGGGTGTGAATCTATGCTGGTCAGCTGCTAATTCAAGATCAGATCAGGTTTCAAACTAGCTGTGCTGAATTAATATGATCAATTCCTAGTGATCATAGTGATGAAGGGCCCTATCTCGGCGATCTAAAACACATGGTCACTGGCGAATAGCTTAAGGGTTTGTCCAGTCCACATTGGTGGTGGTTTTGTTATTAAATGTTATCAAACGTCGGGCGCCTGGCACAAAATAGGCGATTCTTATGTTTCTTAATCAGTCATGGGTGTGTTTTGGGCATAACATCCTTTAAACCAATGAAAATTACATCTGTCATTCCCTTTAACAACAAGCAGCGCAACTTCAAACAGCGCATCGGTATCTTGATAGTCAGCGGCACATTTGAAGGAATCTGCTTGCACGCGAGACCATATGGAACCAGTATACCACTAAACCATGCCTTACTAAAACCTAGCAGAGCAAAGCCTACACACATATGCACTCGTCTATTATTTGAACTCATTGGCAAAGTGAAACTAACTTCACCGTGGAACAACAAAACAGTTATACACAGTTAATTACTTTCACTATTGACGGACAATGGGTTACCATCGAAAACACTTACCCCAATAATGTTCGAATGTTTGAATAAAAAACCTAAGGACGTTTATACTGCAAAGGAGTTGCTGCTTACATCTCGTGACAGTGCGTCTTGAGCTGTGCTTCATATGCGCCTTTCGCTATAGACCAGGTTTTTCTTGGTCAGTGGCATAATGCTTTTTAGATAGTGTGAGATAGCGATTTTTAGACAATGCACCAGATAACACCTTAGGTCGTTAATTGCCACACCTCTGAGTGCATTGTTCATTAAAAGAGACGTGCATGCCGAAAAAATTGTGTAAGATAGGAACGCTTTGCGTTGTGATAGCAATACGCTTTGCGCTTAGTTTTAGATTGCCAAGATTGAGCCCGAAATGTATAACTTCTCTGTATTGTAAGTGTCTACTGATATGGATGTCTAATAGTGCCAAAAGTGACTATTGATATGTCTACTACATTACCAAATATACCTGTAACCTCAGGAAGTGACAAGGTGCTGTTCTATGTCTAATTCCTCTTACATACTGTGGACCTGTATATATTGTCAGCTTGTTGGATTAAACATTAAATGTTTACAGCATAATGCACAAAATACATAGAGCTGGAGTTTGATTTCTTTCTATTGCCCTGTCTTATAACAGAGCCTTAATGGACTCAGGAGCCACTTAATGGGCTACTTGCACGTATGGCTCGTTTGTTTCCGGTGGAGCCAGGTGTGTTTGAACCTGCTGTTATTGTTAATGTAATTAGTGTCTACACGGACCCGGTTGGGTGTTGCACTTAGTGAATCAGCATGTTATGATAAAGAAGGATTTATGCGTGTTAAAATATTTATTATTGGGCAAACAAGATATTCAGTGTCGGAGTGAAGATGTAAGGAGCAGAATATAACCGAAGATGCCTTTATAACACAGTTAACGCTCTACCAGAAAAAAAGTGGCTGCATTGAGAGTCTTTCATGCAAGTAGCATGTTGAAACTGCTCTGTGTGAACACATATATAATATAACATATAATATAACATAATATAAATAACATTGTTATATATCAGTTTTAATTTCAAATCCTTTAAATAAACTTAAATTCACATCTATTTCCCCTGGACAATAACTCAGCATCTAAACTGTGATGGGGTGGCAACACATATACTGCTACGTAACGTGTAACTGCAGTCAGGGAAGAGTTTGGCATGAAAGCCAAATAGCCATTCGGACACTTTCATGCACATGGATTGGACTAAAGACTAGATTGAAAACATTTTCCAGTTAAGATTTTCACACGTTTTCTTTTAGTATAGAACTAGGCTGCACAGGAAGTAAGCCCAAAGTGTTTCATAAGCTTCCTCATTTGTTTCTTTGAGTGCCTGTACCTCAGCATACAGTAGTTCATATTGCATATTTCAGAATTACAGACTGCCATTCTGTTACAGCATGTGCTGTCGGAGTACGTCAGAAGATGCTGTGTATGGGCCTGTTGTGGGTTGGGCAGATATTTATAGTCTAATGCCCACAAGATGCTGTCAGCATGATGCAAGCTGTTTGCAAGTGAGGAGTGGGATGATTAGGTGCATAGAAAGAACAAAAGTGAGTAAACAAACAGATAAATAGATAAAAACATTTGCCACAGTTGCACCGCAAAAATCCAATTCGGTACTCATTCAGTTTAATGGCCAATTTTGTTACACTGAGCTCTGCACGTTTAAAGTCACAAATACAAAGACAGCTGAATATATTACCATCATATAGCATAAAGACTCGATTCCAGTAATGCCGATTACTGGTATTAAAGCACTTCACTCAGACACCCAGTCATTGTAAGTGAATGCCTCATTATGGATTAGATTCCATGCATCTGAGGAAGAGAATGAACTATGATGAAACAACTGGACAATTTCTTTGTGAGGAAGGGAGATTTTCCCCATGAAATCTGATGAAGGATTCACACTGGGACCTTCTAGTGTGAATTTCCTCTTCGTAAGAACTGATTGCTTCATTAATTGAATTAAACATAAAGCAACTGCTTTGGAAAGGGCGGGGTCATTGCTTCCATAACCATGGTAGGAATGGGCTAGATGTTTCAAATATAGGCCTATTGAGCATAGCCCGCTGAAGCCATCTTTGATACTTAATTATTGCCCCCCCCCCATTAAATTGCCCCTATTTAGTGGAAGAAAAGGGTGCATCAGCCATTTGTGTTTGCTTTCCTGCGATCAGGGAATTTTATGAATTTAGATAATTGAAATTAATATGTCTTTACAGCCGGTGATTAGTTGATTGCTCCAGAATGTTTGCTTTGAGACACAAAGATTTGTTGAGGGCAATTTGCGCTACAACGTATCTGAAATAGTTTTAAAAGGAACCAAAAGAACATAGAAACATATAAAGTTACAGATGAGATACACCATCATTTTCACTGATCACACCCCATTCATTGTAATAAAAACCTTATGAAATGCAACCTGATGAGAAACATTTACTTTTGTGTGTTTAACTACATGGGGTGGATAGAAAATGGTGATATTGCAAACCCTATATCTCCACCAACGACATAAATGAGTCCCAGTGGTACATAATTATTTTATTATAATTACTGCAGGCTTAAATTATGCTTATATTATATTTACATACTTTTTTAGACTTATATTATACGTATAGCCTTTAATTGATGCAATAACCAATATGTTCCTTTTTTCCGATCTCAATTTATGTGCGACTTCTCTGACTGGGATGAATGTTGGTGTGGCTATGTGTGCCATTAGTGTGCCATTTCCATTATTTTGTCTACATTATTTTGTCTGTATGTTGTCCAGAAATACAAATACACTGATGAATGTTTTAAAGACCTTCTTTGTCACTCTTGAGTGTCAAATTCAATATACAAAACGCATATGGTCGTAAACCAACTGATGGAAATATTTAACTGATTTAATATTTACATTTGGATTGGGTGTGTTTAGTCTGTCCATCAAAATGAATCTCTTAACATGAATGTTGATAAATAGTAGCTACATTAAAAAGAAAGAGAAAAACGTAAACAAATCTCTGCATATAGTAAACACTAAATAATTGCATGTCATTCTCATGGCCTTTCACTCCTCTCGTCATGTGACAGGAGAGAGTCACTCTGCATCAGGATGTCCTGTCACTCTCTCACATACAACACCCCTCCTCCCCACCCACCTACCCACACACACACACACCCCTACTGAGTTTGGGAGAGGCCCTACAATCTCCCAGCATGGGGCTGGAAATGGAATTATGCAGAAAGATGATGAGTGATCCATCTCCGAGTGCATTACACACCTCAGTGACCGGGGGGTCTTAGGCTGCCAATTAACACCTCCTTCATTACGTGTTGGGCTCTCCTTAATGCTCCTGACCGTGTTTATGCACTATTACCTTGACGGATGCCTCTCCCACAATTAGACATAATTGGCATATCAATATGCAAAAGCTAAATGGATTAACCTTCTTTAAAACTAATGAGCACTCTTTTGCCCAGCTGGTGAACGCACCAACATTTGCATTTGTCATTTCTTTTATTTTCTTTTTTTTTTAGGGAATGGATGAGGGGAGGGGGCGTTGAGGTGGTGAGGTCAGAAGCAGAGGGGTGGGTTTGCAGAATATAAATAATTTAGAATCAAATAAATGAGCAAGACACATTTGATATGATCCCTTAATAATTTCCTTCTCGCAAAAAATCATCAAGCCTTCCCCCAAATTCTTGAATAAAATAAAATAACGTGTACAAGAGTTAGTGTGGTTTCTCCACTGAAATCTGACAGCCTCCAAAAACGTGTCAGGCGGCTGAGTAGTTTCTCCTGCACAGTTTTGGCGCAGCTCCAGAGATCTGTGCTGCTCGCTACATGTGGATGCGGATATGGTTCAATATGATCTAACCCCTGATTCAATTTCCATGCATTACTTTCCAAAGTCTTTGTGATTTAATCACTCCGGGCAGCTTGGCACGCCCTGGACCTGTGCGTTTGGCAACCGGAGCGATTTGTGGGTGTTCCAGCGTACACCCTGGCTATCCAGGAGGACGCATCGATCTGAGCTCGCTCTCTGCCAGGCTCCTATGCTCGAGGTAGCAGGAGTGTCGGCTGAATTGCTATCAACAGCAGCTCTTGTAGAACATCTGGCCTTTGACACCGGCGAGACTTCGAGCGAGCGAGACAACGAGTGCGCTAGCGAGTGAATGATACGATGCGAGGTCGCCGCAGAGAGGCTATGTTTTACACACCGCTCTGCTAAACAGCCCCCACTGAAGGGCCCTGCCTCGGGCACTGTGTACATGTTGCACATGTTGAAAATGAGAACTTCAGCTGTATGGAGACACACATGAAATTACAAGGAAAGCCGTACAGTAAAATAAGTCTCATCCTACTCTACACATTGCCAGTGTGAAATTAAATTATATTCATCTAACACTGTTAAGACAAAAGCCTCACCAACTACAGAATTGCTGGTGTTGGTGTACCATAAATTGATCCACACTTCGGACTCATATTATAATCCACTCATAATAATTCGAGTTCATGCCTTGTTATATGCATCTGCTTAATAGCCTCTCTCTCTCTCTCTCTCTCTCTCTCTCTGTGAGTACATTTCTACTTGGCTCACCGGCCTGGCTACATGACTGCTGGCGTTGGGGAGAGTCGAGTCCTGCAGGTAATAAGGATTAAGAGCGGCATACATCAAATTTAATTACTTCAGATCGCTCCCCCTCAGGCTGGTTCCTGCTCTCCATGCTTCTGATCTGACAGCTGGAGAAGGTAGCCAGGAAGGCCAGTTAGGGGACTTTTCATCATTTTAATTAATTGTAAAGGAACTAAACCATAGCCAGAATAAACTGGGCTTGTGCTGTAGTCAAACTAGGGCCTCACTGTGTTATTAAACATTGCCCCCCTTCTTTTAGAGGGAAAAAGTAAACTGCATCTATCAGGCTAGTTTCAACTTATTTATGTGAGCCGATGAAATGTTTTTAAAATTATATTTAAAAATATATTTTAACAATATAATCCCAGTTAAACCACACTGGTAAAACACACTGTCAGCCTTATCAGATATTGGATCAATGAGCATGTGTGTATTTCAATACTTTGTCTCTTGCAGCAGGAAATGCCAGATATGTCAGAGAGATGGAGAGTCCATGTAGCCCCAGTGACAGAGAGGTCAAGAGCCCTGATGCTCGTAATAGGCTGTGGAGTCGAAACTTGGCCAGATAGAGACTTCAGTTGCCTCATCTCTCTGCATTATATGAATCTGTTCTGATTTAG
The DNA here is from genome assembly GCF_046254945.1 of Alosa pseudoharengus. Classification (NCBI taxonomy): domain Eukaryota; kingdom Metazoa; phylum Chordata; class Actinopteri; order Clupeiformes; family Clupeidae; genus Alosa; species Alosa pseudoharengus. Next base: position 20,496,668 of record NW_027468689.1, on the reverse strand, counting down.
AAGCGATACACAGAGAGTTTCTACTGTACTGGAACAGATTCAGAGGGTTCCTGTTGGAGGAAGGCTACAAACCACTCCAAATCAATTGTTCTGTCAGTAAACTAATATCTGCCTTCAAGTACAGGTGTGGCATTGGTTTTCCTGCAGCAATCAAAATTGGAGGAGACATGTGAATATTTTAATTGTAAAAATTATATCATTGCCGAAACATTATCAAAAGTGATTTTACATGTTAAAAATGCTCATCGTTCAAAATAATTTACTAGAGCTGTGTTATTCATTTCTAGTGTATGTATAGGCCTATGTGAATAACTGTGAAATGTGAAATATCTACCTTTTCTGGAATCTCAAGAAATGAAAACAATGATAGTGAGGTTCTTGATCCTCTATCATATGGTCATACCATAATTAAATGAAATCCAAAAACAGTCCTTAATCCAATATACTGTATATATTGAGTGTGTTGAAGTTAATTGGGTGAAAGTGTATAGGATGTAGTATGGATGGTATTAACTGGAACTGGAATAAGCTGGTAGTATGGCCTGTATCTTGCTTTGGTCCCCATAACCTCACTCTACAGAGAATGGACAATATGCTTTTACTTCAACTTATCAAAGATTTTCATCAAAGGCCTTTCCACTCTTAGAACAAAGTAGATTAAAGGCTCTTGGTGTTAACGAGAAAAAACACAGCTTTTTTTTCAAAAAAAAGAAAGAAAAAAGAGAAAACGCTTCATGAATAAGAGAGTGCAAGAGTAAAAAAAAAACAGTATTGTGAAGGGGGTGCAGGAGGGATGGGGAGAAAAAAGTGGAAAAGCAGGCAACACAAGAAAGAAGTGCTTCAGAAAAAGAAAAGTGCCTTTTTTAATGTGTTCAAATGATCTCCTTCCTCAGATCAGATACTATAACCTTGTTACCATCTGGGCTGATTTCCATATTAACAGCCCCTCAGAACCTTCAAAGTGTTGAATAATTGACAACAAATGAAATGTTTTGATTGTCGTCGGCACAAAGCATGTTTAATGTTTTATATGTTGCTTCCTGGCTAATTATGCAGACGACACATTTGTCAGGGCCCTGTCCTCCACTGGTCCAGTGTTTCCAGAGGGTTGGGGAAAACAGGCGCTCTCCGCACAGTAATTAACTACTGGAAAATGCTCAGTGACCTGCAAGGAAGTCAAATGCCTGCCAATTCCGACATTGTTTAGCCACGGAAGTGCACGGGTAATTAAAATCTCCAGTACAGAGGGGTTTTTGGGTGGGATGGGAAGGGGGGGGGGGGGGGTGCAGAGAGAAAAAAAGGGACTGTGGCAACGGTATGATAGTTTACCAAAGGGCACAAAGTCACGTTAGATTGCCGTGGTGTCCCCATGCCTCCCCCACTCCCTTCCCGTCTCCTACTCGTGTTTATCATTAATTATTTCCTGCACAATAGACCTAGGCAAGAGTGTGGGGGCCCTCTAGCCTTCAGTCAACCCCCCCACCCCCCCACACACACCCCCACCCCCTGGCCCCACAGTCTTGTCTTGCAAGTCAGGTTGGTCAGAGCAGAAGTTCCTTGTGCCTGGAGGAAACCTGAAGGAGCTGCTCTCAAAATGTATTTGAAGATTGGACACCGCTCCAACATCATTACTGCTAAATTCCTCCAGAGCTCTGCTGCTGGGATCCTTACCCTCAATGTTTCAGAGCCATCATTATTGTTCAGTCTATAAAGTAATAATATGGAAAATATATCTAGGAATTAAACTTAATACATACTGTGTCTATACAACTGATTAACAGAGAGGAACACTGAGACAGATGGTTTACAATTTTTTTTTTTAATAATGTATAATGTTTCATTTACATTCAGAACAAAAGGATGTAAAAAGATAGAAGACAAGTGAAGAGTTGGGATGGAGTCTGTAGACCACTGACCAGTTCGGCTGCATGCCTTTCTAGAAAACCAATTTTCATGAGTGTAATTAGAGAGCTCATTTAACATTAGCTGTGATTATCAAGAGTATTAATGGGGCCCTGACGAGCCCATTTGATGATCACTTCATCGTGGCGTAAGGGTGAGTGAGCAAGCAAAGTGAAGCCGCATCACTATTAACACAGCCGCTGACCAGCAACATCGTGAGCTGAGACAAGTGCTCCTGGACATCTCTTTGTGTCTGGACTTTTTATGTCTCGGATATTTCATGTGTGTTATTCTCACAGTAGTGCGTGTTGACATATAGACACTACACACACAGACACATTCACACAGACACACACACACACACACACACACATAGATGCAAAGTGGTTAATGCTTTTACACAGTTGCTGGGTGATCTGTATATTTTTAGTTTGGTGTTCACATTTCAGTTAGATGCCAAGGTTGGTCTGTCTCGGGAAATAGTGTCAGGCTAATTTGATTAAACAGCAGACATCCCTAATACTCCCGGTAGCTTTGAAGGTGTGTGTGTATCTGTCTGTCTGCCTTGATATGTGTATCTGTGTTTGTGTCTATGTATGGAAATATAAGTGTGTGTATGTGTGTGTGTGTGTGAGTGTGTGTGTGTGTGTGTGTGGGAAATGAACAGATGTCAGGTGGTGCGCAGTAAGGTTTGTGTATCCTGAAGACACTGTCAGACAGGATTGATTTCCTCTTTCCTGATTTATGTAAGCGTTCCTGTAATCCAGCTGACCCGGCCGTGCCTTACCTTGTCATTCTGCGACACAGATCAGAGAAAAGATGAGCTGGAAATAGCCCGTCCCTGACCTTGAACTCGCCACCACCGGGAAGGATGACAGACCCCTCACACACTGACATAGAAAGACACACTAACAGGCTGACACACACACACACACACACACACACACACACACAGCCATACAGACATACAGACACATACTCACTAACATGTATGCATGAACAAACCAATGAACAGATGAACACATGTACATGTACTTATTGACACACTCTTCATACACTCACACCCCTACATACCTACACACAACCCACACACACACCCCTACATACCT
>NW_027468689.1:20466157-20488657 GCF_046254945.1 Alosa pseudoharengus | reverse complement strand
GAGTATTTGGATCACAATTTGCTACGGGTCAGTGGGCTGAGCTCTGCTCAGGCTAACCACATGCCAGAGTGGCCGATTCTAGTTATGCAGGATGTGGTTGCCTTTAATGTCCTGGACTGTGCATATTCATACATGAGATTAGCTGAGCAGTCCACCCAAAGTTCTTCTGCATTATTCTAAATGTAGCCTTAAATGTAGCCTCTACATGAATATTACATTGTATGCTGGATGATATGGACATGGAAGAAGATACTGTTTTATTTATTTACTATCCATTGTGTTGCATAAAGCAAAGTGATTTCTTTCTGTCCGTCTTTCTTTCTTTAGCTTACTTTAAATGATTTAATTCTAATAGTTATTGATTGGTTTGATTAAAAAATGGCCAGTTGAAAGCAGATATACAGCATGAAATGTGAAAATGATATTTCAAAAGTTTAAAAATAGGGCATCTTAAATCAGAGCGTAGTTCAAGTAGGGACAGAAATGTGTTGTTGATTTCCTCAATAAATGTAAAATAAGCACAAAAAACAGACATACAGTAGATAATAACATGATTAATTTTTACACATACAAATTGTGATTATACTATATGTGTATATGTACATGTGATTCATATGCAACATGTTTTTTTTCTTTTATGTAAAAATTAGAAATCCTCTTGATTTCCTTGTGTGTAGACCACAAACACAAAAGCTGTGAAAACCACCATAGAAGCCATGAGAGAAAGTGGAGCAGACACTTTGGTCATTCGCAGAAAGTTTTGGTTGGACTTAGCTGGAGGTGAATGGACCACTTCCACTGCTGTCTCAGGGAGAGATAAGACCATGGTTGGCCTTTAGGCCCTCTGGACTCCATCTTGTTCCGGATGGGCTAAACGCCCAGATCCTGTGCAGTCAGGGCCTCTATTAACCCCTGGCAGCCAATCAGATTCAAGTGTGTGCTGGTCCAATACATCATTGTGTCCTCGTGGCTCTGTATCTTATGATATCTGCCATATTGCCTTTTAATTGAAAAAAAAAAAAAAAAAATTGGGGGGAAGGGGGAGTGTTATAGGTTGTTGATTGCTTTGTTGTGTTTTGTGTGTATATATATATATATATTTTTTGTGTGTGTATGTGTGTGTGAGCTCCAGTATATGAAACAATGCGAAGATGTTTTTATTTTATTCCCAGTCATTAAAAATAAGCACACAACTCAGTGTATTTCTGCAAGAAAATTAAACATGCAATCACATTAGCATTTCTTTTCCCTTCCTCCAAATAGAGTTATTTATCATGGCACGTCTTTCCCATCATAAATTATGCATACTGCCACCACAACAGAGAAAGGTTTGCTGTGGAGCAGTTTAACCTTTCTAAAGCTTATGCTTGGTTTAAAAACCATGCATTTGGCAATATTGTGAATACACACACATTCTCTCTCTCTCTCTCTCTCTCTCTCTCTCCTGCTCAAAAGGAGCATCAGTTAACTACTTCTTTTGGTTTTTGCAAAGCACTAATTCTAATGTGAGTATTATCTCCCTGAGAGGTTAAGATGTTATAATCTGGACTCAATAGCCTTAAGCTGGCTATCTGTACTGGGTTAACTTTTGGTAATCATAAGCCTGGTATTTGCTGCTAAGGGGTCATGTTTGTCAAATCATAGCCAAGCGAACGTGGAATTTCTTACTTTCTTCAGATTAACTCAGAATTAAAAATACATGGATTTTTTTTTTCTTTCTCTCTCTTTCGCTCGAATGTCTGATCTCGGGCAGAGGGCCGTAAACAAGTATGAAATTAAATGTCTTTGAAATTCTTGGTTTTAGACGTGAATCGAATGGAGACATTATTCACATTTTTTTCCAAACCAGTAGAGTACTTTCAGATGTGATGGTCTCTTTCTGTCTTTTTCTCCACTCTCTCTCTCTATATATATCACTCCCCTTTAATAGAGTGACCTGGTAGCATGAAATATACAGCATCCAAAACAGATGTTATGTAATCTGTAATAGGACAGCCAAAAAATATTGCAATTTCAGTGACTATATAAACATAGATACACTTTGTTTACTTATGATTTTTTAAATCAAACAAAATGTACTTTATTTATCTATTGGCACTGAATTTCATTAAATACAACACATGTATATAGCCACTACATTCCTAAGAGGTCATTTGGAGTATCTCAAAATCATGTGGAATAAATGTAAGCATTTTTAGTGCATCAGGTCAAACCAAAATGCCCTCTACTTTCCTAATTGTCCCTGCAGTCCTATTTCATTGTGTTGGTGGTGGGTGAATATGTGTGTGTGTGTGCGTGTGTGTGTGTCTGTGTGTGTGTGATTTCTGGCATTCCGAGTGTTTATGTGGAACTCCATGAGTTGTTTGCTCTTCCTCCCATTAGTGCATCCCATTTCCAACGCGGAGGTCGCAGGCAGGTCAACAAAGCACACATATAAACACAGTGATACGCGCTGCTGTTCCCCAGGCTGTGATCTGCATCTCCGTTCCTAATCTGCATCACAAAAAAGAGGAATTAATATTAATCTGCCCTCTGGTTTGCTGCGCTCACGCACACTGTGCCAGACTGTGAACAGGCCACACAACTGTGCAGGATCGTAATAAACCATAAGTGTGCGGCTCTGGTTGAAACTAACATGCAGTGATCACAAGGCCAATATTTAATGAAGAATTTACATACTTTTCGGCATAATTTATATACTAATTATATCATTGAAATTAATGAAACAATATTATTAATTACCAAAATATTGTATTCTCATGTCAGTATATATATACATAGAATATAATATAATATATATATATATATATATATATATATATGTATGTATATTCTAAAATGTTAAAGTAGCACAGTATTTTTTGTGACTTAAAATTAAAATTAAAACTTTTGTGACTTTAATGTGTAATGTGAAAATATTTTGTGTTGTGCCATGACATTCAAAAGAAAACTCTTCAGAAGTGAGAGGGGACACTTCAGTAAACTTTCCTTTGAACAGAACTTTTGTGCCATCACTGGTATGTGTGGTGTTGATGACCACTGGGCCTAAAGCCAGCTTGGCCACCTGACCACTTGACCAGGGGAACCCTGGGAGATGGAACTGGGATTCAGGCGCAGGAAACGGCGGTCTTTATCTCATGAGCGATCCGTGAGCAGCCAGATACAGGCAGGCCCGATGCTATCCGCTCCGATTGGATTTAGTCATTTCCTTGGCAAGATGAATGGGCCTTGATACAGCCTTTATTGTGTGTAGCCCGTCGAAGACCTCTGTGATTATTGCTTATGATCCATTTAGTGTGTTAGGGCTTCACTGGCTTGGTGTGTGTGTGTGTGTGTGTGTGTGTGTGTGTGTCTCTGTGTGTGTGTGTGTGTGTGTGTGTGTGTGTGTGTGTGTGTGTGTGTGTGTGTGTGTTCTTGCCATCTCTGGCCATCACTTTTTGATAAAGCCATTGGATGCTATTAGCCAAGAGTATAGGGAGTATCCCTGCACTTGTAAACACATGTTCTCTCCTTATTCCAGACCTAAGGCTACCTCAGCGTGAGCTCTGAGCATAACCTAGTGTGCCCTGGTCTGCCTGATCTGGGCCAGCGCAGGACCAGAGCAGAGCCATTTCACAGTCAGTCAGTAATGCTGTAGGAGCCCAGAGCAGCTGTGAAGCACCTTGTGCTACTGAGACTATGGGAGATAATCTCACCTAAACTGCCCGGTTACACTGCCCCACAGGGCAGCAGTTTACCTGTCCAGGTCAGTGTGTGTGTGAAAGAGACATTGGGCTTGAGGTGTGTGTGTGTGTGTGTGAGTGTGTATGTGTGTTGGGAGGGGTGTGTGTGTGTGTGTGTGAGGGGGTTGTTATGAAAACACCTTCTGGAAACACGTGTGCTAAACAAGCTATTTAGGAGAGATATGTCTCCCTAAACGCCCCAGCGCAAACAGACTGGTGCGGAGCGTCAGAGCGGAACGGTTCAGTCGTCTCCCGCGGCCACGCTCTGAGAGAGGTGAACGGAGAGAGACAGAGAGGGAGAGAGAGAGGGAGGGAGAGAGGGAGGGGAAAAAGAGAAAACATGCATCGTGACAGACCTGGGTAAGCTCAAAGAGAGGCTAACACTCTGAGGCAGGGGAAACTCACCTTGTAGCGACGACAAACACACACAAACACACACACACACACACAGACACACACATGCACACACACACACACAATGTGGCCGTTCACCTCTGTTGGCAGGCAGGGGCATGCAGCGAGGTCGCCCGGCAGCTGTCTGCCATGACATTGCGGAGCTGGGGCCCTGTGCAGGGGGTTGGGGGGGGAGGGGGCAGGGTGTCATCTGACAACGTGCCCCCCCACACACACACCCCCAACCTCCCCGCTGTGTGGGAGCTGTCAGGCGTGGTGGCGGGGGCACTTCGGGGGAGTGTGTGTGTGTGTGTATGTGTGTGTGTGTGTGTGTGTGTGTGTGTGTGTGTGGAGGGGAGGAGGGGGGCACAGAAGGAGGGTGGCTGGACCTGCCAGCACTCATCTGGCTGACAACCGGCTGGGAAGGTGCACTGCGAGCGCACGTCACTATCAATAAGCCCCACCGCTGCAGATAGCGAGGGGGTGGCACTGAGGCCGAGGACGCAACGCTCCTCTCCTCTCCTCTCCTCTCCACCTCACTCTCCTCTATGTCTCCTGTTTGTCCTCCTCTCAGCTGACTGGGTTGGGGTGGGTGGGGGGGGGGTGTATTTAAATGAAAAGTATTTATTTTTTTAAAAAAGTAAAAAATGTCAAATACAACCCAAACATTGTCCAGTGTAGCGAGGGCGTTCACTTTGAAGTGAGTCGCTCACACCCGGTGCTCACAGTGCTACTGCTGTGGTTTCTGTGTGATTGCGGAGGCCTGTTTTGGTTTGACTATGCCCATGCATCACGCTAAGCACGGGGTCGGTGGGTGGGGGGGGGGGGGGGGGGGGTGAGAGGGGTGGATGGGACGAGACAGGACAGAGGACGAGGCCATCGATTAAGTGCGTCATTTAAATGTGGAGATTGCAGCTGGTGGATGAAGAACAGCGTGCTCAGCGAGGTCTCATAACGTGCTGGAGAGATGTCCACTCGTCTTTAAGTCGTGAGACGAACGCTCACTCGACACTGAGCAGACCCCGGCCCCCTTGTCTGGGTGCGCAGCGCAGCGCAGTCGGTTTTCTGAGGGTCCGTTTTTGAGAAGTGACGCAGATGGGTTACAAGCAGCCGAGGGCTTTCCAGAAAGCACGGAAAAATCATCCGGCCGTGTTTTGGAGGCATGTATTCCTGGCACATCCGTCGCTCCTGGACAGAACAAACACGTCTAATAGGTCCCCACCCAGGAAAGATGAGAGAATGTCAATGCACAACGCTGACCACAGATCAATAGATGACATTTACACTTCTGATTCTGTTTTTTGTCTTCTTTTTTTCTACTTTCTTATAATCAGGATTGATCCTTAAGCACTAATTGCGGATCGTATATGATGGGTTTTGCATTTTTCCCCCCTCCTGTGTTTATTTCTAAGCTGCACAGGACCATGGCTTAAGTTGATCTTCCAGTCACCTTAAGAAGTAGTCCTTCCCTGAATAGAGCATAAGAAGTCCAGGGTATTTGAGGCCAACAGATTGGTGTGGACCCTGCTTAAGCAACAGAACACCGTATTACGCTTTAATATGCAATTTAAATTCAAGATTTAAATAGCATATTTTTAAACTGTTGAATGACTGATATAGCCAATTAATTATTCCGTGTCAGCCAACGAGCTGCACTTGCTTGAGCCACAAATGGTCCTATAAACAATATCTCCTTAAGTACCTATGCCCACATGAATATCCATAAATCTGCTGCCGACATATAGTATTTAAGTTGACACGGGAATAGGGGGGACCTCTTGTGCGGTCCTCATCTTACCAGGGCTGTCAGGCTTCGAACTGGCAAATTAACTGGCTTTGATTCCAAGGTTTTTGGAGATGATCCCTTCAAAAATGGGGGCAATAGGAAATGTTTACCAGCACTGTAGTGTGTGTGTGTGTGTGTGTGAGTGTGTGTTGGAGGGGTGGGGGTGGTGGTGGTTAGTTTTAAGTGTGTGATTTTAATCCGTGGGGGGCTCTGATGTGTCGCTGTCTATGGAGAGAAGGGCCATCCGGCATCAGGCTCACCACGCTTTTAATGAAGCGCTGAGCCACGTTCAAAGCCTTCGCCTATTGATCTCTAGTTAACACAGGGTCTGAGAGGCACTGCGTCTTCTCTCTCCCTCTCTCCCTCTAAGTCACTCTTGGCCTGTTCATTATGGGGGAACAGGCACCATGAAACGCACGACAAGCGCAACTCCGACGACATCTGCACTCATTTGAAGGGTCCTACTTCCACATGCACTGCAAAGCTACGCTGAAACGGCCCCTTATGTGCACTCCCGTGTTTTATTTGCACTTACTGTATGTCTGTGTGTGTGTGTGTGTTTGTTTATATATGTAATACAATGAGTGTAGAAGACACAGAGGGAATGTACTGTGTATTTTGTTTAAAAAAAGATTCAGTATGGTGCGTGCGCACACACACACACACACACACACACACACACACATTTGTGTTTGTTGCTCATTTTGGCCTACACATTGAAATGTCTATGTCAACCCAACCCCCCATCTCCTGTAGTGGGTAATTATTCCTTCAGGAGAGCCAAGATAGCACTGGAGACGATAAAAATAGAAGCCAAATTCAGAAAAACAGACAAAAAACAAAAATAAAAAAAAACTCTGGCAATATTTGTCAACGAAAATAATGAGTGCAATCACCCCATTTTTGCCTCTACTAATTCCAGATTCCTTTGTTAACTTCTGACTACTGATTAACGAACAGTTAATGAGGCATGTTCGTTTCCGACGAAAACTGACGAAATGCTGTGAATCATTTTTAAATGATTCCAAATTATAGGTTTGAAAAAAAAAGTAATTAATTAAGAGGCTTTGTCGGTTAACAAATGGAAAATCCGGAGTCTGTTTACATCCCACTAAATAAAGCTTCATAAATATCGACTAAGGTGATTGCTGCTTGTGTGTACGAGTGTGTTTACAGGTACGCAATGTGTGTGAAGGGTCGTGTTGATGAAAAAGAGGGAGAGGACGAGAAAACAAATTGTGGATCAAAAACAGAGAGACAACTAGAGTCAAATAAAGAAAGGAGGAAAAAGAAAAGTGGATAAAGAGAATGAACATGAGAAGGTGAGACAAATACAGAGAAATTTCTAGAACTGCATGTTTTGCTGGCCTGACAAAGAGAAGTCATTATGGGATGCCATTGCCATGGGTACGACACAAAGAGTTACCTCCCATTCTGTTTATGTGGCCACAAACTCCACCGAGCCCTACTGCCACCTGTCATAGCTTTCGTCTCCACAGGCCCAAACAGTGCCAAAAGTTCACAATAACTCAAGGCGATGTGTTACATTTATACCCAGATGCAGATGTAAATATTTTGAGCAAGAGGGCTTTGTGTAAATTAAGCCGCTCAATCATATACAACCTCAATTGTTACCTTTATGAAATCACGGATAGTATTTACTTACGAAACTGAATAAATGACTTTTACAGAAATGGTGTTTGCAATATTAGTCTTCTAAGGGTTGAGTCGACCCAGCTGAACTGTTGTGCATGTATACACAGTTTATATGAAAAACCTGTTTATATTGCAAAAGAAGTGTATTTTACAACTGTTTCCCCACCAAACACTGTTTATTTTAACTCTGAAAATATTTCTCCTTGTCTCATAGCAAAGCCTGTGTGTCCAAGTATGTGCATAAATCACACCATGCTGAGACATGGTCTTTCGACGGCGTGCAACACTTTGTGGATTTATTAAGTATTGTATCAAGTCTGTATTTATGGCTTATTTTGATGTAGCCCTTGTGGAATTCCGTCTAGGTTTCTCGGTGGGATTAATGCGTGCTGGTGTTGATATTGATTGGTGGCCGTGGAATACTTCGGGAAGCTTCCATGAAATGCCGACCAGATGAGTGCACCGCCCCAGGTTTCTCAAGTAACACCGCCGTGGAACGCAGCCGCGCTTTGAAAAGGGGGCAATTTTCGATTATTATCACTTTATCTAGCCCGGCTCCATCTGTCAGCTGTGTGGTGTGCGAGCAAGAGGCACATGCCTGCGGAATGTGTGTGCAGCTCTGTAGTCTCCACCCCACTCCGATCCGCTCCCAAGGCCAGACAGGGGGCTGTGGAAGGCTTTATGACAACCATGTGCACCATTAACTTTGGTCATCCACAAACGCCTGGGCACACAATAGATATACCTTTGAAGCACAAGCTGTGGCCATTATACTGCCCATTTGGCGGTAAAGAAGAAGAGCTCAGAAATGGGGGAAATAGCTCAATGGCTTTCTTCATTCACCCCCCTCCCCCCCCATTTCCACTTCTCAGACTGATTTTACGGTATTGTTAATTTAATAATAAACTCGATTTTGTGCCCATGGTCTGCTCTTCATGTGTTGTTTCGTGCGACTCTTTGAAGTTTAAAGACTGATGGTTTTAGGTGGAAAAAATCACAACTGTGTCCATGAAGTGTGTAACCCTTTCTTTTTTCGTATGTAATTGTGATATCTAATTAATCGTTTGTGCTGTTGACTTTGTGTTCGCTTCATATTAATTCAGTGAGAGATTAAAAAGACTTGCCTGACAAAATTAAGAGACTTGAAGTCAATTGTAATTTTACAGTTCAAATTCAAAATTAATTGAACAATAGTGAAAGTGGGATTCAGAAGTTAGCCTTTTAGCTCTTTAGCTCAAGCTGGTTTCTCTCAGTATCCAGCTGGTATTTGGATAGAGACCATTTCCTCATTCTGTTGCAACTTCTTACGAATACAGGCACTTCTTCCTCATTTCCTGGATGTGAAGCACTTTGGTTAATCACTGGTTGTTTTTAAACGTGCTACCTAAATAAATATGACTTGATTTTCATTTATCATAGAGCTGATAGCTAGCCATTCTGAGATGTTAACTCTGACGTTAACCTTCTCAGCATTTCTCTTTGGCATCAGTGAATTTTACAGCACAAGGCAACCCCCCCCCCCCAAGAAAAAAAAAACAGCCAATTTTAAACAGCCTTTACCACCATGTGTAAGCACAGTATCACATAGCCAGAGAGCCTTTTTTATGGATTTTACAGTTTATTCCTCCTCTCTTGGAGCCCACCCAGACCACGCAGGCTTCAATAAATCCAGCACTTTGAGGATTGTCAGAGTGGCCCTTGTCCAGTGGCCTGTGGTCTTCCTGTTTATTTGCCCTTCCACCCAGGTCTGAAGCGAGGTAGATCTCCTCGCCCCTGGCCCAGCCAGTGTAAACAAGCACTCTTCAACTCGTGGCAAAAGCGGGGAATTTGGTTCGAGAGGGATTTCTGAGCCCATTGTTTTTAATAGAGTCAACCTTTAGCTCAAACATTGGACGCACTCGTGCGGGCCTAAAAAGTGTTTTGTATATGTCTATTGACAAATATTTCTGTCTTATGGCATGCATGTGCTGGGCCTTGTGTAAACCTTAGGGAAATACAATTATGTTGTCAATCCTATGCGGATTTGTTAGACATTGTTCCTCACAAACTTTTCTTTTCTTTTTTTTCTCTTGTTGGAGCCTTTCGGTTTTAATAATAAAATAAAAGTATTCTCCATTCGGCCCCAACAGATGTCGCTCGTGGACATGCCCTGGTTTGTGTGGGTGACGACAGCATGAAAGCTTTCTCTGGGGGTGCCTGTCTGCCTTGAACTTCAAAAAAGTGTCCAACCTCATCCCAAACACAAGCCCTTTTCCCCCGTCTGACTCTTCGCATTGGTTTCACCAAAGCTAGTTACCCACCCAGCGCTGCCACTGATCAAACCCTCTCAGTTGCAGGGTACAGAGACATGAATCATTAGCTGTGACAGTGCCCCCTACAAAATAAATAAATAAACAAATAAATAAAGAGGTATAGGGCCAGCAGCAAATGAGAGGATGAGAAGTCCCAGTGTACCAATGGCAGTACGACAGAAAAGATGAAAACAAAATGAAATGGAGAGAGAAACGAAAAACAATAACAAACATGAGTGTGGCCATGGCATGACGGTGGCAGTGAAGGGAGGTGGGGGGGGACTGCTGTTTTGAGTGTGCCTGTTTGTGAAAGACTCTCTAGGCTGCTGCTGCCCTCTGACCGCTCGGAGTGTCCTAGAGGGCGTGCCGTCACGCCAAGGGAGACAGAGAGGCAGGCCAGGCCGCTCTAGGGTGCAGGGGGACCAGGAAGCCAGCCAGGGTCACTGCAGGTCACACGGCCCAGAAGCAAAGAGTAACCCAGACACCCCCACACACACCCTGACACGGGCGTCCTCAGCCGCACACTGTTCTGAAGGACTGAACCGCAGATTTATATATCTGATAAAGGCTCAGGATGCTTCAGATCACTAATATCAATTACTTTTTAATTCCTTAATTGGCATAAAGTATGTTTGGAATAGAACTTGGTCAAAAGGACATCTTGTCATACGTTCAGGCATATCATAGACATATGTTGGGGAGATGCCTTTCTTTGCATATACTTTTATATATGATATGATATGTCAAACCAGGAACAAGATTAGTGCCATGGTATCCTCTGATATTGATATTAGTAGATAGTACAATTACCGTGATCACAGATTTCATAGTTTACCCACCTCTTATTTTACCATTACACCTCTGGTACACGTGTTGTAAATATGCATGCATCTTTGAAGGAATGAATAGTTGCTACTTAGTAAAATACCAATGCAACAAAAAAAAAAAACCCAAAGAAACAGAAAAACAAACAAGCAAACAAACAAAATAACAGAAAAAAACAAACAAGCGTAAAGAAATTAAGTTTTGGGGTGTAGCGTAGCACAGCGCTAGTTTTGCTTGCTCCTGCTGAGTTGTCGTTGCGTGGCTTGTGGAGCTTGGCTGCCTCAGCTCTTTTCACTCTTATCAGTCTGAGTGTAGGAGACACCTCTGGCCCGCAGCGCTGAGGCAGGATCTCCTCCTCGGCCGCCTAGCGCCCCTTCTGCTTGGCTCATCGCGGTAGCCGCGGCGCGGTGGTGGGGGGATGTTAGGCGGCCTCGAGTCGTCTTTTGGCGTACGTGCTCCGATCTGCTCGGCTCTGTACCAGCCTTCGTTTCCCCCATTTTTGCTCCAAGCGCTGTGGCCTCAGCGTACCGCTGTAAGTTGCTCATCCTGATTTTCTGAAGAAAAATGTTTCTTGTAGCAAAATGTGTATGTGTGTGTATGTGTGTGTGTGTGTGAGAGAGTGTGTATGTGTGTCTCTCTCTCTCTCTCTCTCTCTCTGTGTGTGTGTTTGTGTGTGTATCTATAACTCCAGTGCAGTGAGATCAGCTGTGCATTCATAATCAGATTAGTCTTTGATGCTCTTCGTCTCCTTTCCAAACTAATCTTCCTCCTTGCTCTCCTTCCTTGATGTGATGCTTATCATGGCCACCTCTCCTCGCCTCGTGGTCACACTATTGCACTTCATACTTTGGCTAGACTCTCCTGACTCATCCATCAGTTACTGTACGTCCCCGTTTCACCAGGCCTAAAGCACTGGGCTCGGTTGACTCAGAGTACATATACACTCATCTCTGACATGAACTAGAAAAGGAACGAGGCACAGAGGTTATCACGAATGTAATATGAGAAGGAAAAGAAATGAAGAATGGTAGGAGTAAGCTAAGCATGGTAAAAAGAATGGTAGGAGTAAGCTAAGCATGGTAAAAAGAATCGTAGGAGTAAGCTAAGCATGGTAAAAAGTTTGAGAATGTTATGTACTTTGTGGCAAATGAATTCATCTTCCGACCTTTCAGAACGAGAGACAGATAACCAATGATATCAGCAACTTGTTCATTATGGAGTTAAAAAAAAAATAAAGTGGTTTGAACGAGAGGAAAATAACCTCAGTGTTGAGACAGATGTGGCTTTGGACCTTCAAGGGCTTACTGGTAACATCTCCAAACCAGTGGCAGTGGTTTTGAATTGCTTTTCATCAGATAGAAGCATTTCCAAATAATGCTTGAAACTGAATCTTCAGCTTAGACTCTCTCTTTCTCGTTACGTTAAAGGTTTTAGGATTTTATGTAATTTGTAGCACTTTCACAGAATGCTTTTTATTTGATGAGGATGGAAAATCAGATTGGGGTTCTAACAAATAGAGCACTGTCTCCATTGCATATAAATAATATCGAGTGTACTGAAATGAAGAGCGCACCCCCCAACACCCACCCACTCACCACCCCAATCTCCTAACATGCTTAAGACGTCATCGCTACTGAGTGGTCCTTTACTGTTTCGTATTTTGACTGAAATCTTAACGCAATGGGGATTTGAGGGGGGATTACAACATAATCTTGAATAATCCAAAGTGCCATAGACAGAGAAATGCTTGTAATAACTACGTAAACCCGTCCGGAGGTCTGACAACATTGTCAGTCAGCGGCCGGATTAAACATTTGCGTTGGAAAAATAGTTGCCACTAATACTGTAGCCATGGCACCTCTGGACAGAAGTAATTTATGGCGTGAGAGACGGGTCTCTTTAAGCGCTGGTCATCACGGGGTGGAGACAACAGGGAGGGCAGACAGCGATGTGATGGAACTAAGCTGATTTAAGGAAATCTTTCTGAATTTGGGGTTTGATCAATGTTTTAACAGGTTCATCATGAATTAGACCAGTCTGTTCGCCCACTCCCTCCCTCACAAACACACACGAAAGAGACACACAGACACACACACACACGCACACTTTCCTCAGTTGAAAGATTTGATTTTTACTTCTCTACTTTTTAATTGCAACTATTAAAATGTGTAGTGTGTAGGCTTTTGACTTCAAGACCACAGCTGTCTCATAGACATGTATCGCAGATTAGTAAAGCTAATGTATCTCTCATACCAAACAACTCCACCTCATCAGATATTGATGAGAATACATTACAGCTTTCTACTCTGTTTTGGCCAAAATACCCTTAATTATCCATCATTCCACATGTCATGATAGTTATAATATTTTATTAAAGAATATTTTACATCTTTTAATTTTGTTTTTAGTATATTTATTCTACTAAGGGTTTTGTAAATAATGATTTATGGTTACTAAGTCCAATAATGTATAATGAATGTGCAAAATAATGTTTTCACATGCACGCTTAATTCTTGCTAGAAGTTTTTCCCTATGACTTTGTGAATGTACTTTTTAGGGGTATAACGGTACACAAAATCACGGTTCGGTGTGTACCTGATGCAAAACGGGAATAGTATTCTAAAAAGGTGTCAAATGTTTTTTTGTTTGTTTGTTTTTTACGTTAATTGACTAAACTGACATATGGTCCACCACTTAATATGCTTGTGTGGGAACTCAAATTTGAAACATGGTCCACATGCAAAAAAACCCTACTGTTGATAACTGATAAAGACTGCATTGGTACATTCCGTACACATCTGTATTGAACACAATGTCCTGTACCTAAATGCTTCGGTACAAATACATATACTTTTACACCCCTAGCACTTATCAGTGATATGTTTCATTTCATCTAAATGAACTATAATGGAGATATAGATTTTAGACTGAACTTTAGTATACCTAGAGATATCATTATGTTCTTTCATCATGTGTCTTTCAGCAGATTCGGAAGCAGGGGTATTTGAGGCAGTTGAACATAATTTGTTTGTGTATAACAGTTCCACAGTATTAACAGTGTACAGTTTTGTTTGTTTAGTTTAGTTAGTAGTCCTTAGTTCCACAACAAACACATTATTCCATTTTGTCCTTCATGGCTTTACCTTAGGAATGTAAAACAATTTTGTGGATAAAGAAAAATAATTGGTTGGAGAGCTTTCTTAATAATACATAAAGCAACTCAGTGGTTCTCAGTTTAGTCTGAGTAAACATTTTAGTTTACCAAACCAATCTAGTTTCAAGTGTGATTAAAATGTCTGTTTGGAAGAAAATACACAAGACATTAAACAACCAAGCCCATACCTCAACACTGAGGAAGTCATCCTGTGGGATACATCCTCCATGGCCTGACCACTGCCCCCTGGTGTTGGCTTCATGAATGGCATCTTGGGACTTGTTTGTCATGACTAACACACTGCATCTGCTGAAACCTCCATCAAAGGTGGTCAAAAACCGCGTTGTTTATGCGTGTTTAAATGGGCTCTTATAGTGAATTAGCGAAGTGGGTGTTCACACTGAACACCCTTCCTATTTAACAAAAGAAAAAAGAAAAAAGATGATCTTCTGTCTGTAGTTTATTTTCTTACCCTGGTTGTGTGCTGGGGTCTGTCCCTTGGGGCAGCAGAGAGGAGGGATGTTATTGAAGCTGCAGAATCAGACACCTTCTCAGAGCCTCACAGGCAGGAAAACTCTGTCAAACAATTAAAGCGAAGAGAATTCCCATAGATAGGGAAAAACAACTTAGATGGAAGTGTCCGTGTGTGTGTGTGTGTGTGTGTGTGTGTACAACTGCATGGATGGAAGTGTCTGTGTGTGTGTGTGTGTGTATGAAAGAGAGAGAGGTTTACGTAAGGCTTTGTGAGTGTGTGTGTGAGGGGAGGGATGAGATCAGCAGAACAGTCATGTTCACCGGAGTTATGTGTATGTTATCTGTCGTGGATGTTATAGCAAGGAAGAGAGAGAGAGATGGAGAGGGAGAGAGAAAGGCGACAGAGGGAGGGTAGGAGAAGTAGAGAAAAAAACTGCAATCCTGTGTCTTTTTCCATGCTGGATGCCTGGGAAGCCCAGCCGTGGCCTGCTCTGGTGATAAGAGCCTCGGCCCCTGGCCTGGATGAATGGCTCTCTTGTGAAGCCTGGGAACAGCGAGACGGCGGTCGGGCAGAGACAGAGGATGTAATCAGTCTCTTAATCTGTCATCACCTCCTCTCTCTTCCTTCCTCCTCTCTTACTCCTCCTCTTCATCCTCCTCCTCCTCCTCTCGTTTTCTCATACCTACAGCACACTGCAGAGACCCAACAGCTAATACTCAGCACCAGTACAGTAAAGGGTGAAAACACTAAAAACATCTTTTTTTTGAAAGTTGGAAGTGTTAATAGGTTTGCTCTTACAGACCCCACCCTCTCTCTTTCACACACACACACACAGCGCACACACACACACTTAGCTTTCCTGCCAAATGTCACTGTGCAGTTTGACTAGGGTAAAATCGTTTATGAAGAATGGGCTTGTCGTTATGGGGACGATGACAGAGGCTTTGATGACTGAAACTGACAGGTGGCCTCCCTCCCTGCAATGAATATTTCACTGAACGTATTACGCTTAGCCCATCTGTCATCCGCGTTCGTGCATGCAGATTATTTTATCAAGCCTGCCAATGGTGTTGTCTTTGGACTGAGCTAATATTTGTTAAATTTAGGGCTCTCTGGGCAGTTACTGGAATAGAGGAATAGAGACTGCACTGCAGAGAAGGTTTTATTGTTTTTAAACAACTTACCACCCCCCCCCACACACACACACACACACACCAATGTCAAATGTGTGTGTCTACAGTGCAAACTGTGTAGCGTTGCTCTTTGGAAATTCCATGTTTCCTCCATGATAAAGTCTAAGTCAGCGCTGAGCAGGGGACACATTCCTCTGTGTCCCTCGTGTAAACTAAACAGGGAACACTGAAGGAATCAGCAGACACACACATAGTGCTATTTATTTTTTTTCCCCACCATCTCCCCCCTACTTTACCATCACCCTTATCTTTCCACTTCCTGCTCAGTGCGGCCTTGTCCATTGTTTCCACGGTGACAGCATCCGTTGGCGGATGGCGTTGTCATCATCAAACTGCCGTTGTTGGCGGCCGGGGTTGGGACCCTATGAGTGTCGCGCTTCATTGTCAGAGCTCACCTTTTGTGCGCGCTGTCTCTCGACTCGGGTGTCACGTCACCCACATGCTGATGTGCCCTAACATGAGGCGGCCTTGCGAACGTGTGAGCACTTCTCACCCCCTCCACCCATCCCCCCCCTCCTGGAAGTCAGGAGAAACAGGAGGGGCACCAGAAAAACAACGAAACAAGTGTGGAATACTAACACAAAAACACACACACAAACTCCCCCTCTAAAGATTAATTTGCTCTTTTCTCTCTCTCTCTTATTCTCGCTCTTCCTCCTTGACTTCACTTACTTTCTCTCATTGGGTGTGTTGTACACACACGCACATACACACGCTCTCTCTCTCTCTCTCTACTTCACGCTCTTCAGTGTGCACTCAGACCAGAACACACACACACGCACACTGACCGAGTCCCTGAGCGAAGCAGCGTAAGACTGATCTGCACAGAGCTAATGAGGGCTCAAGTCGGCGCTGCACATCTTAGACGCACCCATCCAGGGGGATCCTTGTCATAGCCATCAGCTTTTGTCAGACACAGACCTCTCATTAACTTCATATACTCACCGTATGAAAGGGCAAACCCTCCGCTTGGAAGAGAGAGGAAGGGGGGAGAGGGAGAAAGAAAAAAGAGAAAAAAAGTGGTAGTGGAAAATAAAAAGAGGCAATCTAACACATAGCTTTCCCCAAACAGTACAAATAAATAAATAAATAAATAAAATGATTCCTTATTAAAAGCAGTGTGGAGCTCTCATTGATGGTTAGTGGGGAGACTTGAGAGTTTCAAAGGCCTGTTGCCTCCTCCGTGGCTAACTGCCACACCAGGGGCCCCTCTCTGTTTTTCCACACGTTTTACAAAATAGCCATAAGCCTGTCATGGCTGACAACAAGGTTCAGTGGTCTGTCAACATTTACCAGCAGATAAAGACAGAGAGGTGGGGGTGGGGAGCGGGGGAGAAAAAAAAAAACTAACCCAGGAGAATTGCTGAGAGTGGAGGAGAAAGTGTTTGCAAAAGAATTTTCATGCTGTGTGTGTGTGTGTGTGAGAGAGAGAGAGAGAGATAGAGAGAAAATCTGTGTGTTTTCTTTTTTCTACCCTTCTCAGTGACAGCCTTAGTTGAAGAGAGAAGTACTCGGAGCATGCAGGGGGAAGAGCCGAGAGTCCGACCGGGCCCCGCACGGCGGCCCTGTGTGGGCGCCGTGATGAATGGAAGCCTTGACAAACACAATTGGATGCTACGGTCCCCAGGGTGGTTCCGTATGGAACAGAACAGAACGCCGCTCTGCTCTGCAACACGTGCCGGGCCTACGGGCCATCGACGCTGGTTTGGGGAAGGGGGATATTACGATCTCTCTCTCTCTCTCTCGCTCTCCCGACCGACCCATAAGAAGAGAAGAAGCAGCTCAGTGCAGTGCTTCAGAGATGCTTCAGAGACACAAGCCTCTGTCTCTTGTGGGTCTCACTCGCCCCTCATCACGGACATCCCAGCTAACAAACAGCAGGGGACTCCCCAACATGAAACTGCTTCCTTTGAAAATCACTGGCAGTTTCTTAAAAACAAAGATGTGAAATAAATAAAAAAAGTAAATTAAAAGAGAAAGTACTTTTGCTGCAGAGGAATTAGTTGAAAGATCATTTGTTTGGCTCTCCAAGGAAAATCACACATTGCGTTTGGCACATACTTGCTGATAACTTTTTATTCTTCTGTGTATTCTTCTGTGTATCTTTCATAACAGACTGTATGGCAAATAAAGGACGCTTGCTCTTGTCAAAACTGTACTTTTGACTTGAACATTACAAGGCTTTCTGACATGTTGCAGTAATGTTTTCAAAGGCATTCCTATGACCAAGCCAACATAACAGTTTGGCGCATAGGTTGTTCGACCCACCCCACAATGAATCTGAAGGTCCACATTTCTGCCCCAAGTCTTTTGTTGTCATAACACACACACACACACACACACACACACACACAGTTTACTTCTCTGTATTTGTTGCGCTTTGAGTATAGACTATGTTTAAATAGGCACATTTTGAATAGGCCTACTGCATATAAGTAAGTTGAATCAGGTACCGATTCCCCTGACGTGTAGGCGTAGTACACTGTTAGACATTTCAGCAATTTCTACAGTACTTTACTTCATATCACACAGTAAAATACTTTAAATTATTATTATGACCGCCGCGCAGCGAAGCGGCGGTCATATAGGTTTAGTCAGATTTTTTTTTTTCTTTTTCGCATGCCCAAATTTCTGTCAATGAGTCCCGGGACACTGAAAGACCGGGGTACACGAAACTTGGTGGGCATGTAACCCCACATGGATAGCATGGAACCATCGTTTTTCGTTTTGATCTGTAGCCCCCCCGCTGGACTGGACCCCCCGAAAGGAGGGTAGGGCAGACACAGTTTTCTGTGAATATCTCGAGAACCGTAGGGTTTAGGAGGACCATTTTTTTTTTGTATGTTGATCTCAAGGGGCCATGTCAACCCATTCCATAACTACTCATTTCATGTATAGCGCCACCTAGTTAAACACAAAAAAGTAAAAATGAGGTGTTGTAATTGAAGGTATCTGTGACCTAACATAGTCAAAACTGCACGAAATTGGAAGTGTATGATCATTATGACACCCTCTGTATGCACGCCAAATTTTGTGGAATTCCGTTCATGGGGGGCCACACAATAAATTAATTTATGTTACTATACACCAACTGGCCTGTAGGTGGCCGGAGACAGTTTTCTGTGAATATCTCGAGAACTGTAGGGCCTAGGAGGTCCACCTTTTTTATGTATGTTGGTCTTAACGGGGCATGTCAACCCATCCCATTACCACTTATTTCATGTATAGCGCCACCTAGTTAAAAAATAAAAAGCAAAAAATTAGGTGTTTTCATCACAATATCTCTGGCTGACAAGGTCAAAACTGCACGAAATTAAAAGTGTAGGATCATTATGACACCCTCCGAATGCATGCCAAGTTTTGTGTACTTTCGTTCATGGGGGGCCTTACAATAAAATAATTTATGTGTACATTTAGTGACGTACACCAACAATGATTCCCGGGACACTGAAAGACCGGGGTACACAAAACTTGGTGGGCATGTAACCCCACATGGATAGCATGGAACCGTCGTTTTTCGTTTTGATCTGTAGCCCCCCCGCTGGACTGGACCCCCGAAAGGAGGGTAGGGCAGACACAGTTCTCTGTGAATATCTTGAGAACTGTAGGGACTAGGATGACCATTTTTTTCCGTATGTTTGCCTCCAGGGGTCATGTTAACCCATTTCATGTACACACATGTGCACAAACAGATACACACACACACACATACATTCACAGTAATCATACGTATGACACATACTCACACAGTAGACATATGTACGCTTGCACAGGCACATACACAGGCACACACACAAGCACGCACGCACAGACACACGCACAGACACACACACACACACACACACACACACACATAACATAAGCATGTACATGCACACAATTTAATAATTTCTCAGAATTATGAACAGGCAAGATGGAGGTGGGGTTGTATAAAATGAATTTTACATGTGAAATCTATGAACTAATCATGTTTTGGTACTTTTTGTCTAGCAGATATCAGTGAGAATTGAGTGTGGATAATGCAATTTAGTGAGACAGTTAGAATCATATAGGCCTTTCAGCGTGATTTATTTTTGTGGAAAAAATGTGCTGGACTGAGTGGCGGTCATATTTTGTACCGCTCTGCGGTACATCTAGTTTCAGTAAGTTGCTGTAAATATGGGGATTCTTGTGTGATAAGTAACCAGGTTTTTTAAAATTGTGGTAGTCTACGTCACCTGCGACCCAACACAAGTCACTCACTGTCTATGACACAAGTCAGTGCGCTTCCTCTACAACGGATGTTTTTTTGCCGCTGGACTCGAGAGAACTGGACAAAAAGGTAAATGTACCTTAACAAAACAACCACATGAACCCCTGTCCATAGGTCTTCTTTTCATCAAAGTTTGGTAAAATAGCAGCGATCGATATAATATGACACCGTTAACTTTCTGCCAACAGATAGGCTAACGTTATTCACATTCACATACAGTAACTTAGAAGCTAATGTATTTGCTAGGCTCTAGGTTGACTAACGTTAATAGACGTCCCTGTTTTTGGTAGTCTGTGCTGTCCTGAAAAATAGCTCTGTATTGCCGTTTCCCGATGTTTTGTTATTTGAAGTTAAGCTGCTGGGTGTTTATCATAGTTAGTAGTATGGTGAGATAGCTAACACTAGCTTTAGGTTAGCCCATTTCAGGGGTTGGTAGCATCAGAATACCAGTATATGTATGTGTGTGTTTATTTTATTTAGTCTTTATCAAATTAAGTGTTTTCGACTGGATAGCACTGACTAGTTTAAAGTGTAGCATGTTAAGCTAGCCAGCAGCTAGCATAGCGGCTAGCTTAGAGGAGGGTGGGATCTTTGTAACGGTAATCTGCGTTCACTTAAAAGCCCTACACGACACATCTTTGCTTCGATATGTCATCACCTGGTGGTTGTAGCATGTCCCAAAGGTGATGTAATTCATCATACTGAATATGTATCTAATGTTTTCTTTCTTTTCCATCTGCTCTTGTCTAGATTCTTCGTGAGGAGGGAACGATATGTATGCCCAAAACAGGAGTAAGCAGGAGCAGGGGGTTGTTTCCAGACAAGTTAGCAACAACGTTGCTCAACCACCGTGGTATGACGCAACTTGCGACCAAACAACGACATTGTTACACCTGTTTCCAGAAAGCATCGTACCTGTGTCGCAATTCGCTACCTCCGACGTTCGAACACCGTAGTTCCAACAATGCAGAGATACATATGATTGGTGGAAACAGTGGCACCATGCAATACCCCCCCCCCCCCAACAAATTGTCAGTCACAACCTATGTCGACATTTTTTCTAATTTAAACCGAGTGAATAATGCTGGCATTGTCATTGCCATCAGCAAAAACCTAAACCTATTGCAAGCATGTAAAACAGTTAACTTAAACCGACCAATATGAGTCATTATTTGTGTTAAATATCTAATATATAGCCTGGACAAATTTCTGGGTATTGCAAATTTGATCAGCTGTCTCATGGCTTAACGGCAGCGCGTTGGAGCTCTGCGCGCTCGGCCGGAGTTCACATCCTATCTCTTCTTTTCACCTCTGAGTAAGTGTAGGCCTACGAGACACAACAATAGGTTTTGACCAAACACATTTATGTATTCTCTACATGTACATCGAGAGACCAATAGGTACAAGACATCAGTCAAAAACAATTGAATCTACGTGTCACACTAGTTCACCTGCAGGTAGCGAGAAGCAAGAGGAAAATCTCACATTATAAGAAAATCGAATCGGATAAACTGTGTTTAATTGCATTTAGCCACTACAGTCCTGGGTAATATTAGGCCTCAAAGGTTTTGGTCATTGGCCAATGCATAGGAATGAACTTTTAGGGTATAACACCTGAGAGTGTTTGGGCTCTTCTCTACTTTTCTTGCTACTGCTCTCCTGAAACCGCATTTACACGTTGGAAATACATACATTTTTTCATGCTGTTTGGGCTTTCATTTACACGAAAATGGAGGTTTTGTCACTGAAAACGATTATTTCTGAAAGGTCCGGCCAAAGTGGAGAAAAATCCGGTTTCACAATTGCATGTAAACAGGGCGAAACAGCATTTTTGCATTGTGACATTGTGACTCGTTTGTTTGAAATCTCTTGATTGGCCACCTCTCTGCTTAAGTGGTTCACCCAGCTTTTTTTTAGCATCGGTGTGAACGGAATTATTTTGTAAAAGACGAAGGAGGGGAAAATATCCGTTTTTCAGAATACGTGGTCTGAGTATGATCCTTGGGCCCCCTGCTCTTCTATTATTATGACCGCCGTGCAGCGAAGCGGCGGTCATATACAGTAGGTTTAGTCAGAATTTTTTTTTTTCTTTTTCGCATGCCCAAATTTCTGTCAATGAGTCCCGGGACACTGAAAGACCGGGGTACACGAAACTTGGTGGGCATGTAACCCCACATGGATAGCATGGAACCATCGTTTTTCGTTTTGATCTGTAGCCCCCCCGCTGGACTGGACCCTCCGAAAGGAGGGTAGGGCAGACACAGTTTTCTGTGAATATCTCGAAAACCGTAGGGTTTTTTTTTTTTGTATGTTGATCTCAAGGGGCCATGTCAACCCATTCCATAACCACTCATTTCATGTATAGCGCCACCTAGTTAAACACAAAAAAGTAAAAATGAGGTGTTGTAATTGAAGGTATCTGTGACCTAACATAGTCAAAACTGCACAAAATTGGAAGTGTAGGATCATTATGACACCCTCTGTATGCACGCCAAATTTTGTGGAATTCCGTTCATGGGGGGCCACACAATAAATTA
The DNA here is from genome assembly GCF_046254945.1 of Alosa pseudoharengus. Classification (NCBI taxonomy): domain Eukaryota; kingdom Metazoa; phylum Chordata; class Actinopteri; order Clupeiformes; family Clupeidae; genus Alosa; species Alosa pseudoharengus. The sequence goes on along the minus strand of NW_027468689.1, from coordinate 20,466,373 downwards.
ATTTATGTTACTATACACCAACTGGCCTGTATGTGGCCGGAGACAGTTTTCTGTGAATATCTCGAGAACCGTAGGGCCTAGGAGGTCCACCTTTTTTATGTATGTTGGTCTTAAGGGGGCATGTCAACCCATCCCATTACCACTTATTTCATGTATAGCGCCACCTAGTTAAAAATTAAAAAGCAAAAAATTTGGTGTTTTCATCACAATATCTCT